>NC_090268.1:420371411-420971411 GCF_040414725.1 Anabrus simplex | reverse complement strand
CTCAACCGTCTGACCCACTCAGCCCGGCGAGTGCTGGGTAATGGAGACGTTTAAAGGAAGAGGTACACGACTCTCTTAAGGTGCAATTTCCTGCAGACAGTAGGACATTAACTTCCTTCATCGCCGCTGCACGTAAAACAATAACAAGCTCTGGCATCCGACACCCTTTATGCCGGGATTGCAGCGTACAAAGCGGGCGTCCTTGCCTGCAAGGCATTCGCCATCAATAGCTCGTCGTTAGCCCCACTGATCCCCTGGCTTGTTGTCCGACGGTTTATCTAGAGCATCACTGAACGGAGATTTGATGTCACATTTATGTGGCTCTAAAAGATGAATGGGTAATGGAATACTCTCAGAAGTACTGACTGCTAATTTAGTCAGCCCACGCATATACTACACATTCATTCAGCCATTGTAGGTTCGAGCTACGGACCAGTACTTAGCGTAGAACGTGACATGTTGGGTATATTTATCAGCTAGGAGCCGTACCACACTTATTATTATTTTACTACTACTACTACTACTACTACTATTATGCCAACGGCAGTAACCGTGTTGAAACACCGGATCCCGTGAGATCTCCGAAGTTAAGCAACATTGGACGTGGTCAAGATTTGGATGGGTTGGCATGCGCTGTTGGGGGGTGGGGTAAGGGAATGGAGGAGCGGAAAGGAACTGGCCACCCTACCGTACGTAAACTCCGGCTCATACACACCTCTGCGGAGGTTCGGACCTGCCTTCGGGCAGAATACACCCTTACATTATTATTATTATTATTATTATTATTATTATTATTATTATTATTATTATTATTGTCATTCGACCAGTACTTCTGTATGGCTTCGATACATGGATTATAACCAAGAAAGAGCTGCAGCAGTTGCAAGTTATTGAGAATAAAGTTTTTTGAAAAACTATTTCGCCCATGGTTCGATCCCATCTCCCAAAGCTGACAGAAAAAATCTTATTATGAGATTTACACCCTGTAACCGTACAACAGGGTTACAGACTCCATTCTGTATTTATTATTATTATTATTATTATTATTATTATTATTATTATTATTATTATTATTATTATTATTATTATTATTAACCCTATTCATTAGATTTTATATTCTGTTTCTCATCATTTAGACTGTAATAATTAGGTATCACGGATATTATTGTATTTAATCATAGGTTAAGTGAAATTTATTTGTAATTATTCTGTATTGTAGTAAGTGAGATTTGTTGGTTTCATATTGTCATGCTGTGGCTTGTAACTTTGGCTAGATGAGCTGGCATAGTATTTTGCAATCGAGGCTATGTTTAGCTGTGCAAGGAGTTTTCCCGGTGACGCATTCGGCATAGTCATTCTTGGACCGCTTGGGTACGCTTAGACGACACATGACTGATGACATCAGTGCGTGGACACGTGATTGCGACCAAGTGTCAGTATTCGCCAGCTACTGTATGTGGAAGTGGAAGGGATGAACAGTGAGTGGGGAGATGAGTCGTCATCGCGAGGTTATATAAAGTCAAGGCGACGGTGGGGAGAGGTATTCTGTTCTTACTCAGTTCATAAGCAGTTCATATCGTGCAGATCATATGTAACAGTCAGATGCATCAAATGGAAGAAGTGGTCTTAGTGTGATGGTCAGAGCTAAGAGTTGTGTTTGAAGAGGTAATAATCGAGGAGGTCTACAAGTGGTGGTTGTATCCGAGCAGAGACGGGTACTATGCTGATAAAGAAACATCATCTTCTTGTGAGGATGGACTTCACAAGGTGCTTCAAGAATATTTTACAATTTCTTATAATATATTGAGTGGACGTAATTACATTGGAGCTCCCTACACGCGTACATGGTATGTAGGCCAACTCCTTGTGACATAAGAAGATTACAGCAGACGGCTCCCGACTTCAGCTCACAGGTTTTCCCAAGAATTTCAAGTTCAACAGCGGTGTATGCAGACAACAGGTAATTAAAGCATCAGACATGTTATGCATTCATAACATGAAGAAGAGTGTAATCAGCGGCGATATCACATCTCACTTCAAGTTCATGCCAATAGCTTTTTTTGTTTAGATTAAATTTTCCTTTTCTTTGTACCGCAAATCTCACGATATATTTCTTTTGTTAAATTAAAAGACGTCAATGATTGTTCATTGTGACGTAAATTTAGTCATAAACTCAGTTTTATTTTTAATTATAATAAGTGATTCCAGTTCCATGTACAATCCTCAATTGTGGAAATGCAACAGTAATTTAATATTGTCCTGATCCATATCCCTGTATATTGCCAGATATGTGAGTTTATCACCTCACGCCTTGAGATAATTGATATAAGAGGTATGCTCTATCGAATTTTGTTGTTTTTCTTAAAAAAGCAACTGGCGCTAAAACAAATGTTATGTATATTGTGTGAAGGAGATGTAAGTATAAGAGTAGTGGTTGGAGTAGCCTCAAAGTGTCGCCAGCAACGTGGGACTCGAAAGGTTCAGAAGAAGTGTTTCTGAATGGCAATATACATGGATCAGTTCTTTTAATGAGTACGCACATGTTAAATTCACCGAGTAATGTTAGGAAGGTCATTTTGTTGAAGTTTGTATTTAAGGGGTAATGTCAGAGGAATTGCAAGGGGAAATAGCTTTGAGATCGCGAAAAATTAGTAGGAAACCGAAGATGGACAAGGATAGCAATATGCAGTCAGGTGATGAGGCTGAGGTTATTGTGTCCAAGGAAATCCAAGGTGGTAACATAAATAGGAAGTTGGTGACTAAGGTGGGACCTGCTGAAAGTCAGAAAATAGTAGAAACTGAGGAAAACGCTGTCACGCAAGATCAAAGTAAAGGGGTGATTGACCTGGGTTTATTTAATTTGCTGATGTCCAAAATGACTGAGCAGAATAATGCCATGAGTGAGAAAATTGAAACGGTTATTAGTGAAAAAATTGAATCTCAGAATAATATCATTAGTGAGAAAATTGAAGCTCAGGGTATTAGTATTAATAAGAAGATCGATGATGTTAGTAATAAGATAGATCATAAGGTGTTAGAAATAAGTAAGCAAATTAATAATTTAGAAAGTAAAGTAAATAAGGAGTGTAGTGATATCAGAGCTGAGATGGAATTGGGTCGGAGCAATCTCCATACGGAAATAGAGCAAATTAGTGAGACATGCATCAAACAGATTGATGAATTAGGCGCCAAGATCGAGTCCAATAAAGGAGAAATCAATGAGTTAGTAGAAGAAAGGTTTGAAAAGATAACCAATACAGTGGGGCAAGAAACTAGGAAATGTATTAGTAGGGTAGAACAGGTGGAAAGAAAACTTGGAGAAGTAGGTGATCTAGAGAGTGAACAAAAATCATTATCACAGAAGGTGAGAGAATCGGAAGAAAAATTACAGGAGAAGTTAAGAAAAATTGAAAAAAAGGCTGAGGAAACATTGGAAGAAAAATTTCTGAGTTGCCAGAGAGTACTCCAGAAAGAAGTGCGTGATAGTAGAAATGTACGTGAAATAATTGTAAATAATGGTTTAATCACTAGAGATCATGACTTACCTAAGTTTTCTGGGAAAGAATTTAACCCGATGGAATTTATGAGAGTAGTAGAGAAGAAATTTGCTGTTCAATTAAGAGACAATATCATTAGCTGGGAAACTGTATTGGAGATCTTATCTAATGCTTTCGTAGGAGAGACTAAGTCTTGGTTTCAAGTATATAAAAGCTCGATGTCTAGTTTAACTGAATTTAAGGAGAAATTCATGGCTAAATTTTGGAGTGAAGGTGTTCAGAGTAGAGAGAGTGAGAGAGTAATGTTTGGCAGGTATAATTCTAACGAGGGTGTTAGAATGACTGAATACTTTTTGGCTCATGTTTTGGTGTGGAGAAATTTAGAATGTATTGGACCTGAGGCTGATATAGTTAGACTTATGGCTAAGCACTATCCCGATAGAATAAGAGAAGCTGTTTGTATGCAAAAAGTGGAGACTATTAAGGAAATGGAGATTTTGTTGGAAAGTTTTGATGCTTTAGGTAGTAGCTTGAATAATAGTAGGACACTAAATAGGAATGTAGAAGGAAGGGGTAACCAATCGAATAATCAGGACAGGACTATGAATAATCGTAACTACAGAAGAGAATATCAGGAGAGACCTAATAATAATTTCCACAGGGAGAGAAATTATCAGAATAGTTCGGAAAATTTCAGGACTGGGAGGCGTGATTATGGTAATCAACCAGAAGCTGGGAGGCGGGAGAATACAGGCCATAATAATAATAATAATGACGCTAGAGGAAATAGGCAACAGGGGAGGCCGACTGAGGTGTGTAACCAACAAGTCGTAACCGAACCAAGTACTTTAAACGCGCAACGGACTGTATAAACAGGTCACTGAGACAGTCCGTAAATGGTGAGTTCACGTATAAGGTAGATAAGTATGACAATGTCGACCAGCCTATAGTTGTAAGTGAACATGATTGTGACCTAAGTAGCAATAATTCAAATGTTTTAAGTGACGACTTAATCGTAGACAATAAATTTTATAAGTGTAATTTAAATTTAGATATAAGGCAAGATTTGTTAAGTGATCTTATATTATGTAATGAGGATAATTTAAGTAGTGTTACTGTTACACCGACGATTGAACTGCTGATATGGGGCAGAAAAGTTAAGATTTTGTTGGACTCTGGTAGTGAGAAGTCATGTGTAAATTCCAAGCTGTATGAGGAAGTTTTGAGAGAGAAGTATGAGGTAGCGGAAATTCCAGTGAGGAATACGTTCATCGTAACAGCTGTTGGGAACAAGTCTCAAAGAGTGAATAAACAAATAGCTGTCCCCATTAGCATAAGTGGAGAATGTATTTTCCAACCATGCTTAGTTGTGCCTAATTTAGTTAATGCCGTTATTTTAGGTACCGACTGGTTAACGTGTCACAAGGCTAAATTAAATTTTGATCTGTGTAATGTCAATCTTATTTGGGGAAAGAGTAGCAGGGAAGTCAGTTTACCATATGATGTTTTGTCAGAAATTAGTGCGAATAAAGTGTGTTCTAGTACGGAAGGATCTTGTGAAATTCCTAATATGAGGAAAAATATTGATGTCTGCCATGTGTCTATACAGAGAGATTCTAGAGATGAATTGTATGAGACAGTGGAGAAATGTAATTTAGCGGAAAGTCAGAAGGACGAATTGTGTGAATTATTGATATCACATAGTGATGTTTTTAGCGATCGGCCTGGTAGAACACATCTTTACGAACACAAATTTAATGTTCTTGATAACTCAACTTTTGTAGGACCGAAATATCCCATTCCGTTAAAATACGCTAGCGCTGTTGAAGAGCAGATTGACATTATGCTAGATTATAATATAATTGAACCATCATGTAGTCCTAATTTAAATCCACTTGTTACTATACCTAAGAAGGATAACACGGTAAGATTGTGCATGATAATTTTTTTAAGACTACATTGGATGAATTTGAACTTGGTGACAAGGTTTTACTCAGAGTGCCACTCCCGTCATCAGCAGAAGCTGGTCAATTTTCTAAGTTTTTCTTGTTATATCAGGGATACTTCACCGTAGTGAAACGGATTGGGAAATGTGCTTATTCATTAGAAGACAAGGAAGGAAATATCGTAGGCACATACAATATAAGAAATCTTAGGAAATATATCATGTGAGTTGGTTGATTAATTTTCATTATTATGTTAATTCACCATGTTTTATGAAGCTGGCATTGCGAACAGGACTTCAGTGAAATTAGCGTGTGTTGTGATATTAAGTGAGCACGGCAGTGCAATAAACTCCAGTGCTTGGAGACAGTGTATATAATGAAATGTCTTCGAGAATTACTTTTGAACACTCAATGAACGTTTGAAACGACAGAAGTGAGAAAGAAATGTAATCTGTATGTAAATAATACTGTATAATCAAAGTGAAAATGATAAGTGATCAATGTTTTATATGTGTAACAACGAACATCCAGATGGATGATACTATGTACCCAATTTTGTAAAGGGCATTTTTATACATGTATATATGGTGTACTCGATTTCAGGTGATTGTGTATATATTTCATGAATCAATCGATTCATTTCATCGATTATTTCATGAGGGAGGCGTTCTGTAACCGTACAACAGGGTTACAGACTCCATTCTGTATTTATTATTATTATTATTATTATTATTATTATTATTATTATTATTATTATTATTATTATTAACCCTATTCATTAGATTTTATATTCTGTTTCTCATCATTTAGACTGTAATAATTAGGTATCACGGATATTATTGTATTTAATCATAGGTTAAGTGAAATTTATTTGTAATTATTCTGTATTGTAGTAAGTGAGATTTGTTGGTTTCATATTGTCATGCTGTGGCTTGTAACTTTGGCTAGATGAGCTGGCATAGTATTTTGCAATCGAGGCTATGTTTAGCTGTGCAAGGAGTTTTCCCGGTGACGCATTCGGCATAGTCATTCTTGGACCGCTTGGGTACGCTTAGACGACACATGACTGATGACATCAGTGCGTGGACACGTGATTGCGACCAAGTGTCAGTATTCGCCAGCTACTGTATGTGGAAGTGGAAGGGATGAACAGTGAGTGGGGAGATGAGTCGTCATCGCGAGGTTATATAAAGTCAAGGCGACGGTGGGGAGAGGTATTCTGTTCTTACTCAGTTCATAAGCAGTTCATATCGTGCAGATCATATGTAACAGTCAGATGCATCAAATGGAAGAAGTGGTCTTAGTGTGATGGTCAGAGCTAAGAGTTGTGTTTGAAGAGGTAATAATCGAGGAGGTCTACAAGTGGTGGTTGTATCCGAGCAGAGACGGGTACTATGCTGATAAAGAAACATCATCTTCTTGTGAGGATGGACTTCACAAGGTGCTTCAAGAATATTTTACAATTTCTTATAATATATTGAGTGGACGTAATTACATTGGAGCTCCCTACACGCGTACATGGTATGTAGGCCAACTCCTTGTGACATAAGAAGATTACAGCAGACGGCTCCCGACTTCAGCTCACAGGTTTTCCCAAGAATTTCAAGTTCAACAGCGGTGTATGCAGACAACAGGTAATTAAAGCATCAGACATGTTATGCATTCATAACATGAAGAAGAGTGTAATCAGCGGCGATATCACATCTCACTTCAAGTTCATGCCAATAGCTTTTTTTGTTTAGATTAAATTTTCCTTTTCTTTGTACCGCAAATCTCACGATATATTTCTTTTGTTAAATTAAAAGACGTCAATGATTGTTCATTGTGACGTAAATTTAGTCATAAACTCAGTTTTATTTTTAATTATAATAAGTGATTCCAGTTCCATGTACAATCCTCAATTGTGGAAATGCAACAGTAATTTAATATTGTCCTGATCCATATCCCTGTATATTGCCAGATATGTGAGTTTATCACCTCACGCCTTGAGATAATTGATATAAGAGGTATGCTCTATCGAATTTTGTTGTTTTTCTTAAAAAAGCAACTGGCGCTCAAACAAATGTTATTTATATTATGTGGAAGATATGAAGGTATAAGAGTAGTGGTTGGTGTAGCCACAACCCTCTCTCACTAACACAGTATAATGGGTGCGATAAAACCCAACAGACTGAGCTGGGCTGGACATGTACTGAGGATGCAGGATAAAAGGGCAGCAGTAGATCTGTACAAGGGATCTCTTAATGGGGAAAGACCTTCAGGAAGACCCCGAAGCACCTGGAAGAAGGAGATCAACAAGGTATGCCGGACCCTCCAAATTGATAACTGGGAAGAGTGGGCTCAAGATCGAAAAGGATGGAAGAGGATTGTGAGATCGGCACGAGGCCTACGGTAACGACCATTATGACGTCACTTCGGTGACACATCTTGTCGCCTTATATAAATTTTCGGGATTACCCCAGCCATAAGACGTATTCATGTCAAAACAATGCCAGTGTCACATTTTATATACGTCTGTCTCACTGGTTTGTTACCTTTAGTACATCAGAGCTTTGTGATAAATAAACACTGTTATTAAATATACGTGAAGGTTCATGAAAAACGGGAGAATATGCGTCCCGCATATTTTTCGCTGAGTCGAAAGAACATTTTAGAGCAATAAGGGACAATCCCATAAAATAAAAGACGTCTGCTCACCCTAGTCTATACTAAATTCACGTAGCTAACTCCAGATAGACCCCCAGCTCAAAACCACGTCAATTTTAACATGAGACTCGCTGAATATCGTCGTTGCCGGGGCAAAACCTCCTATGTGATAATATTTTTGGAGATATACTGACCCGCAGCACATACAGTATGATGAGCGAGAATGCCTTGACCATCTTCACACAATATTGCACCTTAGATGACAGAACCTTACCGGCCAAAGTTCTAAGTTAAAATATTTCACATAGGAGGTTTTGTCCAGGCAACGACGATATATTCATTCTTCCTTAGTCGTACACATCAGATCATACAACTAATACACGAGCTAACCTACCGTCATCGAGAGAACCTAAACTGAGGTAGACAAAGAAAATCACGGATCCATCCGCGGTCTTCAATTTGATTGGAGAATGACCGGGCACAGAGCAAGAGCCATGTGGGTTTGTCTAGGAACTGCCATTACCTCGCCTGATTACCGCAATTACATCACTCTGTTACCGCATGCCACTGATGTAGTGGAAATGCGATGATTATATTGAATACGAAGTAAATTATATTCCCTGTCCGCTCGGAATCAACATTATGCGAATGATACAGTCCATCACATATAAGAAAATATCACTCTTTTAAAACTGAATACAGGGACATTATTTTATCTAGTCAGGGGATTCTCACTCGCCAGGTTGCCTGCGCTGCGTTTAGAAAGGGAAGGACAGAGTACGGGGTAGAACGGTTTATCAAGAATACTATTGCACGCAACATAGTTTCTGTTAATCAAGTAAATGAGAGAATGATGGGGGTAGATTTGGCATTTGGTGAAATTAGGACGAGAACTGTGTCGGTGTATTCACCATGTGAGGGTACAGATGAGGATGAAGTGCACAAGTTTTATGAAGCATTGAGTGACATCGTGGTCAGGGTCAACAGCAAGGATAGGATAGTGCTAATGGGTGATTTCAATGCGAGAGTTGGAAATAGAACTGAAGGATTAGTAAATGTGGGCAAGATATGGAAGCTAATGGGAATGGGAAGCCTTTGCTGGACTTCTGTGCTAGTATGGGTTTAGCAGTTACGAATAGATTCTTCAAACATACACATTGGGAGGCTAGGAGTGTCAAATCCATAACAGACTATATCTTAACCGACTTCGAATTCAGGAAATCTGTTAGGTATGTACGAGTTTTCCGGGGATTTTTCGATGATACAGACCACTATCTGATTTCGGTCAGTCTGCAAGCCTCTGTGAATTTACTAAACGCCGCCACAATCCTCTAATTGCAACTAGTGCTGTGGCCTCATTTTTTTCTATACCTCTTATCTTTAAATCGTTAGAAACTGAATCCAGCCATCGTCGTCTTGGTCTCCATCTACATCTCTTACCCTCGATAACAGAGCCCATTATTCTTCTAGGTACCCTATCCTCCTCCATTCACCTCATACGACCCCACCTCCGAAGCCGGTTTATGCGTACAGCTTCAGCCATCGACTTCATTCCTAACTTAGCGTTTATCTCCTCATTCCGAGTACCCTCCTGCCATTGTTCCCACCTGTTTGTACTAGCAATCATTCTCGTTACTTTCATGTTCGTTACTTCTAAATTATGAATAAGATACCCTGAGACAGTCAAATAAAACCTATTAAAATATTATTATGTAATAATCTTACAGTAATGAATAATGCGATTATTCGTATAATTTGACAATATATTGCGTTAGTTCTACCTGCTGTAATTACGTTTGTGTTAATTATTCATTCATTTGAGGGGGCCCAAAATTTTATTTTGGCAGGTGGGCCTGTGTCACATTTGTTACATTCCTGACCTGGCTAACGAACTACTTTGATGTGTCCGCGGAGGCGTTCTGCGGTAGCGACAACCAATAAGCGTTAACATGAACACGTGCTCATGTTTATGGCATCTCGATGACGGCAGTATAATATCCTAATATATTATTGTCTCATTTATCGGTCGGTAAAGGGGTAGAAAATGATTTTCGTTTTGAGGAGTGATGACCTCAGAATCAGGGCACGTTATCTGAATGCACCATTCAGTGACTTGCACACAAAGTTACGACTGTCATTCATTAACAAGATAGCTGTCACAGGGTCAGAAGGACAATTTGATGAGCCCAACTACTGCTCATTGACACCCTCACATAGCAGTGGTTTACGAGCCAAGTGAAGCTTGGCAGCGCAGTAGAACGTAATACGAGATTGGACGATACAGATAGGCTTCAAGCTGCTCATTGGTGCATGAAGCTGACCGTGCAATAGAGCTTCGTATTACAGTCACGTGGCTCGCAGCATCATGCCTGCAATTGAATAAGATTAGGCCGCCAGCATTGCAGCCACCTGCTACCATTCCACTCGGTAATGTGATCATCCTACAGAGACCGACACTTATTACCCATCTTCACCTGTTCCACTACTCCTTTTTTCCCAAATGTAAGTATTCAATAAGAGAACAAGAGATGCAGTGAATATCAGCAGCTATAATCCAATACCCCTTGTAAGAAGGAATTATTATTATTATTATTATTATTATTATTATTATTATTATTATTATTATTATTATTATTATTATTATTATTATCATTATTATTGTTATTATTATTATTATGTATTGTTTTAGTCATCAGTCCATAGACTGGTTTGATACAGCTTTCCACTTCATCCTATCCTGTGATTACTTTTTCATTCCTACGTAACTACTACATTCCAAACCTCTCCGCAGTCTTCATACGGAGTGAGGGCATACGACGCTGTTGATGGTGCTTCGTCTGTCGGATGGAGACGTAAAGCTTCGACAGGAGTAGGCTACTTGTCGACACCGGGTTTCACCTTCTCCCTACCTCATCATCTCACATCCAAACGTCCAAACGCACCAGACGAGTTGCACTTGTCCTCGGACACTCCCAGCACTAAAAGCCATACGCTAAGTAAGTCAGTAAATAATCTGGCTACCAGCAATATACAAGCTAATAACATTAATCCTCACACAGAAGATACAATGTCACGTGACTGAAAATAGCATTCATGTGGAGGAACCAAACGAAGCCAGCTTTTGTACATGGACATTCCGTCTCAGACAATGTCTGTACATGTGGCAAGAAAGCCTAACTCACAGGAGGAAAGTTTCGCGTCAATCTGTCTTTCGCTTTAGGATGTAATAACTCGGTAATCTGTTTCATTATTTAGCCGTCCGACTCGTTGGCTGAATGGTCAGCGTACTGGCTTTCGGTTCAGAGAGTCCCGGGTTCAATTCCCGGCCGGGTCGGGGATTTTAACCTTCATTGGTTAATTCCAATGGCCCGGGGGCTGGGATTTGTTCTGTCCCCAACATCCCTGCAACTCACACACAACATATAACACTATGCTCCACCACAATAACACGCAGTTACCTACACATGGCAGATGCCGCCCACCCTCATCGGAGGGTCTGCCTTACAAGGGCTGCACTCGGCTAGTAATAGCCACACGAAATTAATTAAATTATTTAGCCAGCACTACAAGCCCATTCTGTAGAGCAGGCCATAAAGCGCCAGCCAGTACTGTAGCGTAGGCCATGGGCCGATAACCAGACGTGTGGAGTAATGTAGAACATAGAGTGATAACCAGAACTCAAGCGTACGCCACGGAGAACTAACTGGACGTACAGAGCAGAGCATAGCGTGATAACGTGAACTGTAGCGTAGGCCATGGTGCGCTCGTGTAGAGTAGAGTAGAACATGGAGCGCTAGCCATAACTGTAGCGTAGGCCATGGGGCGCTCGTGTAGAGTACAGTAGAACATGGGGCGCTAGCCATAACTGTAGCGTAGGCCATGGGGCGCACGTGTAGAGTAGAGTAGAACATGGAGCGCTAGCCATAACTGTAGCGTAGGCCATGGGGCGCTCGTGTAGAATAGAGTAGAACATGGAGCGCTAGCCGTAACTGTAGCGTAGGCCATGGGGCGCTCGTGTAGAGTAGAGTGGAACATGGAGCGCTAGCCGTAACTGTAGCGTAGGCCATGGGGCGCTCGTGTAGAGTAGAACATGGGGCGCTAGCCATAACTGTAGCGTAGGCCATGGGGCGCACGTGTAGAGTAGAGTGGAACATGGAGCGCTAGCCATAACTGTAGCGTAGGCCATGGGGCGCTCGTGTAGAGTAGAGTAGAACATGGGGCGCTAGCCATAACTGTAGCGTAGGCCATGTGGCGCTCGTGTAGAGTAGAGTAGAACATGGAGCGCTAGCCATAACTGTAGCGTTCGCGATGGGTCGCTAACCAGACTTGCAGAGCACAGCCGAGCATGGAGCGATAGCCAGAATTGTAGCTTAGGACATGGCGGTAATTTTACACGAAGGGAATCTGTCAGAATATTAAGTTTTGATGGGATGAAAACTTGGATTAGAGTTAAGTTGTTCAGGTATTTCTTACCACTCCTTCATCTTCATGTTATTTTTGTCCATACTCTAGTCAATTCAAGTCACCAAGGATTATTACCACACGCGCAGTACTGGTTACATTTGCGACTTAGCATTTCCATTAAACTAATTATCTCTCACTCTCGTATCACAGAATTTTGTTCATTCCCTCAGAAAACCTTCGGCATATAAATGACACATGAGAGTCACTTAGTGACATCTAGAGAGGGAGACAGACATGTGCTGGAGTCCATTCGGCTGTACAGATATGTTTGTTCATCAATCAATGGTGCCAGCGAACAAAGGGGAGCCCCTATTAATTATTGAAAAAATAACAGTACTCCAGAAACGAGGTCACCTCGCGAAATATCGAACAGCTGATGAATATAACCAGACCTGAATACATCGCCTGGCACATAAACACAGATACCATGTTAAGTACACTTTCAGTCAACGGGTCATTTAGGTGGAATCGAAGAGAAACATTAATTCATTGAGCCGATTCTTAACCTTCAGAATTTCCAATGAGTTTCGTTTATAGGCCTAACCACCCTGCACTTTACTGTACTGTGGACAAAGAGTTTAATACATCAATTTTAGTCTCAACATTGGCAGTGATTATGGCTAAAAGGAATCGGCTATGAAGAACAAATAAAAATATATTTTAGTGATAATAAATCGTTACAGAGAGCTCGATATTAACTATGCATTATATTACTAGGCTATATTACTCATCTATTGCATTTTCATACACCCGGGTGGAAATTCGGGTGCGATCTGTAACGAACTCAGTACTGTTTACAGCCGACTGCCTTTCCTGATGCAATCCGATTGTGGAAGAATATATTCAGTATGGTGTGCTTGTGGGGTACTTGGAATTGTGGTATACTGTAGACATGTGCATAGGTACAAACACAAGCATCTACTTCCGGACTAAGAGGAACTAACCATGCGCGGATAAAATCCCCGGTCTGGTCGGAAACCGAACACGGGTCATCCGAACCGAAGACTTTGACGCAGGGGATTCAGCCAAATTTAAAAACGGTTGAGGAATGAGCTGCTGGGCGTAAAAGTAATAGATAAAATTAGACCGCTGCCCACTCAAAATATTACAACATTCCTTATATCACCCTTCAACGTCTGCAAGTGTTAGTCGTCCAAACGCTCTGTCTGACTGCTACGTCATACTTCTACCTTACACCAAAAGGTGACAAGCCCATGTTCATCCAGGCACCCGTCACTGATTAACGCCATCTTAATAGTCTCAGCGGAGGGAGACAGAATATACAATTATTTGATCCCCACATTACGGATTCAATTCCAAAGAAGTTAGTCGAATTTCGAAAGGTGGGAGAAAATTAAATCTCGGTACTTCAAGTATCGGAAAAAAGGAATAACTACGGCAAGAAAAATTTAAGTAATAGCAATAGCAAGCTATTTAATATTTTGCCGTCCAGGGTTGGTTTCTCCCCCGGTCTAAACGAAGGTTCCTACCTCTAGCGACTCAAGGGCAGTGTCCTGGACCGTGTGACAATGGGTCGGGGATACAACTCGGGAGGAGGACCAGTACCTCTCCCAGGCTGCCTCGCCTATTATGCATCCGTTGCTTTCTGTTAGGTGCCATCCCGGTATTTGCCTGGGGAGAAGTGGGGAAATGATGGGAAACCACTTCAAGGATGGATGAGATGGTATTAGAACCCCCTCTACTCAGTAGGCCTGCGGATATTGAGTGAGTGGACCCCGTGCCAGTTCCATGGTAGAGCGGGGAATCGAACGCGGGCTTCCGGAGATGGCAGCTAATCACACTAGGCATGATAAATTTAAGAAATTAGAATACACTAGCAATAAGAATTGAAGCTTACATAATTGCTAATCTTCTGGGTACAAGACAAACCAAGTAAGCTTGCAGTTATATGTGGCTATTGACATCGTTGCTCCCTCTGTGGGTCAGTGGCAGAATATCAGCCTCCAAGTTCCAAGATAGCGGGTTAAAGTCCGGCAGAGTTGGTCGGATCATACTCCACGTCTTGAGATGTTGGCATGTAAAATATCTCAGGTAACATTTGGTTCTTTTTCTTCTTAACCTGTTTACCCTCCAGGGTTGGATTTTTCCCTCGGACTCTGTGAGGGATCCCACCTCTACCACCTCAAGGGCAGTGTCCTGGAGTGTGAGAATTTGGGTCAGGGATACAACTGGGGAGAATGATCAGGGGGATGGGAAGATTGAAGGGGATAGACAAGAAAGAGGGAAGGAAGCGGCTGTTGCCTTAAATTAGGTACCATCCCGGCATTTGCCTTGAGGAGAAAAGGGAAACCACAGAAAACCACTTTCAGGATTGTTGAGGTGGGAATCGAACCCCTCTACTCAGTTGACCTCCCGAGGCTGAGTGGACCCCGTTCCAGCGCTCGTACCACTTTTCAAATTTCGTGCAAGAGCCGGGAATCGAACCCGGGCGTCCGGGGGTTGCAGCTAATCACACTGACCACTACACCACAGAGGCGGACAACATTTAGTTTTTACCCGACAAAATTTATTAAAACTTAGCTCAGACGATCAAGAGAGATTTCGTTTACTCTGCCATCTAGTGGCCTAGAGTAAAACGGAACGTTGAAATTGACAATCACCGGGCGAGTTGGCCGTGCGCGTAGGGGCGCGCGGCTGTGAGCTTGCATCCGGGAGATAGTAGGTTCGAATCCCACTATCGGCAGCCCTGAAGATGGTTTTCCGTGGTTTCCCATTTTCACACCAGGCAAATGCTGGGGCTGTACCTTAATTAAGGCCACGGCCGCTTCCTTCCAACTCCTAGGCCTTTCCTATCCCATCGTCGCCATAAGACCTATCTGTGTCGGTGCGACGTAAAGCCCCTAGCAGAAAAAAAAATGACAATCAAACAGAGAGATGGCGTCAAATTAGAATGCTTGCACAATGGTAGCTGAGACATGCGATTATTATTATTATTATTATTATTATTATTATTATTATTATTAGTAGTAGTAGTAGTAGTAGTATATTATTATATTTATATCGTAATCATAACTGAGTGGAGTAACTGGGCGTGTTAAGGCATTACGGTTATGAGTCAATCTATGAATTCGGGACACGATTAAGTTCGAACCCCACCGTCGGCAGTTCTGAGAAGGGTTTTCTTTGGTTTCCTATTTTCACTTCAAGACAAATGCCGGGAGAGTTCCTATTCATTAGCCACCGCCTATTCCTTCCACCTCCTCAATTGATGCTGGTGTAAGGAAGGGCATCCAGCTGTAAAACATGTCATTTAATTCTGTAGCTTGGTTCTACAAGTGCCAATGTCAATAACCCTGTTTTCGAGATATGAGCATTTGAAGTTCTGCTTGTAATTTTCCGATATTTTTCAAAAATTAACTTTAAATAAGCTTACACTTAAATTGTGGAAATTAACTGATTAAATACTACAATTTTCTATCGAATTATCTGAAAATTGTCCGACTCTGTGGTGCAGTGGTTATTGTGGTTGGCTTCCATCACCCACCCCCGGAGGACAGGGTTCGATGCCCGGCTCTGCCAGAAAATTTCAAAAGTGGATCGAGGAGGGGAACCGGGTCCACTCAATCTCCGGAGGTTAACTGAGTACAGGGAATTCGATTCCCATCCTCGAAAGTGGTGTTCCGTGGTTTACCACTTCTCCTCCAGGAAAGTCCGGGATGGTACCTAATTTAAGGATACGGTCGAATTATTCCACCTCCTTAATTGAGGCTAGCGTCAGGAAGGGCATCCGGTCACAAAAACATGCCACATAATTTCATCTCACCTCAACGCCGACCCCGCATCAAGAAACAGGATTGGTATCACGATCATAGTCTCGGGGAGTCCTGTTTCTAGTCGAATTTGAGCCACTGTGACTTAATATTTCATAAATTCTGCATCCATTTGCCAGCATTTCAACCGCAGTCGCCTCTCTGAAAAGCCATTCAGGTCTGGTCCCACTTGCAAGATTGAGCCTCGTCTGGAAAACATCTCGCACGTCGTGAGCAAGGTACGCTAAGAAAGGGAGTTCCCCTCTCATTGAACTCCCACTGTGCGATGCAGAAGGGAAACTTCCTCTGTTTGTTCGCTCCACCCTTTATGCTCGCTGACCCACAGCCTGTATGTAGAGTTATCGCCACGGACTTGTTTATGGTCTGTGCATTAACGAAACAATTCAGAAAGGGTTTATATCCACCGTAACTGTCGATTTATTGTTCACTGTGACGAGGTTGAACAAGAGAACAACGCGCCGCGTGAGCATTGTCTGTCTCGGTATCTACACCCTGCATGGCCACCCGGACAGATTAGCTGGAATTAAATTAAAACAGTCGCCCAGCGCTGGCGGATGAAACTCTCCTCTAAGACCAGCATAATCTCAAAAATATTGACTTGCTATTGGCAGAAATTGAGACTAAAAGAACATTACCAAAATTCTGAGAAATTGTTCAAATTTGTCAACAAGGCAAGAAAGGCGTTCAAACACTGAAGTATGGTGTAGTGGCTAATGGCGGAAATATTGTCGCTGTTCGGGCAAAAAGTTATATCTCACAATGCTCTTTCCATCCATTATTTCCCTTAAGACTGGCCACGCCTCCCAGCCACATAGGGATATATATATCTCTATTTATTAAACAAAATACAGCAACCCATTCACTAACGCCACAAATAAATTACAACAAAAGCCTGAATGCCAAATAAAATCAAAGAAATATGTGCCCCGCACATGTCCGTCATAACATAACATACTTTCCTTTTTTTTTTACAATTTGTTTTATGTCGCACGGACACAGATAGGTCTTATGGCGACGATGGGATAGGAAAGGCCTAGGAGTGGGAAGGAATCGGCCGTGGCCTTAGTTAAAGTACAGCTCCAGCATTCGCCTGGTGTGAAAATGGGAAACCACGGAAAACGATCTTCAGGACCGCCGACAGTGGGGTTCGAACACAATATTTCCTGGTTGCAAGCTGACAGCTGCGTACCTCTAACCACGTACACTCCTAGAGTGAGGTACGGTCGGGTTGATTTTCCTCTATACGTAAGCAGGGGAAAATGAACACAACAAATATTGTTCTGATGGACTAAATATCCTTATGTGCCTGGAAGACGTGACCAGTCTTTAAGGGAATAATGGATGGAAAGAGCATTGTAAGATATAACCTTTTGCCCGAACAGCGACGATATAAAAATAAGAGTCATAGAGAGAAACAAAACGAAAGTTATTGCTTATTTTGTGCAGAAATAATGAGAGAGATGGACCTATTGAGAGTGTGTAGGAAAAATTGCGCATTGCAACGTTACATGTTTAAGTAGGTAATATAAAAGAAAAATTGAGAGAGAGAAATAATGCTATGCAATTGTTAAATTGTTAAACGAGGAGCGATTACGCCGGAAAGAACAGCAAATTTCTTGTATTTTAAAAGATATGTTGCAAAAGGAAATTAAAAGCACTACAATAATGAACAGTGAAGTACATGTTTGTTCTGGAATAAGTAGCACGGTAGGATATCCAGGATAAAAGGAAAGTTAGAAAAGGAAAGAGGGATGATAATTTGTGGAATGAATGTAAACATTATTAGCTTCAAGTGTAATATTTCATACAGTAACAATAAAATACTCCGTCTCTGTGGTGTAGTGGTTAGTGTGATTAGCTGTCACCCCCGGAGGATAAGGGTTCGATTTCCGGCTCTGCTACGAAATTTGAAAAGTGGTACGAGGGTTGGAACGGGGTCCACTCAGCCTCGATAGGTCAGCTGCGGAGAGGGGGTTCGATTCCCTCCTCAGACAATGTAACCTAGCTCAGCCATCCTGGAAGTGATTTTCCGTGGTTTCCCACTTGTCCTCCAGGAAAATGCCGGGATGGTACCTAACTTAAGGCCACGGCTGCTTCCTTCCATCTTCCCACTTGTCCTCCAGGAAAATGCCGGGATGGTACCTAACTTAAGGCCACGGCTGCTTCCTTCCATCTTCCTTGCCTCTCCCTTCCAATCTCCCAATCCCTCACCAAGGCCCCTGTTCAGCATAGCAGGTGATGCCGCCTGTGCGAGGTACTCGGTCATTATCCGCAGTTGTATCCCCCGACTCAATGTCTCACGCTCCAGGACACTGCCCTTGAGACGGTAGAGGTGGGATCCCTCTCTGAATCCGAGGGGAAAACCGACCCTTGAGGGTAAACAGATAAAGAAGAAGAAGAACAATAAAATACTGCTAAAATCAAAAATAGTTCCTATCAGATCCAATAACCTTTCTCCAGCGTTCTTGAAGACCATTTATTCCACCCAGAAAAGAACAAAGCGGAATACAAGACAAAGAAATTATATATTGTGGCTGTCACTTTGTTGAGGGAACGGAACTGCCATCCCCTCAGACGGGAGTAAATGTTATAATGTCGGATACTTCTCAAGCAACACATAAAGTAGTGTCACAGTTGGCCTTTTCAACGTCCCTCTTTGCGTTATTCACCTACAAAATGATATCGTGGTGCTTCATAATTGACGGCTCGACACTTTACGAGTTTCCTTGAATACGTTACGGTTTCTGTGGGTGTAATACAATCACATTGACTGTGGGAGCTGTCAGAGTTGACGTAAACATGTCTTAAGATGGGGTGAAAGTTAACTGCTTGCGCAATATACATAGTGAGTGAAATGTCAGGAACCATAGAGTCATTCACTTCAGCCTTTATTGTCTATAGGCCATGCTCAATACGCTGACGCTCTTTAGCAAGGCACATGTTCAGACGACGCTCCCTATTCTTCAGAACACTGGGGATTGTGGCACGTGGTACTTTTCGCTATCCTCCCTTCCATGCGGTGTTGGACACGAAACTCGGCGGAATAAACCACCGCCTTCAGGTGGTAATTCATTCGTGTGAAGTCAAGGGAGCTTGTAGGCCACTCAATGGAGCGTCGCGAACATGTCCGCCTCCCGACCACTGATTTGCCTCGTTTCCAGAAACCCTGGATTTTTAGGACTGATTCAAATCATTTTGTACTTAGTTTTTGTGAGCATATTTAAAAAGCATTATCATACTATGACAGAATGAGTATCGCCGTTGTTTAAGAAGGTAAAAATTTACTATCAAGACGAATACTAGTATTTAGTCACTTCATTTTAATAATTTCAAATTTTGATAGGAAAAAGCTACGTAATTAGCTTAATAGATATCGTGGACCGTTTTTCTTCTGCGACAAACTGAAACTTCATTTTCTGTTCGAACAACCTGTGGCATTCATGACATAGATACATGTGAAAAATAGGTGAATAACATGAGAACACAACGAAACTAGCTGTTTCAACTTCAGTTAAGATAGTGTGAGGAGACCATGCCACGAAATACTGCGTGTCTTGTATTTTTTAATAACTCTCGAACTGGTGGACAGATGGCGACACAAACAGACAGCATCATCAGAGCGGTCCCATGTTCACAATACGTGTATTTGTTCTCAATAAGAACTTTAAGAAACGAAGTTTTCCAGCACCCTGTATATTTCTAAGATAATTGATAGAGTTCTGTGTTGTACGTAAATTAAGAGAAGTGTTTTAAGACTAGCGCAAGGTTAATTCACCTTGACGCATAAGCATAGGAAAATGAATACAACGAAAATTGTTCTGATGTACTGCGTATCCATACATGATTGGAAGGCGTGACCAGACTTTAGAGAAAATAATGGCCAGGAAGAGCATTATTTCTTCAGCGATGATATGTATTAAAAAAGAAACCATATTTTCTTTTGCAGAAATCAAATGATCATAAATACGTCTCCCGGTCATGGCCATCCATCAACGGCTGCTAATTTCAGATGACCACCAGCCATACGACAGCCTGCACGGTTGCTAGGTAACGTTGTCGGTCGATCCATTCATACCTTACATCACTGCCTGCACTGTTGATAAGTAACATTGTGTGGCCATACATTCATGCCTTACATCACACCCTGCAAGGTTGTTAGGTTACACTGTCTGCCCATCCATCCATAACTTATATCACAGCCTGCACGGTTGCTAGGTTACATTGTCTGCCCATCCATCCATACATTACATCACAGCCTGCACGGTTGCTAGGTTACATTGTCTGCCCATCCATCCATACCTTACACCACAGCCTCAACGGTTGCTAGGTAACTTTTTCTGCCCATCAATTCATACCTTACATCACTGCCTGCACTGTTGATAAGTAACATTGTGTGGCCATACATTCATGCCTTACATCACACCCTGCAGGGTTGTTAGGTTACACTGTCTGCCCATCCATCCATAACTTATATCATAGCCTGCACGGTTGCTAGGTTACATTGTCTACCCATCCATCCATACATTACATCACAGCCTGCACGGTTGCTAGGTCATTGTCTGCCCATCCATCCATACATTACATCACAGCCTGAACGTTTGTTAGGTTACATTGTCTGCCCATCCATCCATACCTTACATCACAGCCTGCACGGTTGCTAGGTTACATTGTCTGCCCATCCATCCATACCTTACATCACAGCCTGCACGGTTGCTAGGTTACATTGTCTGCCCATCCACCCATACCTTACATCACAGCCTGCACGGTTGCTAGGTTACATTGTCTGCCCATCCACCCATACCTTACATCACAGCCTGAATGTCTGCTAGGTTACACTGTCTGCCCATCCACCCATACCTTACATTACATCCTGCACGGTTGCTAGGTTACAGTGTCTGCCCATCCAACCATACCTTACATCACAGCCTGAATGTTTGCTAGGTTACATTGTCTGCCCATCCATCCATAACTTACACCACAGCCTGAACGTTTGCTAGGTTACATTGTCTGCCCATCCATCCATACCTTACATCACAGCCTGCACGGTTGCTAGGTTACATTGTCTGCCCATACACCCATACCTTACATCACAGCCTGCACGGTTGCTAGGTTACATTGTCTGCCCATCCACCCATACCTTACATCACAGCCTGAATGTCTGCTAGGTTACACTGTCTGCCCATCCACCCATACCTTACATCACATCCTGCACGGTTGCTAGGTTACAGTGTCTGCCCATCCAACCATACCTTACATCACAGCCTGCACGGTTGCTAGGTTACAGTGTCTGCCCATCCAACCATACCTTACATCACAGCCTGAATGTTTGCTAGGTTACATTGTCTGCCCATCCAACCATACCTTACACCACAGCCTGTACGGTTGCTAGGTTACAGTGTCTGCCCATCCAACCATACCTTACATCACAGCCTGAATGTTTGCTAGGTTACATTGTCTGCCCATCCAACCATACCTTACATCACAGCCTGCACGGTTGCTAGGTTACATTGTCTGCCCATCCAACCATACCTTACATCACAGCCTGAATGTTTGCTAGGTTACATTGTCTGCCCATCCAACCATACCTTACACCACAGCCTGTACGGTTGCTAGGTTACAGTGTCTGCCCATCCAACCATACCTTACATCACAGCCTGAATGTTTGCTAGGTTACATTGTCTGCCCATCCAACCATACCTTACATCACAGCCTGCACGGTTGCTAGGTTACATTGTCTGCCCATCCAACCATACCTTACATCACAGCCTGAATGTTTGCTAGGTTACATTGTCTGCCCATCCAACCATACCTTACACCACAGCCTGTACGGTTGCTAGAGTTACATTTCCGTCGCACAGTTTTTGACGCTAACTTCCGTAAGGCATATTTTCAGATAACCCCCAGGCATAATACATTTATGTTCAAAGCTCACTTCACACTCCAACCATTTATGTCGTCGTTGCGCCTTGCTATGAGACAATGTTGGGAGAAATACTGACAGCACATAGGCCTACATCCCTTCGAACGAACATTCTTTTTGCTAGTTGCTTTACGTCGCACAGACACAGATAGGTCTTATGGCGACGATGGGAGAGGGAAGGGCTAGAATTGGGAAGGAAGCGACCGTGGCCTTAATCAGGGTAGAGCCCCAGCATTTGCCTGGTGTGAAAATGGGAAACCACGGAAAACCATCTTCAGGGCTGCCGACAGTGGGGTTCGAACCTACCATCTCCAGAATACTGGATACTGAACGCACTTAAACGACTGCAGCTATCGAGCTCGGTACGAACATTCTCCGATATATGTCATGCAATATCGAGCCTTAGACGACAGAAATGTTTGTGGTCAGATTTCGAAGCAGAAATATATCACTCAGCGGTTTTTCGAGGCACAACAACGATATCCTGTACATTTTACCGTGCGAGCTATAATGTGACGTCCTTTGGCCTTGGGAGAGGCCTAGTGCAGGCCTTTCTAGCGGACACGTGGGTGAACTGTGCGTCTTGTGTAAGATGCAATTGAGGTAGAAAGAGGACCAAACCTCTTGTTGGCACACAGTCTGCTGCTGTTTAATATGGAGTTTGCTGAAGGCTTAACGTTTCCATCCGACGGACGAATCATCATCAACAGCGTCATATGCCGTCACTCCATGTGAACACTGAGGAGAAGTTTGGAAGTGAGGCCAGAATTTTGGCACGCAAGTTAGTGATTAGAACTTGTCTACCACCATCTCTCCTGGCCTTCCGGCCAACATTCTGATGGCGAATGCTTCTTCCATCAGCGGGACTCGAATCGGCTAGTCCTGGTGTCACATCTTAACTACAGTATTATGGACACCAGGTGGGCTTGGTGTGTAACTACGAACACTAGGTTACACCTGAATGAAAATATTCGAACTTCAAACAATTGAAATTAACCCCGTGAAGTCCGAGTCTTTCAGCATAATGCCTAGAATTTTTCAGTTTCCTGCGACAATCCCATTTTTCTCGGTGTTTCGCAGGAAGAATTCAGAAATGTATAATTAAATTTAAAGGAGCTCTCTGCATCGCTTCTCGGGAGACGAACGTGATTGGCTCACCACATCTAAAAGCTCTCTCGGAGAGCTCTCCTCGCTTGCGGTTCTTGCAAGTCGAGTGATAAACGTGCTGTGTGACGTCAGGCACCTCTCACGAACCCACAAGAGGACGCCTGGGGACGGGCGAACGTCCTGTCTTTCCGGTGGTGTAGATATGGGACATCCATATTAATCGCTCGCACTTTCTTCTACTTCAGTGAGGACCAGAGTACGTGATTCTTGTTAACAACTCTCTCAATCGCGAGGGAGCGCGATGGCCGAATGTCATAGCGACTGCCTTCTCCTCAAGGAGGTTGTGATTCGATTCTCAGTCAATGCACGTGAAATTTTTGAAATGAATACGCATAAAACATGCAAGACTGAAACAGGAAAAGTGAACTTCTACGTTACGAATGGAATATGTACGACCAGGATGGAATTTCGAAATGAGTGAGATAAACTTAACACTTTATTGCCTATTGGTACAATATGTCATACACATTCTTCTTCTTCTTCTTCTTCTTCTTCTTCTTCTTCTTCTTCTTCTTCTTCTTCTTCTTCTTCTTCCCAATTTCCCACAGCTGTGGGGTCACGGATGCGGTGTAGCACATGTGGATTTGGCCCTGTTTTACCACCGTATGCCCTTCCTGACGCCAACCCTATTTGTAGGCATGTAATCACTATAGCGTATTTCTGTGGTGATTGATAGCGTGTCGCGTTGTGTAACACAAACAACCAGACCCCGAGACAGAAGATTTAATCACACGCAATTTAAATCCCCGATCCAGCCGGAAATCTAACAAGGGACTCTCTGAACCGACGGCCTGAAAGCTGACCATTCAGTCAAGGAGTCGTTTTAGTACCTCAATATAAATAAACTATGAGTATTAAAATAACTATAGTCGGATAGGTTTTTGTTTAAAAAATATTATATAGACCTGACATTAGGTGGTTTTTATTTGCATCGTGTTTTAACAGACTGCAAACATCACAACACACTTTGTGGCCGTCTACTTCACTGTACATTTACATTAATTGTTTATTGTCTGACATTCAACGTACACCAAAGGTGTACACCCACATATTCCTAAGATAGAATTCATCACGAACGTTTGTCATGAGACCAGGGAGATTTCTCTGGAAGTCGAAATGCTGGCAACCAGGAATGAGTTAGCTGGTAAATTTATAATGTCCAATAACGGACCAACTATATTGGTATTATTCTCTGTCATTCTCATCTTCTGTTGGCATGCGATAGTGCTGACAACTACCGGTAGAATATTTAGAGAAAGCAGAAACTCGCTTGTGATTTCCACGAATTAATAACAGTTTGTAGTTCACTACTTAGTTCGGATTTAGAGTTTTTTGCTACTCACTTTTCTTCACTCTTTAAATTCTTCTCATCAATAATAATTATATTATAAATTTTACGTCCCACTAACTACGTTTCTGGCTTTTGGAAATGCTGCGAAATTTTGTCCACAAGGACGTACCAGACAACCTGTCACAAAATTGAGCCAGGATCAAGCCTGCCAAGCTGGGCTCAGAAGACCAGCACTCTACCGTCTGAGCTACTCCGCTCAACTCCTCTCGTCAAACCATCTCCAAAGTACACGATCCGGTTTTCCTCTTACTGTAGCTTTACACCGCACCACTGCTGTTAGGTCCTGGAATTCCCTCTTTCCTAACTTTAGGCAGGTGATTTCCCTCAATAAATTTACGGTCAACTACCAAACGTACTTGTTTAATTCATACAACTATCTCGTGGAAGCACCGAGGGAAGAATATGTGAGTGAATCGTCAATTTTGCTGTACTGGGATTATAATTACATACAAGAATTACTTTTACAGCTAATGATCAAATATAATTGTATTTAGGTTATAATTATGCATTAAGGTTACTTTTTGAGTTATGACAACGGTAAGATTTTGTTCTATTTATAATTACTTACCGGGCGCAGAGCTAACCACTCTACCCCATCACGTGCCGAGGTTAACAATGGTGGAAACCTTTACCTTCCACTCTTCCAAGGGCCTTCATGGCCTGTACGGAGGTGACTTTGCTTTTTTGTTATAATTACTTAGGTATTAATTTCAAAGTTATTCTGACTGTTATGATGTTTCATCTTATTAATGTCCGACTCGTTGGCTGAACGGTCAGCGTACTGGCCTTCGGTTTGGAGGGTCCCGGGTTCGATTCCCGGCCGGGTCGGGGATTTTAACCTTAATTGGTTAATTTCAATGGCACGGGGGCTGGGTGTATGTGTTGTCTTCATCATCATTTTATCCTCATCACGACGCGCAGGTCGCCCACGGGAGTCACATAGAAAGACCTGCACCTGGCGAGCCGAACCCGTCCTGGATATCCCGGCACTAAAAGCCATACTACATTACATTACATCTTATTATTATTTTCTGGTGTGAAAATTGGAAACCACGGAAATCCATCTTCAGGGCTGCCAATACTGGTATTCAATCCAATATTTCCCGAAAGCAAGTTACGTGGCTCAAGCCCCGCGGCCACTCGCTAAAGACGATACCTGAATCTCTATGCATACGTGAAAAAGAAACAACTTAATTAGAATATCGTGTTTCGTTCTTGTAAGGACATCATCAGAGTCTATCAAATCACACTCAAACATACTTAGAAATGTATAAACATTCAAACTTATTTCTGGTTAAATCCTTAAAGAATCTAAATTTGGAACTTATATTAATAAAGTTCTCACTTCTCACCAATCTAGCACATCATTTACAAAGCAACTTTTACATAATAATAATAATAATAATAATAATAATAATAATAATAATAATAATAATAATAATAATAATAACAAGATGACCCCAGATTCCTAGCATCAAGTATGGAGGAAGCTACACACCAACTCTCCTCCTCCGGTCAAATAGGGTGGAGGATTGCCATTAACAAAACGGAGTTCAACACCTCACTCAATCCCACACGGGGATACAGTAATAAGGAAGAGTAACTCCTACAAATACTTCGGAGAATAGATAACGTCCTACGTTAGTGAAGACGTGTACCAAACTGGAGAGACCTTTCTATTCCTGTAAGAATGTTGACAAGTCCAAATCCCTTTCCCTTCGCCTCAAATGTTGACACTGTGAAACCGTAGTAAGACCTTTACTGTATGCCTCAGAATGCTTGAACATGGTCAAAAAGGGACAACTCAGGAATTTGGAACTGAAAGAACGAAAGATCCTGACAAAAATAATGGTCCCCATTAAACAGGGAGGTGAGTACAGCAGTAGGCATAACAAAGAGCTTTACCAACATTCAGCGATCATAACTTAAGCCATGAGAAAGAGGAGACTTATCTTCTACGGCCACACAGTCAGAATGGACAACAAGAGACTGACCTCAAGAACACACATGCTAAATGGACGAAACTGGTTCAAAAAGAACTAGAATTTTAAAAGAAAATTGACCCAAGGGATACACGGTTCTATCAGAACTATACCGAAATGAAATCAGGGATGCTCTTCGTGTTGTATTAGGAACGAAGACAATTTTCCACTTCGAGAATATGAGGTTACATTTTTACTTCCAGGTTCGCGATTAAAACGACGAACTTGCCGCATATGCCATGCCATAGAATCAGCCGCTGCCCGTTGCTGTGCATCAGAGGAGGGTAGGGAAGGGAGGGGAAGTGGGAAGTGGAAAGTGGGAGACAGAGGTAATGCACAAGTTTCTCGTTCGTTTCGCATAGTCCCTTCCCAGAGCAGTAGGCAGTGTACAGTTTGTTCCGCACAAATTGATAACTACACGAACCCTGTTAAAGGAGAAAATGAACTTGTACCAAGACCACAGGCAGCCTTCCAGGTCGTTCCGACACACCACATATCCTGAACAGAATCCAAAGGTCACTGGTACATCGTTGTAGAACTGTGCATCGTCGTTCTGTATTTTATTCCATTTACAACGTTGTGAGTGAAGGAATAACAAACGTGGGACGGCAGCGTTGCATCTTCGAGCATATTAAATAATAAAGAACGTTACCGCGTCCAACAGACGAGAGGAGAAACGATCTGGTGAGTTCCTTGACTGACAAGTGTGACTTAATTACAGTGTGTTCTTGTACACTTACGACTGTTTTATAAAGGAACTATGGATATTGCCTTAAGAGACAAGTACAATCCTGTGCGAGTGAAGCCAGGAGACTTGTGCATACGCGCGGAGCATTATCTCTGTCTCCATCACACACTCCACTTCCCCTCCCTCCTCTTCTCTTTCCTCAAGAATGACAGCGGCTTGTGCTCCGGCATAGCAAATAACAAAGTAACCTTATTTTCTCGAAAAGAAAGACTGTCTCCGCCAATCCGATTGCACCATATTTCTTAACATTACACGAAGAGCATCGCTGATTCTTTTGTCGGTATAGTTCTAATACACCCTATAATCAACATAGATAAGTTTAGAATGCGAATCAGAACATCCAACACTCTACAGTCACTGACATCTAAAACATTACGCCCTAGAGTGGGAATGGAGTGGACTCAGGAAAGGAACTCACAGTGCAAAGATGAAGGAATATTCGGCTAAAAAGAAAGCTCATCAGAGTAGTCCAAGGGACCCCAACGGAACAAGAATAATATTAATAATAATATCAACAACCATCATAATGGAATCACTAACAATAAAACACCTAGTCATAAGCACAGCGTGTCACACTCCTAGGCATGGCGGACATTTGGAAGGTCAACGGACAGACTAGCCAGCTGTACTCACGCCAACAACAGCAACTTGCATTCTAGAGAGTGGAGAGCAGTGAGGACATCATAAAGACAAATTCTAAATTTAAAGTTATTAAGGATTTAAGCAGAAATTAACAATAATGTTATATATATTTCTAAATATTATTGAGCGAGATTTCATAAAATCCCATGATGTTTTTGCAAGAACGAAACACGCTATTCTATTTTAATTAAGTTGTTTCTTTCTCAAGTGTTAATATGCGTTTTATTTATCAGTAGATTTACTTTACTCAAAATTAGTTTCTGTGAACTGAGGAGCATAACAGTTATTAAAAAAATACAGGTCCATCAAAATAACACATTTATTATAGCCCTACGACAGCATTCTACAACACACCAGCATCGGGTTACCCCGAAAAAAATTAGGGTACGCGAAAATGTCTGGCGCGTATCGGACGACTACAATATCTATCAATATCTTTCCAAGGCCCAATAACTGGATTCTGACGTTCCCGAGCCTCGTTACAACAGAAATAAAGCTAGAGTTGAAGTGTACATGAGGGACTGAAAGCAGATCAACACGTGCGCATGACTGCCACTTGATGGATAACCACATTAGTGAATGGTAGACGCGTATTCCCCAAATAAAGGGCCCTCAGGAATATGCACAACGTGGTGCTGAGAGAGGGGTTCGATTTCATATCTCATCATTTGAAATGGGAAAATATGTGGTAACAGTAGCATTAATAAAGCCTTCGTGACTCAGGCGACAACGCGCCGGCCTCTCACTACTGGGTTCCGTGGTTCAAATCCCGGTCACTCAATACAAGATTTGTGCTGGACGAAGCGGAGGCTGGACAGGTTTTTTCCGAGAACTCCGGTTTTCCCTGTCATTTTTCACTCCAGCAGCACTCTCCAATATCATTTCAATTCATCCGACAGTCAATAATCATTGTCCCAAAGGAGTGCGACACGCTTCGGCAGCCGGCACAATTCCTCTGGCCGCCGTTAGATGGGGGCTTCATTCATTCCATTCCTGACCTGATGGAATGACTAGAAACAGGCTTTGGGTTTTCATTTTCAGTAGGAGTAGTAGTAGTAGTAGTGCCTGCCCCACGGTTTAGTGGTAGCCTGGCTGCCTTTCACCCGTAGATGCCGGGTTCGGTTCTCGACCAATTCAGGGATTTCTATCTAGATGTACGGGCGGATTCGAGGTCCACTCAGCCGGCTGACCATGGATCTACCATGGCTCTACGCGTTAGTATTCGGGAGCTGGAGAGGGGATGGTCCCCACCGTTGTCTATGCTGAGAATGGTTTTCCGTGGTTTTCCATTCTCCTGCACTAAGGCGAATGCCGGGACTGTTCCTAGTACAGTCTATGGCCGCCAGCCCTCTCACGATCCCCGTGCATCTCCTTCACAGGAACAAATCTCCTGGCCTGAGAGACGGCGTCAACGTCTAGGACGCCCGCCTCCCCCTCCCCTTCAGAGGAGGAATAAGAACATCTTAGGGCCCTTTCACACGAGGCGACTAGTGGCGGCAACTTACACCGGAGCATTATTTTAAATGAGAGCTTTCATACGTGGCGACCGCAGTTGCGGGAGCTGGCAACAGTCGCCTACAGTCGTTCACTCGCGCAGCTAGCGGCCGCCACTCGAAGCAAAGCATTATTTTAAATGAGAGCTTTCACACGGTGCCACTACTAGCCGCTACTTCTCACTGCCCACTCCAGTTTGATCCAGTTCGTTTAATTTAGCAAGTCCTGAATAACGAGCAAGCTGCGTTCATTGTCAGATATGAGTGCAAACGTGGAAAGAAGTAGCCTTATTAGATTAACAGATGGACAAGTGAAATTGAAGACATGATATATGGAGTTGAAAAATATCCCACGATTTGGAACGCTTCAGTCGATGAGTATGGAAAAGTGAACGAAGAAACGCATGGCACAGCATTATATTGAGGTTCTTCCCGAGTTTGATGACAAAACACCAGGAGAGAGAAACGAGATAAGTAAACGTTTTCCTTATATTTTTCGTACCACATTTTGTTAATCTGTTACAAGAAAACTCAATTTAGCAAGACAATTCTGTAAATTACCGAGTATATTCAGAAAAGAGTATTTCATTCATTATTTGCTTCAATTATTTTTACTGTAGTGAAAAGTTTTTGTCCTGCAGGAGATTTACATGGTAAGCAAGATAGCAATAGAATGAAAGATAAACGATCATCACTACTTAACTAATGTTATTAAAAAGAGCGCACTGGCAAATTGAAAATTACTAAACGCATGTAAAGTACAATAGAGTTTTTGGTGTCCATCTATGATCTGTATAGTACTCTAGACACAATACTTATGTCTCTAAATACGATCCATTTGCCATGAAATTGCACCTTCCTCACTGACAAAGTAGTTGGCAAGCTTGTCTCGTAAATTTCTGGCAAGCCTTGATGTAAGTCCTGAAGTAGGGCCCATTTCAAACAATCCATCTACAGTCAAAGTATCTTCGATTTGCACACCATCCCTCTCTCGTACAAAATTATGCGATACACAACACACTTTCACTATGTCCTCTGCTAGTGTGGTGTCAACATTCACTGGTCTATGGAAAATACGTCATTTGTCAGGAAGTATTCCAAAGTTACATTCAATGTACCTGTGTGCCGTTGAAAGTCTGTAATTAAAAGACGCGTTTCTTTACACTCAGAAAAGTGCCCGCATATGGTCGCAGTATATGACGGGAAAGACCAAATGCCTCATCAGCTACAAATACAAAGGGCATTGATTCATCAAATCCTGTGTACGACCTCTGTGGTGGAGGAAGCACCTTCATTGCTCTTGCCCTGCGTTTATTTATCTTTTTTCGTTTGGATTAGCAGAGCAAGCACAAGCAGTTCTTCAGTCACAGATACCATTTTAGAAATGGGGAGTAGACCTGTTTTCCGTACAGGCGATCGGCTGTCGCCACTAGTTGCCTCGTACGAAAGGGGACTTAGCATTTCACTCAGCCTACGTGATTGCAGTTGAGGAGCTATCTGACAGCGAAAAGCGAGGAATAAAGGCCGAGAGGATTAATCGCGTTGACCACGCGTCACCTTGTAATCTGCAGGCCTTCAAAGTCGCTTGCTAGGCCAAGAACAATGAGGGGTGCATTGCCACGGCGTTTGGTCTGGTTTGGTTTGATTAACAGTATTAGTAGCAGCAGTAATGTACGGATTTAGAGAAAAAATGTCTAAAACCACATCCTTCTATTTTCGACCTTCACCACTAATGTTAATTAAAATATATGCAATCTGGGAGTGTACATGTGAAAAGAAGAGCATCGAACCCCGGATTCCCTATGTATCCTAGCGACAGCGGGTTGTAAATACTAACGAAGCGCTTTCTGAAAATTACCTGTAAGGAAAAGTACATGTGCTATCCTAGTACGTTCTGTTCCAGTGTGTTTCCCATAATAAATGTACTATGGTATAGTTGTAGAAAATGAGTTCTAACGTGGAATGAGGCGTTGTAGGACTCATCTCCGTATAACATATTTTCTTCTTCTACGTGTGAGAAATGTGTTCTGAATGTTTAGCTGTACTTTATAGTTACATCCTCTGTTGGTGTTACGGTGACACCTCGGAGATAAGAATCGATATTTTGGTCGTTTGGGTGAAATGTTTTAATGACCGAAATTGAAAGGATTACATTTCTTTTTTCTTGTCATTAATTCAAACAATTTATCACTGTGATAATGCTTTGTTTGCGAATTGTAATTTTACATTTAAATCCCACTTTTCTCCCATACTATTTTGCCAAATGTAACAAAATTTGTATGGTATATCTATCACAGCTATATTAAGAAACCTGCGTATGGAATTTTTTATTGCAGAATTTGTTCAAGTAGTAGGGAATTTTAAGTCCAAAATTTTAGAACGTAAAAATTACATAAACTTTAGTACGATATGTCTCCTTATATAAATCGTGTACAGAAAAATCAATATGTACTGCTTTCAAAAGAAGTACTAACTACTTATAACGAATTTACATTAAAATGTTAATTCATTTTCATGAAAAAATGGAATTAAAAAATAAAAAGTTTGGAAAAACTATTAATTGTATATGAATGAAATATTGCTGATATCTCTACTGTTATGTAGGTGACAAAGTTTCGTGAAAATGCATGCAGTAGGTAAAAATATATTTTTATCTCAGGAGTGTCGCGCTAACGGTGTGCGAAATAACTCCCAAACAGGCAAAATAATTCCTCATTGCACTGTCGACCCTTGGAGAGCACAATAATATCATTTTGTTGAGGTTCAAGGGCCACAGAGGTGCGGACAGAAATAAACAATCTGAGGACTTGCCTAACAGAGAACAACATCCTGCTTTAAGACTAGAATCATCTCCTGGAATACCTAATTGTTTCATCAGTGAAATAATCAAGAGTTGGTTAAGCGGTGGAATGCAATCACTAATATCAAACACGGTAAACTATATTTGCTTAACTATCATGCAAGGAAACATTCAAACACTATTTGAATTCAGCAGAAGCTCTCCTCACAGGAGTCATCGGAAAGAGCAACCTAGAATTCATACTATGTAAAAAAAATAAAACTACCCATGATATAATCTGTGCATGCGGGGCTACAGACTCATCAGACCAAAGAAATAAGGCTAACTCATTATTGGGAGTAGAAGTTCTAGTTAAGAACCCAAGAATAATGATCTAGTGAAATTCCCAAAAGGGTAGAGCAATAAGGCTATAGTCTGTGGTGCACCCGGAGCAATAAATTATATCGTTCGTTCGTAATCTGTTTACCCTCCAGGGTCGGTTTTTTCCCTCGGACGCAGCGAGGGATCTCACCTCTACCGCCGCAAGGGCAGTGTCCTGGAGATTCAGACTTTGGGTCGGGGGATACAACTGGGGAGAATGACCAGTAACTCGCCCAGGTGGCCTCACCTGCTATGCTGAACAGGGGCCGAGTGGAGGGATGGGAGGATTGGATGGGAGAGGCAAGGAAGAGGGAAGGAAGCGGCCGTGGCCTTAAGTTAGGTACCATCCCGGCATTTGCCTGGAGGAGAAGTGGGAAACCACGGAAAACCACTTCCAGGATGGCTGAGGTGGGAATCGAACCCACCTCTACTCAGTTGACCTCCCGAGGCTCAGTGGACCCCGTTCCAGCCCTCGTACCACTTTTCAAATTTCGTGGCAGAGCCGTGAATCGAACCCAGACCTCCGGGGGTGGCAACTAATCACGCTAACCACTACACCACAGAGGCGGACAATAAATGATATACAAAATATTAATGTTTTATGACTGGGGTCTACCCGAAATTATCCTCAAAAATTTCTAGACACCATTGTAACCCTGGCAACTAATGTTCGTCTATTCATACTAGATCAGTATCTTGTCACCGTACGCTTTCTTCTTGTAACTCGTAATGTGAACTACGTTTCTACTCCTCAGTCCAGAATTAAAATCTTTCAACTGGTTGGAAAACGAATCCAGGGCCTTGAAATAAGAGACAGGCACGCCGCCACCTCTACACCAGAAGGCTGGATAATAATAATAATAATAATAATAATAATAATAATAATAATAATAATAATAATAATAATAATAATAATAATAATAATAATAATAAATACATTTACATTTTCGAGGTATATATTGTCTTTCATTTTCTGCCCCCGGATCCTAAGATAACGGGTTCAAACCTGGCAGAAGTAGTCGGACTTCTTAAGGGTGGAGAAAGTCCATTCGACACTCCATGTCATACAAGGTCGGCATGAAAAATATCTCTGAAGACAAATTTAGTGTTTACCAGACAATATTAGTTAAAAATTCAACCATAGACGCCCAAGAGAGATTCGGTTTACTTTGCCATTTACTAGACCTAGTGTAAAACGGAACTTCGAAATTAACGAGCATACAGCCAGATGGCGTCTACACACGGTAGCTGAGGCCAAACGATTATTATTCGTTATGCCTGACTAAGGAGTGCGATTGAGTTGCGATGAGTTGATGAGCTGCATTTTTCTTCTGCTAAAATCTCTGCATCTTTCCGCTGTGGATTTTTTGTGAACATCTGACCAGAATTTGTTAGTGGATGGTGTGTAAAGCGGCGATTGCCGACTAATTTTCTGAACTTAGATCTGTCTAATACAAATGTCATCTGTGATGCCTGTTTCCTGAAGGTCTTTTCCAACTTCCAGCAGCCAGTTTTTTATTTTCATTGATAGGGAAAGGTTCAGAATTCTTCTGGTCAATCTCTGATCACAGATTCTGTCATATTTCAAAATTTTAAGTGTCTTATCCTGAAGGTGTCTGAGATTTTCTCTCAGGGTTGGTATAGGTCATGGAGATTTTCTTATCATCCAGATCCGCCCTGTACTGACAATCACTGATCTGCCCCAAATTATCACATAGTACTTCAGGAGTGATTACGGTGTTGCAAAGCCTTAATTCTGCATTTCGGGATATGGACCTTTTGTTCCAAGGGACTCTGTCGCTCTTTGTAGTTCAGATGTCCTTTCTTTGTTTACTTCACGATTCAGTCCTGAAGGTCCCAGGTTTTTCAATTTAGACTCTTGCGATATTTTTCCATATTGGTTTTTCATTGGTTGTCCATCTAGGTATCGAAGAAATGATTCCATGTAGTGGGTTTTCTGGCATGATATATGGAGTCCTGTTCTGGATGCAACTTCATGGAGTTCCTCAATGGACGCAATCGCTTCCTGTCTGTTATTGAACGACATTGCTGAGTCATCAGCGAACGCCTTCTTCTTATTATTTATCTATTTACCCTCCAGGGTCGCTTTTTCCCTCGGACTCAGCGAGGGATCCCACTTCTACTGCCTCAAGGGAAGTGTCCTAGAGCTTCAGGCTCTGGGTCGGACGATGCAACTGGGAAGGATGACCAGTACCTCGCCCAGGCGGCCTCACCTGCTATGCTGAACAGGGGCCTTGTGGGGGGATAGGAAGATTGGAAGGGATAGACAAGGGAGAGGCAAGGAAGCGACCGTGGCCTTAAGTTAGGTACCATCCCGGCATTTGCCAGGAGGAGAAGTGGGAAACCATGGAAAACCACCTCTACTCAGTTGACCTCCCGAGACTGAGTGGACCCCGTTCCAGCCCTCGTACCACTTTTCAAATTTCGTGGCAGAGACAGGAATCGAACCCGGGCCTCCGGTGGTGGCAGTTAATCACACTAACCACTACACCACAGAGGCGGACTCGGCGAACGCCAAACACTGTAAATTTCGTTTTCACGTAGTCTGCCAAGAGTTATTCCTTTCACTTCTCTTTCCCAAGTCCTAACCACTTTATCCAAACCAAGATTAACCAATAGAGGGGATAACCAATCTTTTTGATGGACTCCTGTTTTAACATCAAATAGTTCAGATAATTCCCCTAAGAATTTAGCCTTTTAAGTGTTCATTCTCTTGTTTCAGTCTACTTTGAATTCTTCCAGTACACGGAAAATTGTCGATGTGTCTATCGAGTCATATGTTTTCTTAAATTTCCGAAAGTAATCACAGTTTTCCTGCTTTTACGAATTCCTAGGATGGTCTTGAAGTTAAGAATCTGTTTTGCGCAGGACCTGCCTTTCCTGAACCCTGCCTAATATTATTACACTGTATTATTATTATTATTATTATTATTATTATTATTATTATTATTTATTGAAAACATCATATTATGCAGTCGGATGGAAAGAAGAGTCTTCCAGATGAAGCTGGACGGGATACAGTAAAATGAGGAGCGTGGAACAGGTATGTGGAAGCAATACTGTACCCGACTCATTAAGGGGCACACAGACGGCATCCCGCGCTACCACTTCAAGAGTCTGTGAAGAGAGCTACCCAGTTACCATACGGGTACCGTCAGGCTGACCAACATAAACACACAAAATAGAGAGATCTGGTGGTAGGAGGGGAAGCTATAAATAGCCGACACTCTATATATTATCGCTATAATGTGTTGTTAATCTTCCAGCCCAAATCACACATTAATTCTAATGGTGCATGCTGATATGGCTATTGTGTGATATAGTGACAAATACTTCTGTTTGCTCCAAATGGCTGTTTTATAAATACAGAATTAACTAGTCACTGGTACCGACAGATCGATTTATTTTGAAACACCAAGGGTTAAAATTCACGGTCGATAGACGCGTGGTTCAGTTCACGCACTGCCAGCTATCTCCTGGGGTGGCAGGTCATGTTGAATATCTAACGCTTAGTGGTGTTTCCCATAAAAAAGTAGCTGACATCGCCAGTAACTCTGAATGAACTGTGATTGTTAGCAACTCCCCACTTAAATGCGGTGTCAGAATGTCCTTCCCTTGCTCTTTACCGCCACTCCTCTCCATTCGCTTTCTCATTTGTCTAGCCTCCTGATCCCCCCCTGTCCATTTGAATGAACATGGTCGTATTCCTTCCAATATTCATAATATTCAGTAATTGGCACTGAGGTCCAGTGTCCAGCAAAATGGACTTGGTGCTGCTAACTGTTGAAGATTCAGCTATCTTTTGGGGCGTCAGGTTATGTCGAATATCTAACACTTAGTGGTGTTTCCCATAAAATACAAACACGATACAAGCTAGGAATAACGTGTTTCCATGGAGCATCATCATGTCTGGTAAGAGTTCTATTTACGCAATCAAATGGTTCTAAAATATGTGTGCTGGCATAAAATGTAAGTAGTAACTATATATTTTCGTATTTTAGTAATCACTATCAGATTTTAATGCAGTAAGTTGATGAAAATGAAGACATGAGGACATGGTGCGGTTATTTCTTGTTCTGCCATAACCTCAACTTTTACACTGTACTCTGATGCTTTAGTAGCCACTGAAAGATTTTAACCCAATAAACAGATGATATACAAAAGTAATGTGCTGGAGGTGTGAAAAGTACTCCTGCATCACTACAAAAAACAACCGTCCCCCAGAGTTCCTTGAAAAGTGATGACCGTTTGGAGGGAAATATTAAGTCATAAAACCTCACATAATCATGTGCTTTATGTTTTAAAAAAAAATCGCTAGTAGCTTTACGTCGCACCGACACAGATACGTCTTATGGCGACGATGGGAAAGGAAAGGCCTAGGAGTTGGAAGGAAGCGGCCGTGGCCTTAATTAAGGTACAGCTCCAGCATTTGGCTGGTGTGAAAATGGGAAACCATGGAAAACCATCCTCAGGGCTGCCGACAGTAGGAATCGAACCCACTATCTCCCGAATTCAAGCTCACAGCCGCGCGCCTCTAACCGCACGGCAAACTCGCCCGGTATATTTGTTCTTTTTCTTGGCCAGTATTTACATTCTCATTGGTTATTTTTAAATATCCATTACAATAGCAAGTATTTGTAGCAACTATGTAAGCGACTCCAATGTCTTCTTTCCAAATATTTATTTAATTTTTGGCAAATGTCTTGCATCACATTTTGTTGTTTGATGTTTATGAGCCTGCATATTTTCTTGATTTCCCTTTATTTTCCGTTAATTGGTTGATTTCTATTGAAATTTAATAAACACTGGAATATTACAGACTGAGAAATAAATTTCACTTAAAATATTTACCGAAAGAAGACCCAATGTCCACTTAAATGAACAGTCTTCATTTAAGCCCTTGGGCATCAATACCAAAAAAGTACTCCGTAACAATTTTTATTAAGCTATTTCGATATGTATAAACATGATTCATAAAAATCTCTCAACCTGAACTACGTAGGGTCTCCTTTCTCTCAGATCTTCTGCCAATTAATTGCCCACCTTAGCTTCGGTCTACCTGTTCCTCTTGTGTTTGTCTTCTTCTTGGCACTTCCTCCCTCCGTAATCTCTTCCTCATGCCGTTTTCGGTTCTTTGCACCACAGAAACCTCAGTCCCTCAATCCAGTTCCTACTTCCTGCATCTTCCTACTCCAGAGTACTAACACCCCCCCCCCCCCCCCCCCCGCACATACAAACAGGGTCAACTCTTTATGCAATTAAATGTAGAAATACTAGCCTTCCACCTGAACATTCGCACTGTAGCAAAAATTAGTTCAAACATTTATCGAGCAAATTCTGGACAAGGGTGATATAGAAGTCGGAGTAGCTGTGTGTGAGTTTGATGTGAATATTTAAGTTCTTTACTACGATTTCCTTCCGGATAGTGATAATCTCGGAACTCCAGGAATAAAAAGAAATTTTTAGGTGCCTAAAATGAGCTTCAAAAGTACAATTAGAATAGGTCTTAAATTTTTTTCTTCTTCATTATAAATACATACATGCGTTTGGCCCTCTAAGGAGCACGTAGATGCATTATTTAGCATTGGCATTCTTGGTATTCTTGTTCTTCTTATCTTCCCAAAACTTCCTCATCCTTTCACTATGGGACTGTCGTCCTTCTTGTGTCCACGCGTTTTTTATTTTCAAATTTCTTGCTCTCGGTTTCTTGGGTGCAAACTTGTGGGTGTTGATCTTTCGTCTACATGAAGTCCTTATGTTTTCCAGTGGGTCAATGTCGACTTCTGCGAGACCATTTTTGGGTGTCTATTATTATTATTATTATTATTATTATTATTATTATTATTATTATTATTATTATTATTATTATTATTATTATTATCCTCAACCCTAAGACGGGTGGGTAACGTGCATGTTTTCCAAGCGTTTCAGTTCCTTGGCCACCAGCTTTAAGTGGTAATAGGTGGGCTTGCTTTTAAAGTTGTCTATAAACTGCACTCTACATCTTCCCTTGGTCCTCTACCTTCCATTTTCCCTTCAAACAGGATGGTGCGCCAGTCAAAATGACGAAGCAAATGGGAAACGGAGCTATTTCTAATTTTTTTAAGGTTTCAACCAATGTGCGCGTCTCGTTTGCTCTTTTGAGGACGTTCTCGTTTGAGACTCTACCAGTTCAAGGTATTATTAGGAGTCGGTGCCAGCACCACATCTCAAAGGCCCTGATTTTACGCTTTTCGAGGGTCCATGTTTTTTACCCATAGCTTACAACGCTCCATACAAAGCTAATTATGACGTTTTTTCGTACCTCAATGCCGATGGTCTTAGGTATCAGTAGGTACTTCTTTTTTGAGAAAGTTCCCTTGAGGTTTAAAATTATTTCTCTGCATCATAGTTTCATTCACAGTACTAGAAGTATGCGAAATCAGTACCACAATAAAATTTAAATAGTACGTTAGATTCTTTGGACCAACATCATACATAATCCAAGGTTAACTAACATAATACATTCCCTACATATTTTTCGCACAATATATAATCAAACAAGGTGTCTCAGTGCCGTCCAGGACGTGTTGAGCAAAGGAGGGACGAGAAGTACTCTCGGTATATGTGCTTTCACGTTGATCGGACTTTCTGTTCGACTCATTCCGATGTTCGAGTTCGTCGTGTACGGCCGCGTCCAGCTTTCTATACCCGAATTTGAATTATTATCACAGTAACCATGATCCAAATCATAGGACTGTAACTTCAAGATAACGGAAAGTTATGTTGTGATTATGTCTGACACAGCTTCCGTACCCATATCCTATGTTCAGATCAGACGGAGGCACTTATGCAGACATTCCAAACAATAAAAGTACAGTAACGAAAATATAATATGAAACGAATACCCTGATACGTCATAGAAAAATGCTCAGAAAATCACCGAAAAACACTGTAATCATACATACGGGAAGTGATTATTCCGTCAACGACCGGTCCAAAAATAAGTAAATTAAAGAAATCGTTTATTAAGAAAATGAAGCTGCGTTCTTCTACACAAATTGCCCAATGCACAGCACACCAATTTAATAATGAGGAATGGTGGGTTCGAACATGGGAAAACATGACAAACGATCCTCAGGGCTGGAGCCAGTCGGGTTCGAACTGACTATCTTCCGAATGCGAGCTCGCTCGGCAGTAAACATTTGTATTAGTTAATATCTTCCATAGAGTTGGCTCTATCTGAAGAAAACAGGTTTACGACATTCAACGTTCAAAATTAAATCTAAATCAGGTTTTGTTAGGAAAATTTCCGAATAAAGTTTATTGTTGTCAAAATATTAGCAAGAATCCAGTTCAACCACCGTCTTTGAACCCTATGCATATACAAATTTTAGCCCAACATCTAAGACAGCACCACTTTAAAATACATTCCATCTTGTATATTGTGTTTCAGTATAGTGATAGACGGATTTCACCGAGGTCATTAACAATAAGGGGCACATGAAGAACGTGCAATATGTACCAAGGTGGTGATAGCATCGTACTCTTTTGAATGGAATTATACCAGCTCTGCAACACACGCATGGTCATGGGCAGTCACATTGACGATGAAAATTAAATATGTGAAGAAAAGTAATAAAGATTTATCTCAGTGCTGGTGCCGAAGCGCCAGATATATTTCAGGATCACAATACAACCGTCACATTTATGCAGTATGGAAGTGTTGCTTTTAAGCCGGCTTTACATTTACGAGTAACACTTATACGAGTAGGCTATTCGGACTGACTCGGATAAGAAATCGTAAATGTAAACGATGACTCGTACGTACTCGTAGCTCGTATACGAATAGCAATCAAAGTAGAGAGGCTTCCGACTTGCATCCGAGTTAGACTGTTTTAAAAATGGCGGAGACTAAATACTGCAGGATGTCTCATGAAAATCTGGAGGAGTTCATTAATTTATACTACAGAGCGGAGTGCCTGTGGAATGTTAAGTGTTCTCAATATCGGGACATCAATGCGAGAAATTAAAGTTAAATTAAATTAAAGTTAAACATAACTACGGATCTAGTTAAAAAGAACAACTTCTCATCTGAGTGTTTTCTTTGGGGATATGAGAGGCAACCTAGAAACAGTTAATTACTAATAATATGCCAGTATTTAGCATATCGGTACCGGTATTATAAAAGTCATTTCGTCCACTTACCAAAAGGTACAACATTTCAAATGTACTAAAATCCATCCTTAAGAAGTCTCTATAACCATCTCCTCCCTCGTTTAATAAATCAACTAGTAAATGTTCCTGTATTCCAAAAACGGGTCTTTTCTTCAAGGATTCTTTAACCCAAAAGCTCCTGACTTTTTTCGCTTCATTCTGTTGTCTTGTTTTAAAACACAACAGCAAGATACCAGCCATAGCAAGACGTTTTCGTCTGCCTGGAGCCATATTGGAAACTGTACTCTTATACGAGTAAGCACCATAAATGTAAACGCGCTTCCTACTCGTATACGAGTTACTCGTAAATGTAAAGCCGGCTTTAAAGCGGCTGATAGAGGAAACTTGACGCCGCTGAGCACTTCAATTTCGGCAACTAGAAAATTGGGACATATTTGGGCGATACTGAAAATGAAAATCCACAGCCCATTTCCAGTCATTCCATCGTGTCGAGAATGTAAATAATGAAGCCACATTTAGCGGCGAGGATAAGATTTATGCCGGCTGCCGAAGCCGTTCGCAATCTCTCGGCCCAATGAATAATGACTAACAGATGAAATGATATTGGAGAGGGTTTGTGGAATAAAACTTTGACAGGGAAAACTGGAGTAGCCGGAGAAAAACCTGTCCCACCTTCGCTTTCACCAGCACACCTCTGACATGGACTGGTCGGGATTTGAACAACGGAACCGAGCGGTGAGGGGCCGGCGCGCTCGTGCCTGAGCCATGGAGGCTCTTAGATGATACTTCCGTTCATTTGTCTTTACAATTTGCCTTTATATCCCACCGACGGCAACAATGAGATAGGAAAGGGTTAGGGGTGGGGAGAAAACGACCATGGCTTTGATTAAGGTACAGCTTCTGCATTTGCCTGGTATGTATAAAACTGAAGAGCAAATCTTTCTATGTTGTTTTTTTCAGAAATGTACGAATGCTACATTCTAACGTTAGTTAAATTGAAGTACAGTAGGTATCCAACAGATTATCTCAAGACACGCTCGCAAATTAGACATCCTTTTGTGCAAGGATTGGCCGGATTAGCGAGAGTCTGGTGTATTTGCATTGTTCGACGTGCAGCATTGGTGGGAAGGAGTGCAAAAGCGTGCACTTTTTCATGTATGGCAACATCAGGTATTAAGTGACCGAAGGGAAAGACGAAAAGGTACGTATGACTCATAGCTCGTGTTATTCTCCCTGTGAAGAACGGACATACAAACCACTTGTAAAGCACCACACTCCCTATGTCTTCCCCATGGTATTGGATATGTTCCTCGCAGGTACACTTGTCTCAGAGATAACTAAAAGTATATAGTGCACAGATGAATTAAGGTACGTCCGTCTGACAGGTAACAGAGGAGACTATTCTAAACGAGCCTATGGGAAAAAATTGTCAACTACTTTTAAATTTAAATTAAATACTAAATAGTCAGTATTTTAAGTTTTTAGTAACTCTTCCCGCAGCAGCGGTAAACTGAAGGTTGGGGCGGGGAAACTTCCTGAGAGGGAGATATTGCGTAATCTAAGCAGTGCACTGACCTCGAGACACACTGACCTAGAAATTTTCAGAGCCTTGGAGGGGAAGGTGACCTGGGGGAATCACAGTAGTGTTGAAGTTCTGTTTAGCAAAGTAGGTATCCGGGGCCTATATATTTTGCAAAAAACAGTGGCCAAGGTTTGGTGATTTATTTTCTCCCACACTATTAAGTTAGGAGTAAAGTATTAGAAGATTTCTAAGAATAATACCATCTTCCACTACCAGTTCAAATAGTGCATCTTATTTTCTCTATACCTAATAGATACGATGTTAATTGTGGGTATCCGCAATATGTGTGTGTGTGTGTGTGTGTGTGTGTGTGTGTGTGTGTGTGTGTAGATGTAAAGTGAATTATTTCATAATTAAAATTAAGTCTGATAAAATGTTAAGTTCGAGGATTATACACTACTTTGTGGGTGAATCTACGTACTCCTTACATCAATAGTTCTGAAAGACCGCATTACTGCTTCGGGTGCCGCAATAAGTTCAGAAACACTGACATCGGTGAGTAGATCGCTGATGGTGCGTACAAAATCGTGTTGCACTGCAAAAGGTCATCTCTTTGAACAAACTCTCTATAGCACTCATTAAGAGTCAGGTGACTGCACACCAAAGCTGTATCCTCTCTATGCATATCTTCAATGAAGCAAGGATGTAGATCTCCATATCTTGGGACGAATTAACAGTACTTAAAAGAAGTTACATGCATCAGATCTCCAGTTTGACATTAATCTAGGTATTCAGAAGTTCGTGCAGTATTTTTCATTGACAAATAATTACACGGTAATTTCTTCCAAATGCATTTTATTCAGCAAAACAATCTCCTTCGGATTCAATTATATGTTCCCATCGAGATGCAATCTTATAAATTCTGCGTCTGTAAACGTTTTTGACTCCAGAAGCAAAGAATTTCCGTATACCCTCTGTTGCTCACGAATATTGCTATCACAGGTGATACTCGGATGGAGCGAAGTAAGGAGAATGAGGTCAAAAGGTAGAACTTCCCAACCATGTGTGTTGATCACCTCCTTGATGGCTTTTGCCGTATAAGGTCTAGCGTTGTCTTGAAGAAGGATCACTTCTTCCTTATTGACTAGTGCTGGCTGCTTCTGACGCAGTGCAGCTGCAACCCTTTGAAACTGGGACGAGTACACGTTGGTTGTGATGGTCTTGTCAAACTGAGGGAATTCCAAGTGTACAATACCAGCGCTGGTCCATCTCCAGACGCAAATCTACTGAATCACCTTTTCGCTGTACAGTCACTCACTGAGCAGCTTCTGCAGCATTGCTTTCCACACGACCGACACAAGTCTGCACTGAGTGACGGGTTAGGGGAGTGTCGATATCTGACGACATCCACACAGGGATGCCGACACCTGCCCTTTGACTTTGACTTTTCGTCCCAGCGGCACATACTGTTTTGGATGCCTGGTAATTTAATTTACATTCGTTATTAAAAAGTTGCCAACGGCCGTAGCCGTGTTGAAACACCGGATCCCGTGAGATCTCCGAAGTTAAGCAACATTGGGCGTGGTCAGGAGTTGGATGGGTTGCCACGCGCTGTTGGTAAGGGGTAAGAGAATGGAGGTCTCTGCGGAGGTTCGGACCTGCCTTCGGGCAGAATAACCCTTACCTTACCTTATTAACAAGTTGAAACGTTCTCAGGGTGTTAAAGTCAAAGACCCACGCTCGTATGATAACATTCTGAACGTTAGAGACGTAAGAAAGCGCCTTTAAATACAGTTTGTTTTTCCAACCCTCGCCCCATTTCTCTAAAGGGTCGGGTATGAGGTGAGATGAATGTGTCGTGGCGCGATATTATGTTCGTATGGCCTTCCTGACCTCAACCTTATCAGATAAGTTAATGACATGAAATTAATGATGTGATATCTGACAGTAGAAAGGGAGAGGGTGAAACCCCGTGCCGGCACATAGCCTACTACTGTAGAACAGCACCAAGCGGTCTGCTCAAGGCTTAACGTCGCCATCCGATGGACGAATCACCCTCAACAGCGTCATACGCCCTCACTCCATATGAGCACTGCGGAGAGGTTTGGAATTTAATCCAGGCTTTTGGCAGGCATTCTAGTGATTAGAAATTGTATACCCCCACCTCCCCTACCCTGCCGGCCAATTTTCTGATGGTGAAAATTTTTCGAGCAACGGGGCTCCAACCGGCTAACCACGGTGTCAGACCGTTTAGACTTCAACGCCTATGCCTTATTACATAGGCACTATAATTCCACCAACCAACCAACCCCATCGCACTACATCCCGGAAGGGCCTTGTCCTACCCAACGACCGCTGCTCAGCCCGAAAGCCTGTAGATTACGAGGTGTCGTGTGGTCAGCAATACGAATCCTCGTCCATTTTTCTTGACTTTCACTGGTATGGGTGTATAGTCTGTTCCTTAGCTAAAAGCCCACGTTGTTTTGTGGTGGACTGATTTCAATTTATTGAACCCCTCCCCTCAAACCCCATGGCACTACAGCCCTTGAAGTGCCTTGGCCTACCAAGCGACCGCTGCTCAGCCCAAAGTCCTGCAGATTACAAGGTGTCGTTTGGTCAGCACGACGAATCCTCTCGGCAGTTATTCTTGACTTTCTAGACCGGGGACGCTATCTCACTGTCAGATAGCTCCTCAAATCTAATCACGTAGGCTGGGTGGACCTCGATCCAGCCCTCAGATCCAGATAAAAATCCCTAACCTGGCCGAGAATCGAACCCGAGGCCTCCCGGTAAGAGGCACGCACGCTACCTCTACACCACGGGACCGGCATATAATTCCACCACTCAGTTAATATTACTCAATATTCATACATTACCCCATAAACAAAAGACCAATAATTCCCCACTTTCTAACATTAAACATCTCTTTTCTTTCCTTTTTACTAGTGCCTTAGCGTCCAGTTACACATGCAAGGTTGGGAAAAGTAGTGGCCCTAGCCTTAATTAAGGTACAGCCGAAGCATTTGCCTAGTATGAAAATAAGAAACCACGGAATACTCTCTTGAGGGCTTCCGACTGTGGGATTTGAACCCACAATCTCCAGAATACTAGCTCACAGTTACGCGACCCTAACCGTGCGGTCAACCCGCTCGATGACCTTTTACTTACCTGTGGTTATCTTCACGATTCGTTTTTCGTCACACCGACATAGATATGTCTTATGGCGACGAGAGAAAAGTTTAGGAGTGGGAAGGAAGCGGTCGTGTCGTTGATTAAGGTATAGCCCTAGCATTTGCCTGTTGTGAAATTGGGAAACCACGGAAACCATCTTCAATGCTGCTGACCCACTGTCTACCGAATACTGGATATTGGCCGCGCTTAAGCGACCGCAGCTACCGATCTCGGTCTCTGTGATTATTAGTCCAATATATTTAGCTGATAGCGAAACATACACACGATGTTTTAAGGACACTGAGCAGCGGTCGCTTGGTAGGCCAAGGCACTTCAAGGGCTGTAGTGCCATGGGGTATGGGGGGAGGGGTTCAATAAATTGAAATCAGTCCACCACAAAAGCAACGTGGTCTTTTGGCTAAGGAACAGACTATACATCCATACCAGTGAAACCTCACATGTCAATGTATTGTTTACATTCATCATGGTGTAGGCAGATTCGCAGATTATCGGCTGCATTACTTCAATGAGCCGAAACGAAAACACAATTATGGTCAATGGCAAACGATAAAATATTTCCCAATTTCATTATCGTTCGCTGTAAACTAAAACATCACGTTACAATATTTGTGCAATTTATTTAGTTGTCGCTGACGTTCAAAGAGAAAATGCGATTTATTCTGTTGTAATATTTCAGTTTCAATTATTATATATATAGTACTACATGAGCTGCTACTTTTCGCCATCTCATTTGTCCAGTTTTTCAGTTTACATTAACAATTTTTCTATAAAAATATACAATAAAACCTGACAGTAAATTAAGGTACGAACACAGTACGTACATAAATTCATTTTAAATGTAGTCAGGTTCACTTTTCGAGGCGTGACACCTGATAGTCATTGTCACTAGTCGGCCGCTGTTGCAATTCTGGTCAATCCATGAGGAATTCTTGAAATTCAAAGTCACATCCATACATTTCGTTTGACACGTAATTTCCAGGGGATACGATCACGAAATCAGTAGTCACGTAAAAAAACTACAAGCATGGTGGCATATTATACCTTTCAGCGTTTATCCTGTCATCTCAGCACAACTGTCTGTTTCTAGGTATCTTTGTGGCCTTTTCCAGTTCTACACTTGCTAAAAATATTAGAAAGCGTGAAAGTTGGGGATGTAGTTTGGGTCACGTACCTGTCAGAGGGTTCGAAAACCCACTATCACATGGCGAGTTGGCTGTACGGTGCGCAGCTGTGAGCTTGCATCCGGGAGATCGTGGGTTAGAATTCCACTGTAGGAAGCCCTGAAGATGGTTTTCCGTGGTTTCCCATTTTAACACCGGGTAAATGCTGGGGCTGTACCTTAATTAAGGACACGGCCGCTTCCTTCTCACTCCTAGGCCTTTCCTATCCCATCATCGCCATAAGACCTGTCTGTGTCGGCGCGACGAAAGCAAATTGCAATTGAACCCCAATATCGGGAGCCCTAAAGATGGTTATCCGGATTTCCCATTATCACGAAGGATGTAATTTCCTTTCCACTTCTAGCCCACTGTCACCATAAGACTTTGGTGTGAAGTCAAACAAATAACAACAACAACAACAACAACAACAACAACAAAACACATTCAAATCCGAGATGAATAGTACTCTTCTCCTTAGTCGAGCTTTGTTTATTTTGGCCACTATGTTTGAACATCCAATCCTTGTCCCATTTTTCTTCTTCTTCTTTACAAAATGGTGCCTTTCCTGACCTCAATCTCATAAGAGGAGTTAATGAGATAAAGTGAATGACATGATGTACGGTAGGTATAGGGGAGAGGATGAAATCCGATGCCGGCACATAGACTACTTCCGTCGAATAGCTGCAAGGGGTCTGCTCAGTGGTTAACTACCCCATCCGACGAATGAAATACAATCAACAGCGTCATATGCGAAGATGTTTGAAAATTAATTCAGGTTTTTGGCACGTTATCTAGTGATCTTGTATTGTATACCTGGTAATCTAGAGAATCTACGGACATACAAGGCGAAAACACAATAGAATTACAGGCCATCACGTGACCTCAGGCAAGCCGGGAAATCCCCGGCCTGATTCACTCATCCCTTCCTGGAAATACCGGAAGGGGCTCCCAAAGGCCTGACAGTCAAACTATCACGTAAAAAAGGAGAGTACTACTTTCTAGCTATTAAATTAAAATGAACATAAAATCTTAATACATATCCAAAGGTGCTGAATGTACACTGACTGACAGAGCAAATGAAACACCAAGAAGGAGTAGTTCGAAAGGGATGAAAGTTGGGGAAAAAACAGAGACGGCACGGACGAATAATTGATGTTTATTTCAAACCGATATGCAGGTTACACAATGCGCACGGCATCGACTCAGTAGGATGTAGGACCACCGCGAGCGGCGATGCACGCAGAAACACGTCGAGGTACAGAGTCAATAAGAGTGCGGATGGTGTCCTGAGGGATGGTTCTCCATTCTCTGTCAACCATTTGCCACAGTTGGTCGTCCGTACGAGGCTGGGGCAGAGTTTGCAAACTGCGTCCAATGAGATCCCACACGTGTTCGATTGGTGAGAGATCCGGAGAGTACGCTGGCCACGGAAGCATCTGTACACCTCGTAGAGCCTGTTGGGAGATGCGAGCAGTGTGTGGGCGGGCATTATCCTGCTGAAACAGAGCATTGGGCAGCCCCTGAAGGTACGGGAGTGCCACCGGCCGCAGCACATGCTGCACGTAGCGGTGGGCATTTAACGTGCCTTGAATACGCACTAGAGGTGACGTGGAATCATACGCAATAGCGCCCCAAACCATGATGCCGCGTTGTCTAGCGGTAGGGCGCTCCACAGTTACTGCCGGATTTGACCTTTCTCCACGCCGACGCCACACTCGTCTGCGGTGACTATCACTGACAGAACAGAAGCGTGACTCATCGGAGAACACGACGTTCCGCCATTCCCTCATCCAAGTCGCTCTAGCCCGGCACCATGCCAGGCGTGCACGTCTATACGTCTATGCTGTGGAGTCAATGGTAGTCTTCTGAGCGGACGCCGGGAGTGCAGGCCTCCTTCAACCAATCGACGGGAAATTGTTCTGGTCGATATTGGAACAGCCAGGGTGTCTTGCACATGCTGAAGAATGGCGGTTGACGTGGCGTGCGGGGCTGCGACCGCTTGGCGGCGGATGCGCCGATCCTCGCGTGCTGACGTCACTCGGGCTGCGCCTGGACCCCTCGCACGTGCCACATGTCCCTGCGCCAACCATCTTCGCCACAGGCGCTGCACCGTGGACACATCCATATGGGTATCGGCTGCGATTTGACGAAGCGACCAACCTGCCCTTCTCAGCCCGATCACCATACCCCTCCTAAAGTCGTCTGTCTGCTGGAAATGCCTCCGTTGACGGCGGCCTGGCATTCTTAGCTATACACGTGTCCTGTGGAACACGACAACACGTTCTACAATGACTGTCGGCTGAGAAATCACGGTACGAAGTGGGCCATTCGCCAACGCCGTGTCCCATTTATCGTTCGCTACGTGCGCAGCACAGCGGCGCATTTCACATCATGAGCATACCTCAGTGACGTCAGTCTACCCTGCAATTGGCATAAAGTTCTGACCACTCCTTCTTGGTGTTGCATTTGCTCTGCCAGTCAGTGTATTTCTCTAAAAAAATTTGAAAGAATTTCCCACAACATGGTATACCGTCAAGACAAAACTTGATCTTAACAACGCCTATCGCACAATCACTATTCTATCACAGATTCCGATCTAGACTCATCTGTATCGCTTATTCAAATAAGAAGAGGAATAACATTAAGGAGAATATGGGAAGCTCTACACAGGAAGGAGCGAGAACAGGAGAAGTCTATCATTGAAATTGAGTATAATTTCAATGGGACTCCACCAGGACTACTTGACTCAAGAACTGGAAAATAACCGAAGGTAAAAGCAGCATGGTTCGTTTTGGGGTGATTTCCGATAGCAAAGTAGTGTGCAAACTGCGGGCTGGGAAGACTTGGGAGTAAGGAAACGAGCTGCTGGACTATGTGGTATGTTCCAAGCTGTCAGTGAAGAGGTGGCCTGCAGTGACATTAGTAGATTGCTAAGCTTATGCGAAGCTTTTAAAGGTAGGAAAGACAAAGTTGTAATTCAAGAGGACAAATTGAGGCAAATATTCGTTTGTGAGAAAATGAAATAGGGAATGGAATAATAATTATTTATCAGTGTTAAAAGAAAGCTAGTTGAGCAAGTGATAGGAAATCTGCCACGTGCGCGATAGCCCTAGAAGCAGATCAATGATGATGAATAAAACTGACAGAACAAATGCCGGGAGTAAATGGCACAGTACAACTACTTTATATCTGTGCAAGAGTTTATGTTGGCCAAAAGAAGAAAACCACGAGAGCGTGTACTTTGCCGTGAAAAGGCCAAAGGCAAAAGTAATTTGTTTTCTTATTCATAAAGGAAACTTTAAAATTATTATTTTTGAATGTTTCAAAACCTTCGACGTAAGTCTCTGTTATTCCATTATCAATTTTTGAACCGTTTTCTAGCTCGTTGTGGACACTTTCACTACCTCATAATAAGTACGCCATCTTTCAATTTGCTTTCGAAGACTCCAGCTTCACTTCTAAAATGAGCGGTCGCCAGTGCAAACCATAAATGAAACAGGACTATCTGTGTTAAAATTACTTCGTTGTCAAGTATAGTTTCAGAAAGTGTTATAGTTAATTTTATTATAATTGACTGAAATGTTAGATATTTTCAGCTTAGAACTTTGGCTATTAAGGATCTGTCATCAAAGGTTCAATATTCTTCTTCAAAGAATTCTCGTTTTTAAAAGATATATGTTCTGCGGGTCAGTATTTCCCCTACAACTGCGTGACATACTGTAGCGGTTTTCGCAGGCTGCCCGACCATATTCTTGGGTGTTAAATTACCATTATATTCTTTTTTAGAGTTGAACCGTGTTATTTTATGTACCTTGTGCACAGATAACCGAAGTTGTAACACGTTGCGGAATTCTTTATCAAGCCGACTATTTCGATGAGAGGTAGTGTTCCCAGCCAAGAAACGGTCTATTAGCGTTAAGCTTTAGATTAACGGGTCCCTCTAAAGACCCAATTCTCAGGTAATTTGATACTAGGATCACAGATATATTATAGTCAATGTTACTAATAAGAACTACTGGAGAAAGATGCATTGAAAAACGAAGACTGGTATTTGTGACTTTTAGTGACCTGGAAAAGGCTTTTGACAGAGTTCAATGGGAGAAATTGATGGGCATACTGAAGAAGAATGGAGTAGACTGAAAACAAGGAAGGCTAATTAAAAACCTTTACATAAACCAAACTGTCCAAATCAGAATAGGACATGATCTGTCGGAAGGGAGCAGAATTGGCAGAGGAGTGAGACAAGGCTGTTTAATATATACCAGGAGGAATTAATTGCAAATTGCTTTCAAGGACAGCAAGGTGTAGAAGTTGGAGGAAAAAGAATTGAATACATTCGATTTGCAGATGAAACGGCGGTTCTAGCAGAAACTGAGAAAATGATGAATGCTATGTTGGAAAAATTGAACAGATCCTGTAAGAAGTTAGGCATGAAAATGAATAGGAAAAAGACCAAGGCAATGAGCAGGGGACCAAACATGAACTCAACAGCTAAAATAACTTGCGGGGGAGGAGATCTAACAAGTGTCTAAATTCAAATATTTGGGAAGCATAATCATAAGTGATCTTTATTGATTGGACGAAGTGAAGACTAGAATTGCAATGGCCAAGGAAGCATTTATGAATCAAAGGACACTGTTGAATGGGCCTCTAAATAAGGACCTTAAGAAGAGGTTAGTGAAGTGTTTTGTGTGGAGTGTGGCACTTTATGGGGATGAGACTTCGACGTCGAGGAAAGAGAATGAAAGAAGACTAGAAGCATTTAAAATGTGGATCTGGCGGAAGATGGAAAAAATCAGCTGGCAGGAAAAAGTAACGAATGAGGAAGTATTAAAAAGTTTGGGTGAAGGAAGGAAAACAATAATGGAATGCATTCAAAAACGGAAGAAAAATTGGTTAGGCCACTGCTTGCAACGAAATTGTTTAATAACCGAAGCATTGGAAGGGAAGATACAAGGAAAACTGAAGAGAAGAAGGAAGAGTGGAGAGTGTAAAGGTGAATAAAAGCTATTGGAAGACAAAGAGAATGGCTGAAGACCGAACGGCGTGGAGAATTCATGTGAATACCTGCCGATAGGCAGACCCCCAGTGATGATGACATACATCTGTAAAAAGTGTATTTAAAACATGAACATCCTAAAATCACGAGAAAACTCGCCTAAAGGAGGTCAGCGTTTATGTGCAATTAATAGTTGCTTCTTATGAGGCAACCCATCAATTCGAAAGCCTAGTGAGGTAAGATGCATGTGACAGTGTGTAAATGACTAAATGAATAAAATACACAATTAAGTAAAAAGGGAAATCAAATAAGCGCATACATATGAACGAATTCAGGTCTTAAAATAAAGATAATTCCTGTTATGTCTCGTTATCTCTCTTCCGTGAACACTGAGGGTTCTGCGTTATCATTCCCTACGACGAAAGAAGCCCACCTCCAGCCCTCGCTCGCGGAAAGTATTCCCAACCAGTGCTGTACAGAGAATTTGAGGGACTATTTAGCTCAGAAATCTCAGACCGTTCCGGTATGAGAATATCAAGAGTTTCAACCAATCATCAGCTGTCTATCGCGACACTTCTATCGTCGTTCAATGATTTTTCTCGTTATCGCAACTTGATGAATATATAAGTGAAACATCTCTATACAGCTAGTGGAAATTGTTTTAAGAGGAAATACAACTTGAAAACGTAATTTATTAACAGTAATCATAAGGAAAATGTAATAAGTCCGACGCTTAGAAAAACGAAGGGATCAGGCAAAGAAAGGACATCAAAGGGCGTGAAAATTAAATCATCCCCGTCCCTCAAAAACCAAATACCGTCGTGATCGAAGAAGAGCAAGCATTGGCCAAGGGAAGTCGGAGAGAAGAGGTGAAATGAAGAAGCCTGGCACAAGTTAAGTGGAAGAAATGTCGCGATTCATTTACGTTCTCCGTGGCCACCAAAGTCTCGACCCCAAGTTAAGAGACCATGGGGCCCATTTTAGTACCACCTTACGAACATGTAGGGGATACCGTGAAAGTTACTCTATCGCCACCACCCGCAGGCAGAGGCTGAAATACGAGGTGTATTCAATAATACATTTGATCACAGTAAAAATTGAAATGTCGTATGGCTTTTAGTGCCGGGATATCCCAGGACGGGTTCGGCTCGCCAGGTGCAGGTCTTTTTGACTCCCGTAGGCGACCTGCGCGTCGTGATGAGGATGAAATGATGATGAAGACAACACACACACCCAGCTCCCGTGCCAGGGAAATTAACCAATGCTGATTAAAATTCCCAACCCTGCCTGGAATCGAACCCCGGGACCCCCGTGACCAAAGGACAGCACGCTAACCATTTAGCCACTGGAGCGGGACTTGACCACAGTGTGAACGATCATGAGGACTCATTTTGATGAAGCTGACAGCAGGCAATGGCAGGCTCCGGCTCTAGTATTTCTATGGAAAAATAAAACAATATGTTTCCGTTCGAAACTTTTGTTCTCTGACTAGGTTACGGCGAGACTGTGAAATAACCAAATCAAATACGGTACCAATGAATTTGATTTGTTACGTATTTCTTCGAATTTCTTTTTATTACTTATTTAATTCCGCAGTTATGCACTAAATACTCAAAATGAAATACAACTCTAGCTCCGGATATCCTCAAGATAAAATCTAGAGATCTCGTTGTATTACTTCAGAGAACATTTTCCGTGTTTGACTTGTACGTTATGGGTGAAGAGATGCAATCATGACACCTTCTAACATCCTGCACAGCAGTGAGTATTAAAGCCACGACAGAGCTTTCAACATGTCTCGTGGTGAAGACTGGGAGGAAGTGTGGGAATAAGAGCGAGGTGGTGCAGCGAATGCAGCCGCTGAAGATCTCGCGCCGTATCGATCGAATGGGAGGGATGCTGGGAGCCGAGAATTGGGCCGAGCTACTAGTGTTGCTGAAAACGTTAGCTTAATCCACAGCGAGATCAACACAGCAGCTGCAGGAATTCCCAGGCTGCAATAAACTTAGCCCGGCATATTTATAATATGCTTTAGATATTGTAAAATCGCGAAGAGACAAAATGTAGAAAAATTATAACTTTCTACATGTAACTTTATATAACAGGGCTGAATAGCTCAGATGGTAGAGCGTTAACCTTCTGTCGCGTTCGATCCCGTCCCCATTCATTCCCCAAGTTATCTTTGAACCTAGGGAACGTAACTGATTTGCTACAATAAGACCACGCGAAAAAAGGTCAGTTGCTGCTTCCACTCGATGCGACAGACAAAATTGGCAGAGATCTCGGACGGTTAATTATTTACAGCAGGGTGTATCAAAAAGTTTGCAGTGGCAGGAAGAATATATACACTAGGAAATATCTATCTATGTATCTATCTATCTATCTATCTACCTACCTATCTGTCTATCTATCTATTTATCTACCTACCTATCTATCTATCTATCTATCTATCTATCTATCTATCTATGTGCTGTAATTGCATCACACTTTCTATTCTGCTGTGGGTCTGTCCGAAACTTTTTACTGATTGGCCGACAAGGTATGAAGTTTAATTTTGCATACTTATTTATTCCTTGTATATTACATAGTATTGATTCTTATTTTCTTAACGTCCCAACTTCTAGTGAAGGTTATCGTTCAACATGGTGATCGTGAATTTGGATGCAGTGACGCGGAACAGGTACCTCGTTCTCAACCCGTATCAGTCCACGTGATTCTTCAACCACAGATTTCGTCGTCTGTCGGGACTCCTACCTCCTTGTATAAGAAGAATGCTTGTATGGTTATGAAATTTCGACATTCCCATATTTGACGGGTATTCTTTGAGAAATACGAAAAATGTCGAGTATATCGCCGTTTCTCATTTCACGCTTACTGTATCTCACTTCCACGCAAGCCGTCTTACTCTTGTATGACTAAGCAGTTTCGGGCCTTACAGTGAACATTCTCCTTGCCTTACCGACGTCCATTGAGTAACTGTAATCGAACACCTGCCCGGAATAAATATGCAACCAGCACAACTTTATCCTCATAGGTGTAAGGATGGAACATCAATCAGGACGGTGGACAGTGCTTATGTTGGTACATGACCAGCTGTAATAGATCATTTAAATAAAGGCCATAAGCGAAATCGCATCTGTATTTTGAAATAGTTTCTTGATATTTTATTGTTATTATTGTTACTTTTAATAGTACACTAATAGTATTTGGTATAATTTGTGTTTCAGGTGCATGGAAAGGATTTATCTTCCTTTATATTCAAGTAAGAAATACTTGCAGATCATTTCCACTCTATCACGAACGATCGGTGATTAACTGTGCGCATGATAGCAGATGAACTGCAGATTAACCGTGAATCCGTGCGGCAAATCGTTACCTTGAAGTTAGGGAAGAGGAAAACGTGTTCTCGTCTTGTGCCACATCACTTGACTGGCGATCATAAGCAGGCACGTTTAGAGGCTTCACAGGATTCTGTCGAAACGGCGGATGCGACACCAAATTTCTTGATCTGTATCGTCACTGAGGATGAAACTAAACATGGCGAGGCTTTTGAACACCATCCCAAAGTAAGCCTTCTTGTAAAGTTTCCAGGACACGTATCGCCGATCTCAGCAGTGCATAGTAATGTGAGGGGACTATTTCGAACGACAGTAAGGTCACTGTCGTAGCATTGTTCATCTGTGTAGACAATACAGGACTCTTCACCCAACTTTATTGTCACAGGTTGAATTACTGATTTGTTGGTCACATCCTTATTTCGGGGAGGTGTTAAATTCTTATTCTTTATTCCTCTGATTACATTCATACTGTATTAAGTACTTAACTAAAGGTTGGCGCATTATGGTATGGGGATCTGGGTTCGATTGTCGGTAGTGGATGGGATTTGAGAATAGAAAGATTGCTGATATATAGTTAAAAATGTACAAGCTGCTCACTTCCATTTCGGTTGTTCCTCAAAACAGCTACAGAAGCTCGAGGAATGTGAGGGCACGCCTTCACTTTACTTTTACCTAAATGGAGTTCTTAACTGTAACTATAATCCCTTATAGTTCTGATAACCGGCTCCGTGGTTCGATTCCTAGACAGGTCGGGGAGTTTTACGTGGTTCTGAGGACTGGTTAAAGGTCAACTCCGTCTGCGTGATTACAAATGAGGAGCTGTCTAACGTTGAAATTACGGCCCAGGTCTATAAATCCAAGCATAACGGCCAAGAAGATTCATCGTGCTGACCACACGACACGTCGTAATATTCAGGTTTCCGGTGTGAGCAGCGGTTTCTTGGTAGGGCCAGGCCCTGTTGCGCAATGGGGTCTTCTGTGGTCTGGTCTATAGTACGGATTACTTTTTTAATATTACAAACTTAAAGGTTGATGTTTTGTGGTTTTCAATGTCTAAGCTAAATTATCTAGGAAAGTACATTTCTTCAGTTCTTAGCTGTCATTTTGATTTATTTTGTAGTTCTGATTGCAATTATTTCGTTACAGATTAATACAACTGTCTTGAAGTAAAAATAATGGGTCTTCATTTGGTCGATATTCATTGTTTTGTCAATAAAATAAATTTGCTTAACTCTGCACAGTATTAACACGACTTTTACAATATATCTACAATGTATATTAGAACATGTCAGGGTTGAGCCAGAGACCACCTTCCTTCTATTTTCTCCATCACTCTGCATTGTTGGCTAACATAGTAAGCAGAAATTCAATAGCAAAACAGATCGCTGGGTCACACAACCTCAGTGGTAGAAACAATTTTCAATTAAGGCCACGGCCGCTTCCTTCCCACTCCTAGCCCTTCCCTGTCCCATTGTCGCCATAAGACCTATCTGTGTCGGTGCGACGTAAAACAACTAGCAAAAGAATCAATTTTCTGTACAGGAGAAAGTCGCTAATTTGTTGTAAGGCCTTTCTATACACTAAACATCCAAGAAGTATGTATTCAGTAACATTACACTAATGTAAACTTTCACGAAGAATGCTAAATTTGTTGACTGTTCTTATGCTGGTGCATGCAGAAACAAGCAGACATCGTATCGGACGTTAAATATTTAGCTTTACCCTCAATCGCTTCACGTTTGTTTCCCTAGTGATAACGGACAAAGTTCTGAGTCCTCTAATTGATTCTTCTAATGGAATTCCCCATTCGGTGGGATTGGTTTCTGTTTCTCCGAGTAAATGAGGTAATGTAGGCAGAGCATTTCAGTTTCAATTGTAAAACACGGCTCTTATAAATGGAATTCCCTCGGGCGATGTGTGGCCTGGAGCAATTTTATTCTCAGTACCGCGTTTCCTCTCGCCGGGCAGACAAGCCTCCAAGGAGCACAGGGCGTGACGCCGTAACCTGCACTGCACAGGCAACCTTTCCTATTTACTTGTGCAGCGGGTTGCCTGATTTGCCCCGCTTTAAGCTGCGAATGTCTTCAAAACCAACAGATCAAACAAGATTGAAACTCGAAGAATAGATGCGAGCAAAACAAAAAACATCGAACATTTCAGTGTAGCCTAGGAAAGGATAATATCATTACTGAGATGCTAGACTAAATAGATACTTCGATAAGTAGATAAATAGATAGATAAGTGTTTATTCATGGCGAAGTTATGTCTGAATTCCCTCTCGTGCACTTGACCATATAATTTAAGAGTACAGCAGAATCTTGCCAATACGAACTAATTAGAACCGCAGGATTAGTTTAATTTCTCACGCTTATGATATTTTAACACGTATTATTTACAGAAGGATGGAAATAGATGAAACTGTATTGAGAGAAGATGAGTTTGACTCCAGAAGAAATCTAGGAACATGTGAAGCAATTCTGGCTTTACGTCTTGTCTTCGAGGATAGAAATATGAAGAAGAAGCCCACGCATCAGCATTCGTAGATATACAAAAGGCATCCGGTAATGCTCATTGGACCAAGCTATTAGATATACTGAAGGTGATTGGGATTAGATACCACGAAAGGAGGTTTATCTACATTCTGTACGGAAATAAGTCTGAAATGATAGGAATCGAGGGCTATGAAAAAAGAAGCAGCAATCCATGAAAGAACGAGACAAGGCTCCAGTTTGTCCATGTAAACCAAAAACAAACAGTGTGTCACGTTTATGCTCGAACACCCTCGAGGTTGCCAGCCGATCTGAATTATAATAATAAAATAATAAAATAATTTTATTATATTATATTATATTATATTATATTATATTATATTATATTATATTATATTATATTATATTATATTATATTATATTATATTATATTATATTATATTATATTATATTATATTCTTCTTCTGCTTATTATTATTATTATTATTATTATTATTATTATTATTATTATTATTATTATTATTATTATTGATTTTCTGCTTGTTCAACGTCGCACTGGCAAATCGAAGATTTTCGGTGAATCTATCCACCGCAGACCTATGGTTCCTATGTTCACAATACTTGTATTGTACCAGCTAACACTCCATTCATTTACAAAATAAGTTTTTCTGTGCCCTGTAGAGTTTAGTGCACTCTCTCGACATCACCGAGCTCAAATATAGTGTTTTAAGAAATACTGTTGCGCCGTTTTCCTGTGATATTCACATAGACAGAAAATCATTGACTGAACGAGTTGGCCATGCGCTTAGGGGCGCGTAGCTATCAGCTTGCACAACGCAGATAATTAGTTCAGACCCTGAAGGTAGTTTTACGTGGTTTCCAATTTTCACACAAGAAAATGCTGAGGTTATACCTTAATTAAGGCCACGGCCGCTTCCGTCCTACTCCCAACCATTTCCAATCCCATCGATGCCATAAGACCTATCTGTGTTGTTGCGACGTAAAGCAACTTGTACTTGAACTGAAACTATTTTCAGTCTCTGCACATCTAATCTGAGATATGTGCGAAATATGAAGCCAACGTATGAAGTATACAGAGAAAATTATACTAGTATTTATATAGATGTTCACAAACTTCTCACGCAGGTGAGATGGGAGTCCACTGACCCGTAACTACGAGCCAGCAAGGCGAGAACATCTCGAGGGGCTAAAAACAACCTCCACTCTTGAGAGAGAGAGTTAACGGCAGCAAGCCTCAGACAGCGGAGTGGAGAAAAGTGATTCAAATTATATAGAGGACGTCGTCAGAAAGCCTTGCACGGTAGGCAGAGCCCATCCCGTGGGAGCCATTAGGAGCAGTTCACAACCGAGACATTACGACAGGACACCCTGGAAACTCGCCAGAGCGATGTCGCTTCGCCAGAGAGCGGTCTGTTATTTAAAAATTACTATGAAATTAGAAATGTCCCTGTGACGCTATTATAATGCTAATTTAAGCAGTAACTTTGAAGATTCAACAGAGTAATTCCATGCCACCGAAGAACAAACATTCCACATCACTGTATCTGTGTGTCTGTTACGTCATCAGCCCAGAGTCTGGTTGGATCCTCAAATAGCTGTACTAAATGTGGTTACAGGGGAAGCACAAAAACCAATGAAAACACCAGGCATACTAGGCAAGACGAGGAGTGAGGTAGTTTGCCATTGCTTTCCTTACTGTGCCAGACAGTGCTATTGTAGCACAACTGGTCCTATGACCAACACCTTTCATAAGTCATATTAGATGTACTCCGCATGTCATTACTCTCCACACCCCACCAACTTGCATATTATCACAGCCATGGATGAGACTGGGACTTTGTTGGAAGCTACACCTTGTTTCCCTCGAGCCGAAAGTCAACCAGTCTCCCTTAGATAGTTCATCTAAAATTTGTCTACATTGAAATGTTCACAGAATATCGACATGTCGTAGAATTAAATAATTATGGTGTAGTTGGAACAAGAATGAAGTGACGTTGTTCTGTTCATTACGTACCCCCGTTAATCATTCAGAAACAAAAGGCTTTACCGCTTGTTCTCCTCTTTCTTTGTCCAATAACAGTATTCTTTGAAAGATTGTAAACTCAATGCTAGTATCCCCGAATACATTTCTCTCAAAGTTAGTAGGCAGGTGAGGAAACTATTTCACTTCTACGACCCCTTGCCATAACTCAACAGCTGGGATCCTATGGTTCGGCGGAGAATTACAGAGTAGATCGCGATGAAAATCAGCACGCTACTTAAATATTTCGTGTCTTCCTCAGAGTGTAATCATTCCCTTTTCGAATGGTCGTAACTCTACCCTTCTAACTTCTGACTAAATGTAGGAAAGGATGATTGTTTAGTTCACTGAACCCAGGTACTTACATTGAACGCCATTAGATACTATCACCCCACTAACACGGTAATTAAAACTGGCAGGACTTTTCCTCTTGGTGAAACTTTCAACCTGACATTTCACCCAGTTTACCGTCATGCCGTTGGCTGCTGTCTACATCACGACATTGCCGATGTATTTTATGCTGTTGCTCACAACCTGTATATTATTTACTATTCTATTATACAGTATAAAATCAACCAAAACCGATCTTATATGTGCTTCCAGTTCTTCACTCATCATTTATGTACCTTAGAAAACAATGGTCCAATAATACTTCCTTGCGGAACCCCTCTTAATCCTTACACGCTGAGGTAATTCTTCACCTACTCTAATTTTCAGAGTTCTATTCTTGAGAAATTTAGCCATTAATTCTACCATTATTATGTCAAGTTCAATAGCCCCGATATCGTCAGCAGTCTTCCATGGTTTACCCTATCCCTGTCCTCCGTAGTTTGTGTTCATGCACCTGGTGTAAACTGCGTTGAGCTCCATAAACATCGGCCCACAAATGTGTGAATAGGGAATCAAGTCGGTTTATGTTGGAACGGCTGTGGAGAGGGCATTAAAATATCAGCTGTGTCCCTGTGGCGCACTGTGTGCCAAGTTGATCCCTGGACAACGACCTCAGTTGGCGGGTCCGCGGCGGGAGATAATCCCTCGTAAATGTCCCAGAGTCTTGCAGCCATAGGGACTGTCAAATACGAGACGTATTTAAACGGTATCTCCGGCTTTCGGGTGGAGAAGCTGACAAATAAATCATCCTCAGTGAATAAGGAAATTCGTGTATGAATCATAAGGGTTAGTTTGCGTCAGACGAATATAGTAATAGGATAGCCCTAAATATTTAATATACAGTCTCCAACAATAAAGTATACATATGTTAAAGATAGGAAACTCTGAAAAATATAGATTTAATTCTACGTGAATGGAGGAATGATCTTCAAACGGAACATCCAACTCGAGTGTTGTTGTCGAAGTCCAAAAGGATTATAATAATATGTATGTAGTATGGTGTTTTCTCAACAAACGCAACAACTCGCATGACTGTAATATCAAGTGACGTATGTGGCATGATAGTGGCACGGTTTTCGTTTGAGGAAAGAAAGTACAAATTAATGTTTTATAGAAGGGTGAAAATGTTGCTTAAGTATAACGATAAGGGGACTTTAAAACATGGTACTGGAAAAAAGTGTCAATTTTTACCTTTGTATAGAAATTAATTTTTTGAGTTCTTCTTTAATCTGACGCATGTTTCATTGATTTCAGTAACGCATTCTGTTGATGAGTAAAAAGAGATGAAATATACCCCATTTTTCAGCAGATAAAGGTGCAGTTCTCTCCCCGCCTCCCTCAAATGCGTTTGTCGAAGCATATCAGAGCGCTAATCAAAGCCTTGACATCAAAAGATCGTAGATCTTACATCAACCTCCACCCAACTCCAACGTTACTACTTCGACCACCGCAACCATGGTGTGACATTTCGTAGAACATGAAGAATTGTCCCTACCTTGTCAATTATTTTTCATCAAATTTAAGTATCGATGCTGAAATTGAGTTCCACCTGAAATGTGCAAGTACAGCTTTCGGTCGTCTTCGACAACGAGTCTTCAGCAGATAACATATTAACTTATTTTGAGGATGAAATGTCAGCACCTGCTGTTCACCGAAGTAGGCGTTTAATTAATTACTTAATTAACTAATTAAATTATTTATTTATTTATTTATTTATTTATTATACTGTCATTTGTACCCGTTCTTCGCACGGGAATGTGTAATGGATTTTTTACGACTGGACGCCCTTCCAGACGTCAATCTTATGAGAAAGATGACAACGGACTGATTAAGAGGGTGATAGAAGTTATTCCTGCGATGTTCTACCACCTTGTTGTGACCACAGGTCAGTCAGTGGGCGAGCAGCTCGCAAGAAGAACTGTATCACCAGGCTGCTCTTTATTTTTTGGTTACTTAGCAAAAATTCCCTGATCTGGTATTTTGACGCGGTGGCTCAGTGATCCTGAGAGCGATGCCGGCGCGAGCTTCGCCTCCTGGCAGGGCCACCCAAGCCCGCAAGGTGAAGAACCAAGCTAGACGACAGACCGCACCTATTATCAGGTCCTTTGCCATGGTTACGGTGAAATAACAACGGCAGTTGCAGAAGAGAATGGTGTAGTTGTCGTAAGACACACTCAACACTCGTGGGGAAAACAAAGAGAGGAACCGATGTCTTGCGAAGAGGAGGATTTCTCGAAGATCAACAAAATAAACTCTAACAGGCTTAGTTGGCAGTCTCACCACCAAGTTCGAGTCCTGTGGGCTAATAAAATGAACACCTGAAATTCATAAAGTTCTTAGCACAAGTCATGAGTAACAATCGGACTTTCATGTTGTATTGAATTAGATTGTGACCGTATTTAATGATCAGTATATATCCTCTGGCCCGCACTGTGGCTCCGTGATGCGATTTACATAACATTAGGGTATAGCCTTTAGAATCCCCTCCCCTATTTATGCAAATTTCCGTACAGAGCGATAATGCGGGCTGGAAGACCTGTAAATCTAGATAAATGAGTTTACAGTCTATCCTATCAGTGTGGCATCCCCGCTAGCTTCTCTTCCAAGTTGAGAGTGGATTGAATCTCGGAAGATAGGCCGATACTTAGGTTTTGTGACATGTAAAGTCAGATACCTACGATTGAGATTCAACATGATTCTGATCACGATATCACGTACATTTGTTCCACTTATTGTATCAGGAAACACAAATATTCTCCATGATGGCAGAAGTAAGAAGGGTATAAAATGCAGACTAGAAAATCTAAGGAAGGTCTTTCTAAAGGAAAGAAATTTGCTCACTTCCAAATTTGATACAGGAATTAGAAATATGTTTTTGAAGAAATTTGTCTGGAACGTGGCACTGTTTGAAGTGGAACATGGACAATGAGTGGTTCAGAAAGAAAGGGAATGGAAGATTTTGAACACAGAAGAATTCTGAACAGATACTCAATCGAATTGGTGAGAGGAAATCGATTTGGCTAAATTTGACAGGAAGAAGAGATAGAATGATAGGACAATTTTAAAATACCCAGGATTTGTTTAATTGGTTTTTGAAGGGAGTGCAGTTGGTAAGAACGGTAGGGGTAGGCCAAGGTATGAATATGATTAGAGCAGATATATGATGCAGTAGTTTAGAAATGAAAAGGTTAGTGTAAGATATGTAGGCATGGAGACTGCATCAAACCAGTCTATGGACTGATGACTCAAACAACAACATTACAGAAAGTCTCTTCAATAGAAGACGAAAGAGGGAAGAATGCTGACAGTCGAAGAACGCAGCGTAAAATAATGTGTTATCATTGGTAGTCAAAAGGTACAATGTGTATACAAAACGAGTCAGCTGCATTGTACGGATCGTGCCGAATGAAATACCATAGCCCCGTGGTCGGTGTGCGAGTGAATGTCTGTCTATGAACTGCCATGTTAGAGTTCATGGAAAGAAAAATTCTCAGAAAAATTATGGGTGCTACAGAGATTGAAGGTGGAAGGAAATTTTGGAGCAAAAATAGAAGTTTACCAGAAGGTGGAGAGAATCTCGGAAACGGAGGAGGCTCGAATTTCTAGGACATTCATACAGAAGAGACTTACCATACAAATACGAATATTTGATTACTTCTGGAAATAGAAGACCACTACAGAATGGATTAAGAAAACGCGGTATCAGCTTGCATTCGGGAGATAATGGATTTGAACCCCAATGTCGGCAGTGCTGAAGATGATTTTCCGTGGTTTCCCATTTTTTACAATTGGCTTAAAGTCGTACCGACACAGATAGGTGTTACGTCGACGATGAGATAGGAAAAGACCAGGAGTGGGAAGGAAGCGTTCATGGCCTTAATTAAGATACAGCCCCAGCATTTTTATGGTTTGAAAATGGGAAACCGCGGAATACTATTTTCACGGCTGAAGATCTATCTCTCTCTCTCTTTCTCTCTGTCTAGTCGTTACACTCATGACTGAGTATCGTGGCCCAAGGAATTCATTGCTTTCCTCATTACTTGATTCCATTCTGTGCGATCGTGCGTCTTCTGGATAGCAGCCTATAAGAGCAAAACTTTCTACACGGAAATACATAGTTTCTTTCTTACATTTAAACTCGTTGGGCGGCAATTTCCAAATATTCTGATTGTCGGCTTCAACAGAAAAACACAATTTCGTAGGCCTACATGTAGTCTTCTCTTCTCAGTGTTATTATTCTTGTTCCCACACTTGTGGAGTACTGCCACGCACCTGGGATTTGCCCTGTTTTACGGTCGGATGCCCTTCCTTACAGCTACTCTATGTGGAGCGATGTAATCACTATTGCGCGTTTCTTGGTGGTTGGTAGGGACAAACACAAATACCCAGTCCTCGAGACAGAATATTTAATCAGTCGCGATTAAAAGCCTCGAACTGCCGGGAGACGAACTCGGGACCTTCTGAACCGAAGGCCTGAATGTTTTCTATTCAGCCAAGGAGTCGAACAGTTACCTATATGTATCATTGGAGATATATGAAGCACAATATTAGAGCAAGGAAGATGTATAACGCTGTTTGATTGCGCTATTCTTGCGAATTTATATGAAAACAAGTACATCCAGGTCGAATGCTCCGTCCATCTTGTCATTTGTTCTCCACTATTCGTAAGCTTCTTACCTTCCTCGCATTTTATTGGCCTGCGCTGATTGAATTTCTTTTGAGACAGATGTTTTGTAATGTTATAAAGCTGTTTTGAGTCTCCTTGAAATCCGCCTCTCAGGTTATTCAAAAATTCATTCCATGTGAGTACTTATGTGCCTCGCTGACGACGACATTAAACGAGGAAGGACCACTTGTGTCGAGTTGCTTGAACATCAACAAGACTGTTGATGATTTCCTATCTAAGATCGTCGCAGGGGATGCAACGTGGACTTACATTTTTGAACCAGAGACCAAGTGACAATCTACGCAGTGGTGTGACGCGAATTCTGCACGGAAGAGGAATTGAAGTCATGACCCTCACCGGCGAGGTTATATCCTCAGTCTTCTGGGATCCTTAAGAAGTGATTATGATTGACGCCTTGACTGCAAGACACACAGTAACCTTAGAATTTTAAGTTGAAAATCTGAAAAATATGAAGAGAGAGTTTCTGCAAGTTCGTTAATATAAAGATGTCAACACCACCACCCATCATGACAACGTAAGGTAAGCCTGCCCACCCGTATAGCAATCCCAAAACTTGGGTGGAGTGTTCTTCCTCACCCAGTCCACAGCGCGGACCTTGCACCGCCTGAATTGTATTTGCTTGACCCTCTTAAAAAGATTTTTCATGGGAGGCAATAAGACACCAATGAGGTGTTCATGGGGCGAAGTTCGGACGTCGCTGAGAAGGAAACAAGCTCACCGGTACTGTAGTCGTATAAATGCTTTTATCTATCGGTGGGGGAAAGTCGTAGATTAAAATGGCGAATATTTCAAATAAAAGGTAGTTGTAGCTAATGAATTGTGGTATTGAACCCAGAAGTCAAGGGTTCAGTAAATACCCTGATGCAAATAAACAGCAAACAGGGAAAGAATTATCTGCATTACTTATTGAACCATGTAGTAGAACGTATCCTACCCTTGTTATACATCTTATTTAGTTAGTTATAAACAATTTAGTTATTAATTACTTGATTAATTGCTTATTTTATATTGATTGATTATTCTAATTTCTATAACCTTTTAAATATATCAAGCAGCTAGAGTACAACTTTCATATGTTGTATATATAACTGTCAAATTTATATTTAATCAAGACTCAAATAGTTTTGTTTCTTTGTTTTTCAAGTTTAGTTAGTTATAAATAATTTAGTTAATTAGTTACTCAATAATTTTCTATTTTATATTACTATTAATTACTGATTTACGCTATTAATCATGTTTTAAATTGTTTAGGAGATAAAACACAATATGCATATTTATTTATATATCCAAGTTCTTTATGAGTTAACATATGGAGATGGAGACCTTGCTAGGAATGTCAGCAACCAGACAAAATGTGGATGGCAAAGTGGCGGACAGTAACAGGAGTTTTATGCGACAGGAAACAGCCTCTCCACCTTAAAAGCTAAAACACATAAAACAGTAGTACACCCAGCCATGTAATATAGCTCTGAATGTCGGACTACAAGAAGAATACACAAGCAGAAACTCCATGTTGCAGATATGCGTATGTTAAGATGAGCTCGTGAGGTAACCCGACTGGAGGATATCTGCCAGTCTCTAAGCGTTGAGGGAAAGCTTCAAGAAAAGCGAATGAAGCAGTACGGGCATCTTCAATAATAACGTTATTAGCTTTACGTCCTACTAACTACTTTTACTGTTTTCGGAGACGCCGAGGTGCCGGAATTTAGTCCCGCAGGAGGTCCTTTACGTGCCAGTAAATGTACTGACACAAAGCTGACGTATTTTATCACCTTTAATACCACCGGACTGAGCCAGGAATGAACCAATCAAGTTTGGATCAGAAGGCCAGCGCCTTGGACGTCTGAGACACTCAGCCTGGCGCGGGCATCTTCAATGACGACGTGAAGACCACGTCACTCATCGAATCGATCGGCTAGAGGTTGAGGGAAATCCAGCGATGGGACGACCGAAAATGAGATACAAAGCTCGCGTTTCAAAAGACTGGAAAGAATATCCAAGGATAAGGTCAAAGACATACAACATTATTACAGAGTGACCGGGAAAGCCGACCCCCAGATGAATGGGAGAACGGCTAGGAAAAAGAACAACAAGAAGAAGAAGGAGGAGGAGGAAGAGAGATTAACATAATTTTAATATAGGTTGTAGGTATGTATAAAGGTAGTCACATAAACAACTTGCTGTAAATAGTGCATTAAACTGGATGGATATAATAAGCAAAGAACAGCTGGCTTTAATTTTAACAGGATTAAATAAATAAATAAATAAATAAATAAATAAATAAATAAATAAATAAATAAATAAATAAATAAATCATATTATTTTCATGATGAAAACCGTTTGGTTTATGACTTTCCCTCGTACAATCCCCTGAATATGAGAAGAAGGTAGCACTTCATTGTAATGCAATGCCATTCTGGTTAAATTTGACTAACATTAATGTCATCGTGCTGAAGGAAGAGACAAGCGATGCGGCAAGTAACCAGGCAAAGGAATGAGGGAGAAGATCGTGGGCGACGTTCAGGAACGAGCGATAAATCTCCCGAATTAGTGAAGAAGGATGACATTTGGAGCTGGTGGAGAGGCTGGAGACCTGATGGCGAATTGATGGCTCTGCAGTATATAAAAAGTGACTGCAGAAACAAGTTACGAGAGTGAAATCGAACGAAGTATACACGTCTTCAGATAACAGAAGAGATGGAAGTAGATTGGGCTGAGCTATGTTTCTGTTTACCATCCAGTCATAGAATACATTCTTTCAGTATTTTCTTTGTCTGTGGGCCACTATTGATGAGATGTAAATCACAACCAAGACACTTATAATCTGTGTCTACGAGAACATTTGATAACGCCTGTATGGGGATTACAACGTCATCTGACAACCTGTATCGGTCTGTTGTCGGTGCAGGTGGGTGATATTTATTTCTTCTTCTTTTTCTTCTTCTTCGTTTAGGCCTACGATGGACCACGTGGTTCTTATCTCTGGTGAGCTCTTTTCTTCCTCTTAGCCCAGTATTCCTTCATTCTAGCGCTATGGATGTCTTTCCTTTCTTGAGTCCATTTCACTCCTACTCCTGGACGCAGTGATTTAGTTAGTGACTGGAGAGAGTCAGATGTCTTGACTAACTTTCTGAATTTATCTCGGTTATAAATGTCAATGTGATCAATGTTTAGGTATTGTAGGTCTTTCCGCACTAAATTCGTCCATTTGGCATTTGTTGCTTTCCCTCTAGATACAGTGTTGAAGATTCTTGAAGTGAGTCTCTGGCTGTCCATCCTGACTACGTGACCATAGAAGATTAGTCTTCTCTTCCTCATAGCTGTTGTAATGCTCCATATTTTACTGTACAATTCCTTGTTGTGCCTGATTCTGAAGCCATCTCCTTCTTTAATGGGACCCATAATAATCCTTCTGAGGATCTTTCGCTCTTTCAATTCTAGTTTTCTGAGTTGTCCTTTCCGGGTCATGTTTAGGCATTCTGAGGCGTACAGTACAGATGGTCTTACTACGGTGTTGTAGTGTCTAAGTTTAAGATTCAAGGAGAGGGATTTAGGCTTGGATATGTTCTTACAAAGATGATGAGCTCTTTCTAATTTAATGCATCTACTCTTCATTGCAAGATCCTCATTAACATTTGGGGTTATCCACTCTCCAAGATATTTGAATGAGTTGGCCTTGTGTATTATTTTGTCCCCCAAAAAAATGAAGTTGGGTGTATTTATTTATTTATTTATTTATTTATTTATTTATTTATTTATTTATTTATTTATTTATTTATATGATTGCTTGAATCTTGTTTCTACTATAAGATGTACTTAATCGCTCATTGCTACATAGATTAGTGACTACAGGCGAAAAGAAAACAGAATACAGAAATTACAAGTAATGAAGTACATGTCATACTTGTAATTTTCATGATTTCCATGTTGATTTCCCTACTTCAGTAGCTTGAACTTTGTTTTGGGCACTTCCACCTAATCAACACTTACGAATTGCGCATGCTATAGAATTTTATTCTATCTCATTTACAGTCTACTGTTTAGAACATTTTCAGCTGCAATGATGAATTTAAGAACCATACATTAATAAAAATGATATGTTACAAAGTTTACATTCCCTTTGTTGACGATGTCTTCAAGAATTAAGAAACACTATTTAAATGTCCATTTCTTAACATTGTAAACTCTTTGTTGTTGTCCTGAAAATTTGTGAAAATACATTCAAATACAATTATAAACCTTAATCTTCACTCAATGTTTTACACCAATTTTAATAATTAGGTGTAAGTGTCAAACACAAGTTAAAGCTAATGAAGGATATTGCTAAAGGGAGTTCCGGTCCAGGAGAAGCTTCCTCTAAACGACTGCAGTCTTGCAGACTAGAGCAGCCAGAACAAGGAAACAAATGTGGATTTCTCGACTTGAGAATAACTCTACGTGGCCTCGCCCTTCGGAATGTCTCCCACCTGGGAATGAACAAAATTGGGCTGTGTTGAGGTCACTCAGTCGTCTTTGTTCTGGGGTTGGAAGATTCAAGGGCAATCTCCATCTGCATCTGCGAGATTGCCTGCTGTGCCTTGCATCTTGTACAGCAGAAGATCATCCTCTTGCGACACCAAACGCTATGAATTTTCATTTGAAATTTTCCACTCTGAGCATTTTCCCCTCTTCTGCAAATTTTTAATTTTGGATTTGGAAATTAGCTCCTCAGATGAAAATCTATGTATATATAATAAGAGTTTTGTCTGTACATTGCTCAGAATTTGAAAAGAATTGTATTTCTGTATCGATCATGTCCACAGTAACAAGAAAATGCAGTTTTTACTTTTCCGTAATCTGTCTGTCTGTCTGTCTGTCTGTCTGTCTGTCTGTCTGTCTGTCTGTCTGTCTGTCTGTCTGTCTGTCTGTCTGTCTGTCTGTCTGTCTGTCTGTCTGTCTGTCTGTCTGTCTGTCTGTCTGTCTGTCTGTCTGTCTGTCTGTCTGTCTGTCTGTCTGTCTGTCTGTCTGTCTGTCTGTCTGTCTGTCTGTCTGTCTGTCTGTCTGTCTGTCTGTCTGTCTGTCTGTCTGTCTGTCTGTCCGTCCGTTCGTCCGTCTGTCTGTCTGTCTGTCTGTCTGTCTGTCTGTCTGTCTGTCTGTCTGTCTGTCTGTCTGTCTGTCTGTCTGTCTGTCTGTCTGTCTGTCTGTCTGTCTGTCTGTCTGTCTGTACACGCATCACGAGAAAATGGCTGAAGAGAATTTAATAAAAATTGGTATGTAGAGTCGGGGGGTGAGCCGCTACAATCTAGGCTATAAATTATTTTATTCACGCTGAGGGAAATGGTAGTTTAGGAGAAGGCCTAAAATTCAATTCTCAAATATTTATATTATTAGTGGTCATATCGATAAATACTACATAACTTTAGTTATGTAGAATTAATTTTATGATCATTTACGTCCTATACATTTTTACCGTACCGGCTATGATAACAGAGATATTCATGAATTTGTATTTTTGTTGCTAAGTCCATGTCAACGCCGAGCCCCGACAAAATGGGTAAACAGAATTTAATGAAAATCTGTATATAGAGTCGAGGAATAATAAACTACAGTTTAAGCTATAAACAATGTTATTCACCCTGGGTGAAATGGTAGTTTAGGGGAAGGCAACTAAAATTTAATTTTTAAATACCTATGTTCTTGGTCCTATGGAAAAGTACTACATAACAAAATTTATAGAGAATATAATTTCCGATCATTTACGTTTTATTCAGTTTTAACGTATCGACTATGATAAGAGTGGTATTTCAGAACCGGAAGACAATTAATAATGTGAAGGCCTACAATATCGAAAGTGCGTAACATAGATCAACAATAACATTGCACTGACCGTTGTTTGTTGTATGTTCTTTGTCTCTTATGCTGACATTCAACACCGATAGATGGTATTACTGCTGCGTATCGAGTATAACAGCCTAACTGAATATTGGCGGGAAATAGTTGAGGAGTTAGATAACTTTCTTCTTTAGCATGCCAGTCCTCTGGTTCATACATTTTCTGATACTGCTGGTACGTAACACACTGGTTCATCTTAGTATGTCAACTATTCGATACGTACTCTGACGCGCTGTTTTGAATGAGCAGTATGCGCACTTACGTCAGAGGCTCAGTCAGTAGTAGTAGGAGTAGCAGTATGAACTGGTCTGGAATTACAATTTAGCCCTATTCCAAATTATAGTACCAGAATTCACTAAATAACTCAAAATTCAACCTTGAAAAGAGCCGTTTCTTAGGAAAAGCTTCTTCCTCTTCACTTTCATTAAATCTACATTAATTTTATTCCAAATTAGCAGCGAAGATGTGGTCTCTTCTCTGGCTTGGAGGAAAAATTGCCTCCACGTCAGATAGTTATTTCCCCCGCCAGTGTAGTGAATTGAGATTTTCCGACTCATCGGAATATTGGCTGGAAATACTTGAGGAGTTAGATAACTTTCTTCTTTAGCATGCCAATCCTCTGGTTCATACATTTTCTGATACTGCTGGTACGTAACACACTGGTTCATCATAGTATGCCAGCGTACTCTCAGGAAGCCGATAAGTAAACGGGCATAGTTTTTGCCCTGGGACTATCCACTATTTGAACACACACACACACACACACACACACACACACACACACACACCTCCCCCCCCCGCCGAGAAAAGGACGAAGATTGTTCATGGATCACAGATGTCTGCGTCTTGGTCATTTCAGCTCTATAGCTTTGGACTGTTAGTTCGGGAGCATAGTACTGTTCGTTAAAAGTGAAAAGTGAATTCTGGTCAGTGGAGGATTTTGGACTTTTAATTTGTCATTCCATTTCGTCTCATTTCGTACCATTAGGGGCCGTTGATCTCGATGTTAAACCCCTTTAAACAACAAGCATCATCATCAAAATGTAAAATATTCTGCCCTATCTCCCTTCACTAAGGTATTGGCAACTGTGGCAGGTAGTAAACTCGAGCTGTTCCTGTATATGAAGTCGTCCAGAGAGCGGCGAGCTTCCACATCGGTGATTGATTATAGAAGTGGGCAGTGCGTTACTGCTCGTTAAACGGGCTAAAACATGCAGCCACAGCGCGGTAATAAGAATAATACACGCTCGTTAGTGCCAATTGCTTAATTACTTCTACATTTTAATGGGAAAACTTTGTACTGATTTATGGTCCTCTTCGTAAAAACACTGTGCGCTCTTTGAGATAAGTTACAGATTGAGAAAAGGAAGAACTCGACGGAAGATACAGATTACGTTCTTATAGAACTTTATGCGACTTTTTTCTACGCAATACTTGTTATCGTGTACATTCACAAGGTGTCAAACTATTAGTTTCTTTAGAACGTCATTTCACTCTTCCACATATTTAGAGAAGAAATATCCAGGATGCTGTGTACCACGAGATGTCGCTCACCCGTGGCAACGTACAATGTAAATAAATAAATTAAATAAATAAATAAATAAATAAATAAATAAATAAATAAATAAATAAATAAATAACAAATGATAACCGAGAAAGTGGCTGCGTGGTTTGGGTCACATATCTGTCAACTTCCGTTTGAGAGGTACTGGGTTCGAACCGCACTGTCGACGGCCCTGAATATGGTTTCCAATTTCCACACCAGGCGGTAGTGTACCATAAATAAGGTCACGCCGTTTCTTTCCCACCCCGAGCCCTTTTCTATCCTATCGTCACCGTGAAACATATTTATGTCGGTGCGACGTAAAACAAATTATAGCATGTAATAATACCTTTATTATTTCTTTCTTTCTTTCCTTCTTTCTTTCTTTCTTTCTTTCTTTATTTATTTATTTATTTATTTATTTATTTATTTAGAGCATGGTAGAACAATGGTATATACAAGCTATGTACACAATACAAGAGACATACTGCGAGATCACAAGATCGTAATATCGGTTACAAATCGAAATCAAGATTGGAAATCCACTGGATAACTTCACTGGATGCGAGAAGATCTGTCAAATAATAATAATAATAATAATAATAATAATAATAATAATAATAATAATAATAATAATAATAATACCGAACGAGTTGGCCGTGTTGGGAGGAGCGCGCAACAGTGAGCTTACTTTCGGGAGATAATGGGTTCGAATCCCACATTCTGCAGCACTGAAGATGGTTTTCCGTAGTTTCCCATTTTCTCACCCTGACAATTTTATTGTTTTATAACAATAATAATAATAATAATGAATTTTTTGGTGTGTTCTCAATGCTGATCGTACACTGATTAAGGCCACGGCCTTCATTTATATTGTACCGACACAGAGAGTTCATATGAAGACGGCGGGCTAGAAAAGTGTTAGGATTGGGAAGCGACCGTGCCGTTAATGAATTTGCCTTGTGTAATATTGGGAAACCATGGAAAGCTATCTTCAGGACTGCCAACGATGGGGTTCGAACGCACTATCTCTCGAACGCAAGCTCACAGCTGCGCGACCCTAACCGCATGACCAGTTATTCGGTCCATGGCATTTTATTGTTTAATATTAATAATACTAATGAAGTTTATGGTGTGTTCTCACTGCTGATCGTCCTGACATTGCCCAGCATGTTGACATTTAGATTTTAGTCACTGCCTGAAGAGATAAACAAGGATGAAAGCCATATATACAAAGCCACGATCCCATTCTACGATAACAGACACCTACCACCTCGTCACCCTTAATATCACCGGTCTTCTGATCGAAAGAAAGGGAATGTTTTCACGATTCTTCGTCGATTGTTGTATGGGATTTGGGTTGAAGAAGGATTTAATATCGGGCTTTGTTCCGTCACAAATAAAGGACTCGCGTAACGATTTAAGAACCTGCGTATGGAACATAAGAGACTGTTTAGGTCTTAAATATTCGGAGCATATATTTATTAATAGTTTTAAATTTATTAATTTTACTAAATTTAAATAATATTTCCCACTGTGCATGTGTGTTTACTGAACTGGTACTCGTTGGTAAATAAACTAGGATCCGTGATAACTTAACGAAGAAATCTAGAGCCGGAGTTAATGAGTGCTAGGGTGAGAGATATATTTCATCTTTATCAGAACCAGCCAATTTCTTAATATCACCTACAAGGTTAGGGAAACTCTGTAATTATGCATCCTAGGACTACTCAATGCTTTGTAGGTCCCGTACGTTCTAGACAGAGCAGTTAACTAAGTTAAAAAATATACGAATGAATTCTTCCACTTTCCTTAATTTTATGCTACATTGCAAAAGAAAGTTAACATACGATACTGTGGTGTTGTACACTCCACCATCTTCTCGAGCTTACCTGAAAGCAAAGAAAAGAAAAAAATACATTAGATTAATACTATTTTTAGATTAAGATATACATGATGTAGGTTTGTTAGTTATACGTAAAGTACTTCACGGAAAACTATACAAGTTTTAATAGTATTTTATTATTACATTCAAATTTCCCTTTGGGAGAATCAAATGATGATAAGTATGTCTTCCAATAAAATGTGTGACGCGATATTTCCTAGCAACCGTGCAGGCTGTGATGTGAAGTATTGATGGATGGCCATGACATAGAGATCCACGGCCTGTGCAGCTCCCAAGGCACTGTTGCTAGGCAACATCGGATCACACATTTTCTTACATTACAATATTTCTATACACAAATTTTTCAGGTGACCGCTAGACACATATTCATATCAAACATAAGGATGGCTGGAAGAAGGATAAACATTGTTAAAGCATATTAAATGAAAATGTTGTGATATTTCTGGCTGTGTAGTTCATAGGGTTAGGAGATCGTTTCCTGTGCTCGAAATCGCGTGATCGTCTAGTGACACATAATGTTGCCACTTCACAATCACAATAGGCTAGTTCTATCAGTACCGGGCGAGTTGGCCGTGCGTGTAGAGGCGCGCGGCTGTGAGCTTGCATCCGGGAGATAGTAGGTTCGAATTCCACTATCGGCAGCCCTGAAAATGGTTTTCCGTGGTTTCCCATTTTCACACCAGGCAAATGCTGGGGCTGTACCTTAATTAAGGCCACGGCCGCTTCCTTCGAATTCCTAGGCCTTTCCTATCCCATCGTCGCCATAAGACCTATCTGTGTCGGTGCGACGTAAAGCCCCTAGCAAAAAAAAAAAAAAAAGTTCTATCAGTGAATGATGTGACCTCTAGCAGCCTAAGATAAGTAGGGGCCTATTTAGTAGTCTTTTCCACATATAGTAACCTTGAGCAGTGTTTCGCCAGTTTATTTCGGCAGTCTTTCAGATGTCCTTATCCCAACGATCCGGTGGCCTTCCCCTTGGTATGGGGCTCTTGGTAATGATGGGACATTCGATTCATTTTACTGAATCGATTCATTTGATTCCGTTTACGTTACTGAATCGATACAGTGATCCGATTCACGGCACATTAGATTCACCGCTCCTACTGTATCTGTGTAGTATGTAATGGTAAGACAGCAGCAACAGCATTCATTGTTCGCTGCTGCCATCTGGTCTTCATACTATGAACTCCTTTCTTAGAAAAAAAATGCTAGTCACTCTAATACATCGAAGGTTTCCGGCGACGCAGGATGGGCAAGGTCCTGGATTAGGAAGGTAGCAGCCATGGCCTTAATTAAGGTACAGTCCCACGATTTCCTTGTGTAAAAACGGGGAAACTACGGAAAACCATCTTAACGGCTGCCGACGGTGGTATTCGAACCCACCATCCCCCGAATGCAAGCGCATAGCTACGCGATATTAACCGCACGTCCAACTCGCTAAGTCATTTTTGAAAATATGTACTGTATTTTTCTATCAGCAGAGGGTTTTTTTTTGAATCGTCATATTTTGCATAGGCTACCCGAGATGTACAGTAGCCCACTGGTTTTCTGATTCAACATACTGTTGGTTAAGTTATTGCGTCAGTCGGCTCACTTACTGTCCACATATTATTGAAGTCTTGTGCAACGATGTGATATACGAACTGAGAGAATACTGAGCCGTTCTTCCCAATATAAAACGGGTAGTTTTGAGTGGTCATGAGCATGACTCGTAGTCATAGGGCAGGCTAGAGTCGAGTTTAATGAATTGTCAAATGTCAACTAAGTTATAATACTAAGATTCATTAAACTAATAAATAGTATAACCTAATAGCCTACTTACTAGCTACTTTAGAATTATGTTTTGACTACCTTTTTAACGCTGAAAATAAATCTATCTATTATTTAAACCTCCCTGTAAGAAGAGGACAGTGAATGCAAGTGGGTATTATTTTCAAATGAGCTGAGCTCGAGAGTCCATTTAGCGTACGATTCTTTCCGTGAACCATGGCTCTGTATGCATTGCTTCAGAGGAAGCCCGGCTCTCCGCCAGTGTCCACTGTCCAGTGAGTCGATAAGGAGCCGTGTGTATCTTGTGCCTCACTGAGCCGCTCTCGTTCACGATTCTCTCGGTGTGCCATGGCTCACTGTACGTCTCGCTGCAGCGGAACCTCGGCTCTCCGTCACCCGCCAGTGTCCAGTGAGTCGATAAGGAGCCGTGTGTATCTTGTGTCTCACTGAGCCGCTCTCGTTCACGATTCTTTCGATGTGCCATGATTCACTGTCTCGCTGCAGCGGAAGCTCGGCACCCCGTCAACGTCCAGCGAGTGCGCCACTGCTCAGCACTGTCCGCTGAGAGTAAGCTGAATCGTGTGCCGTGAGCTCGCCGTTCCTGTCAATCGATTCACTCGGACACTTGAATGAGTCGATACACTGCTTCGAATCATGCATTCAGTAGCCAACACTATCTCTTGGTCTCCATGCAAGAACAACCTTCGTCTATCTGTCGTCCATTCTTCCGGCTATATGCCCTGCGCACTGGCATTTCAAGGTGGATACTCTGTTGATGTCCAAGCTTTATGACTGCTCTTATATCATCAGCTCTCTACCCTTTCCTGGAAATCCGAGCGCAGACAAACCCTCAAAGTACGCTTCATCCTGTACTGTCCGACTCGTTGGCTGAATGGTCAGCGTATTGGACTTCGGTTTAGAGGGTCCCGGGTTCGATTCGCGACCGGGTCGGGGAATTTAACCTTCATTAGTTAATTCCATTGGCCCCGGTGTTGGGTGTTTGTGTTGTCCCCAACATCTCCGCTACTCACACACCACATATAACACTATACTCCACCACAATAACACGCAGTTACCGATACATGGCAGATGGCGCCCACCCTGATCGGAGAGTCTGCCTTACAAGGGCTGCACTCGGCTATAAATAGCCACACGAAATTATTATATCATGAATTTATCAGGCTCCTTGGCTGAATGGTCAGCGCAGTGATCTTCGGTTTTGGAGAGCCCTGGGTTCTGTTTTCGGTCGGAATCTTCAACGGTTAACTTCCTTGCCCCAGAGACAGGGAGTTTGCGCTGCCTCACGACTGCTGCACCAGTTTAGCAATAACCCTCCCATGAAGGGCCTTGGCCTACCAAGCGACCGCTGCTCAGCCCGAAGGCTTGCAGATTACGAGGTGTCGTGTGGTCCTCTCGGCCGTTATTCTTGGCTTTCTAAACCGGGGCCGCTATCTCACCGTCAGATAGCTCCTCAATTCTAATCACGTAGTCTGAGTGAACCTCAAACCAGCCCTCAGGTCCAGGTAAAAATCCCTGACGTGGCCGGGAATCGAACCCGGGGCCTCCGGGTAAGAGCCAGGCACGCTATCCCTACACCACGGGGCCGGCAGTGTAGCAATAGCTAGTCGAAATTATTATTATTATTATTATTATTATTATCATTATTATTATTAATTTGAACTGCTGGTTCTTGGGAAATCCAGAAGATTCTTAATCCGAGTTGGCGACGTGGTCTGGGTCATGAAGCCTTCAACTATGAATTCTGCAGACGGTAGGTTAGAAACCCGCGGTCGGCAGGCTTGAAGATGGTTTTCAACTGTTTCTGATTTTCACTGAAGCCTATTTTTTCTTTTTTCATTTTTGTTGAATGTGACTAGAGTCACTGGATGAAAACTATCCCCTTTTATTCACCTGTTTCCGAAAATTCCCGATGAGTCAGAAAATATCAATTTACTAAAACTGGAAGGGGAAAGCAATCTGTCTTACTGCGACGGGGGAGGGGGGGGGGGCGAGTTGCCGCCGATTCAGAGAAGAAGCCCCCTGTTTGCTACGTTAATTTGGAGAAAAATGTGGTAAAATATTACTGTGAGGAAAAGGAGGGACAATCTGATGTATGCATAAGCTTTTCCCGGTCTCACTAAGAGATGGCGCCAGCGAACAGTACGCAGCATATGAATTTAGCGTCAGTTTGTTCGTCTGACATTAACCTACAAACACACACAAGTTGAGTCTGGCAATAGCGTTTGTGTTGTATAGTTCAGTGATCATATCGCAGTTTGTGCCTGAAAAAGAACAGTTGCGGCACGCATTGCTTTTCTTACTTAATCAAAACGCTGGGGAAAGTCATCGTTCGCTGGTAGGAACATATGGTGAACACGCTCCATCGATTAGAACATGTGAGACATGGTTTCAACAAATCGCTGCGGCAAGAAGACCATGTTCTGTGTCTGGTGGAACCACAGCGGTATTGTGTATTATCAACGCTTGAAACCTGGCGAAACCGTTAATGCACAACGCTATCGCCAACAAATGACTAATTTAAATCACGTTTCGATCGAGAAAAGACCGGAATGGGCCAGAAGACATGACAATGCGCCTTTTCACACAGCAAAACCAGTAAAAGGCACCTTGAAATCGCTTGGATTGGACATCCTTCTGCACCCGCCGTACTGCCCCGACCTGGCGCCATTTGACTATCACCTCTTCGCATCAATGGGGCACGCGCTCGCAGAGCAGCATTTCAGTAATTTCGAGGAAGTTAGAAAATGGCTTGACGAATGGTTTGCCAAAAAAGACAAGAAGTTTTTCTGGCATGGTACTCATAACTTACCTGAAGCCCATGGCCAATATTCCGAATAAACAAAAAAAATGAATTTCCCCTAAAAAATTACGTGTTTTCTTTACCACGAAAACCGGCAAAAACTTAGGCATACACCTGGTAAGAAACAAAAGTCAAATTTATTAAGAAAACGTAGATTGTAATTCATCCTGCAGCAGAAGATGTAACGAGTTCGAAACCTTACCTCATGTATTAGGGTTCTGTCGTAAGAGAGAGTTGATGAGAATCTTGTGCTTGTTGTTTAAAGGGGCCTAACATCGAGGTCATCGGCCCAATTGATGAGAATTAAGCTCGATAGCTGCAGTCGCTTAAGTGCGCCCAGTATCCAGTATTCGGGAAATAGTAGGTTCGAACCTCACTGTCGGCAGCCCTGAAAATGATTTTCCGTGGTTTCCCATTTTCACACCAGGCAAATGCTGGGGCTGTATCTTAATTAAGGCACGGCCACTTCCTTCCCACTCCTAGCTCTTTCCTGTCCCATCGTCGCCATAAGACCTATCTGTATCGGTGCGACGTAAAGCAACTAGCAATTGATGAGAATCAATCGGCTCAATACAGTCCGCGCATTGATTGCTGGAAGCCTCCGTAAACAATAACACTAGGAGATCTATGAAGATTTAGGGTATCTTTCCACTAATGAATCCACAAGACGATCTGATATTGTTGTCATCGACCGTGCAATATTCGAGGAAAATGAACTGCAGCCTCGATTACTGTGTAAGGAGAAAAATGCCATATATGAACCATGCCTTGAGGATCTCGGAAAGAAGTATGAAATTTCAAAATGGGAAATCATTGGCCTTATGATTGCGCTAGAGGGAAAATTCGTAAGAAGACACTGAACTTCTTAAGAACAAAAATCCAGGACGCCATTATCCAGACCACAGCTGACTCTGCGTTGAATAATTCATTGGCGATTGTTAAACATCATTTGTACTCAGCAGCTTGAAGTACCATATATTGGATTTTATTTTTAAAATAAAATATGGAAGAGACAATCCGCGGGGTGGTGGTAATTTTAATCTTGAGTTATGACTCAAGCCCTGCTTAATCCAAACATCACATAAAATAAATATTGTTCATATGAAGTGATTAGGATGCCGATATTTTGATTCGCTGATAGGGGAAGCTAACAGGTTGATTATTTATGTCAAAGCAGATCATAAGTAAGCCAAGAGCCACGATGTTTAAGTCTTGTGCTCAACTTCTTGATGCTTGTGGCAAGTTACGGGAGTAAGATGTCTACGTAGTTAGATGGTTAGGGAGAATCCTAGACCTGGTCATCTTAGCTACTTCAGTTATCTGAGTTCTAATAGACGGAATACAGAGTTCGTAACGTATCTTTATATTAGAATTTTAAAAATGGGACTCGGGAATTACAAAATGTACATACCTTAATTTATGCCACGGGCGCTTACTTCCCAGCCCTATCCCTTTCCTATGCCACCGTTAGCATGAGGCCCACCCGTGTGGGTGGGACGTAATACGAAACGAACAACAAGTTCCATTAGGCGCGATAACTTACCCCACGCTCATAAGGGCACCCTGAACCACTTATCCACTTATCCTTACCTCGAACAGGCTTGACACTTGGTAGAGAGGGACCACTGGTTGGGCGCAGTTTAACGTCATACCTGGAGAGAGGTACGTCAGCTTTAAATCCTCCCTGTCCTTCATGAAGCACCGAGGGCAACATTCCTATACAGCCGCCGTAGGGAATCATCGATCAATATTGGTATTACTATGGCTGTTGTATGAACAGCTCTGAGTTAGCGAAGTGGAAAGATTACGACATAAACTGTAATTTAAAATTCTCTCAAATACGAATACATTGATTTATTTTCCTGCTAACAACAAAGTCACCAGCAAAGGTGGCTACATCACAGAGGAGCAGAGTAGGCTGAAACATCCGAGTGAAAATTTGTATGTGATGGTGTATTTAGTGTGTTTGGCTAGTAGTACGTCAACTTGCCCTGCTATCTACTGGAAATACTTGCCTCATGTTATTGGAAATATGTAATCCCTCTGTGAACTTTTACGCGATTGTTTCCTAATCATTTAGATACAACACTTAAAATAGAATATTTTTAAGTTATGTTGTGCAAATTGAGTTAATACCTAAGTGATTTGTATTCATCTTACGCTACATGTAACCGGGCGAGTTGGTCGTGCGGTCAGGGATACGGGGCTGCGAGCTTGCATCCGAGGTATAGTGGGTTCAGATCCCACTGTCGGCAGCCCTGAAGATGGTTTCCCGTGGTTTCCCATTTTCACACCAGGCAAATGCTGGGGATGTACCTTAATTAAGGCCACGGCCATATCCTTCCCATTCTTAGGCCTCTAACATCCCATCGTCGCCATAAGACCTATCTGTGTCGGTGCGACGTTGAGCAAATACCAAAAAAAAAAAAAAAAAAAAAAAACGTACTTGCTGTATACTTCGTATGTATTACGACGTATTTAACTACAATTATTAAGATGCACGGCTCAATATTAATTTAGACTTTTTTGTTTCTTCCTAGGAATACGTATTTATTTTTACTAGTCTTTGTACCCGTTCATTGCCCGGGAATTCGCAAAGAATTGCATGTTCCCTTCACAAACTTATGCGAAGTAACATGCCTCTATTCGCACGTTTAATACGACATGTTAAAGTGATAGTTTTCCATGAAAGCGCGTAGCAGTAACTTCCTTGTCCGAAGATGTGCGAAATTCTCCCTAATTATGAGGTTCATATTGTATTTTTGACCACTGGCGTGGCGCTCTGACGTTCGTGATACCTCCCTTAATATCTGACCTAATGAAAACAGTAAAATAACTCTTTATATTATTACGAATATTAAAACACATATGTTTCGGTACTCGAATGTATTTCAGGATGGCCTAATAAATGCACACACACACACACACACACACACACACACATATTTAAACACAAACAATTCTAATCAGTTATGAATGGCCACACTACTAATTACCAGTCTATTTACAAATCTCTCTTCTGTACACACACCCGGGAGTCCCAGCCGGCTGCTGCCTGGGAAAGTCTATAATCCTTACTTTCACTTTCCCAAAGTTCAGTCACCTCCGCGTTCGTAGGCAGCTGGATTCGAACATTGGCTATACAACACACGACGACTGTTCGTTGGTTCCATTCCACTTATGTCCAGTTCCATGCAGTGAACAACTGAACAGCCCAACAGTATTCAGTAGCAGGACGATACTCACAACAGCGAACATTAACACAGGTCCATTTATCCTCGCACTCACGACAGCGCGTTTCCTCGCTCGCTCGCAGGGGCCTTGTATTTATACCTCGATGTTGGGTCACTAAAACATTCAGGGTTAGGCTGGAGATCGAACCTTCCCGTCGTAAATTCCTGAAAGCGCATGGAAAAACTAGATAAGGGAAACATTAGAGGAAGGGCCGTGGCATGTCCTCGGGTGGGCTGGGACGTTCCCCGAGCTGGCTTAGTCATCTCCTTTCTGGTAATACCGAAGGGGCTGCGACAAGGCTGATGGTCGCTTGAGCACGTGAGAATATTATCCCGTTACCCACCTTGGAGTGACACTCACGAAGTGTCCCATGGGACTTGGACTAAATATCCAGTTTTTCATAAGCATATCCGTTATTATTCGTCATACGATAAATACGCATATGCTATAAAACAACTGAAACGACGTATTCTTAAACGTTTGTTACATACGGCCTCTAGATAAACCTATGTTATGGTAAATATTAGGATTTATAGGAAAATTATTTTCTAACTCCATGCGATGACCATGAAACCATATGCACCAGATAGCACATTCATGAATGAATAGATTCCAAATACGTACAGTAGTTTGGCTGAAATAAGTACAACAGTTTTTACGAATACGCAAGCAGATAGATTGTTTTCCGTGGTTTCTCATTTTCACACCAGGCAAATGCTGGGGCTGTACCTTAATTAAGGCCACGGCCGCTTCCTTCCCGCTCCTAGCCCTTTCCTGTCCCATCGTCGCCATAAGACCTACTATGTCGGTGCGACGTAAAGCCAATAGCAAAAGAAAAATGTACACTTACAAACTGCGATGGCCTTAAGTTATTTCCTGCGGGAGCTGGCAGTGTTCACACTGGGGACACATGTGCGTTTCTCTTCCTAGATATTCTCCATAGCAGAGGCGCAGACATTACCATTCCAAACGCTCACCAGAACACATCGAGCGTTCATTTTGTTTCTTTTGCGAACTCCATTGGAGCTCATTAAACGTCAAATTGAGGCTTCTTTGTTCGCAAGTTTCAATTTCAGGAAACTTGGAATTAAAAACAATACGGCGTGTGAATTCAATGGAAAGGACATTCAAATTGTAGACAAGAATAATACAAAGCTTGCATTATACGAAATTCGTTCGCTAGTACACCGTTATCTGAAGCAAGTGTAAGAGAACTGCTTTCATCAAGATGTACGGTCTGGAGAGGAGGAAGCCTGCCACCAGATATAGCGAAACCAGAGTTCTGGTACCTTTGAGGGTGGTGATATGTCAATGAGGGTAGAATGAAGGTGCATGACAAATAACAAACTGGCCTAACCTAACTACCCTCCAGAATTATACAGTTAGATTTATAATTGAACCACTTGGGTGATGATGGTGGTGATGATTTAATAAATAAATAATCCACCATGTTCAGAAATGTAAATGCCTTGGAGAAATTTTCACCTCAAGTGGAGTTGAACAGAACCCACTTAAAGAAAGCGTGAGGAGGAGGATGAAGATGAATCTATTGCAGCCTGAGACGTTGAGCGCCCAAGGTCGGAGGTACCCGCCGCAAATGACTGCGAAGAACCTGTCTCTCCCTGAAGAAGACAATACCCCATGTATTACAGATTGTCCAACCCTTGTCCCGTTTCTCTACGAGGCGAGATGAATCTGTCCTGGCTGGATTTTATGACTGGATGCCCTTATAGACGTCAACCTTATCAGAGGAGTTAATGAGTTGAAATGAAGGTGAAACCCGGTGCCGGTACATAGCCTCCTCCTGTCGAATAGCACCGAGAAGGCTTAACGTCCCCATCCGATGGACGAATCACCATCAACAGCGTCATACGCCCTCACTCCATATGAGCACTGCGGAGAGGTTTGGAATTTAATCGGCACACAATCTAGTGAGATACATATTTATGATCATTTGATTTTCGGAAAGGAAAAACCGGTTTTCTTTCTTTTTTCATGTCCTGATGGTAGAGAACTAGAATCTTCGGGGCACGGCCAGAGACGGAAGGTTTTTGTTTCATGTTTGGAAAGGCGCATGGGGAAACCAGACGAAGGCACAATAGGAGGAGAGGCCGCAGCATGTCCTCAGGCTTTCTGAGATATCCCAGGCCTGGCTTATTCATACCTTGCAGAAAATACCGAAGAGGGCTACGACAGGGCTGGCACATAGCAATACAGTTACGCAACTGCGTTATTCTGATATTTAGCGAATGTGGCCCAAAGACGTTAAATGGAAAAACAAAACAGTACGTAAATTTACGTGCTGCAAGTATCGTTCTTTGCATAGGTTACGAATACCTATGTATTTTATTTGTTTTATATTTATGAACTCCTATCATTGTTACTCGTTTAATGTTGTAGTTATTTGCTAAATAGTTTAAGTAAATACAACAAGAGCTAAAGATTCTCTCTAGATCAATAACCACAAGTATTGTTACTGTTAAACAAGCACTTGCGTCAAATATAATAATGGTAAGATTTATGGTGGCATTTAAGCATGCAGTGGAACAGATTGATATACCTGTAAAGGTTATTTAAATGCCTGTGAAGGCGCTTTGTGACTTGCCTGAAAAGGTTTCACATAATATGTAGTATCCGCTGGAAAGTGGGTATTCACACTTATTTAATTTATTTCTGCTGTAAAGTAGAAGTGTGTACCTCTGTTAGTTTGCCGCAAGGTGAGCAGTTAAATTGTTTGATAATGATCTTTTTTTCGTTAATTTAAGTGTATATATAAATTAAGGTAAGATACATGTTGTTCTAGACAAGATAGCAATGCTAACGTCTAGGACAAAACAAATTTTATTCAGTATAGTTAAACAAATGTAAGAGGAAAATGTTAAATGTTAAGCATGTATCAAATTGAACAAATTGCAATAAAAGAGTACTCTCTCCCATAATTCCGGAATCCGGAACTAGGGGATGGGCGTACTCCATTCTATTCTATTCTATTCTATTCTCTCTAGATAAATTCACGAGCTCTTTTTATATTACCAGAGAAAATTTCATCATTCAAGTATATCACTATCAGTAATAAGCAGAATAAGTATGATTCTCATCATGATGTTACAATTTTCAGAAAACATCAGTGTACACAGGCTCATATTTATCGATTTTTTTTCCAAGTTGCATTACGTCGCGCCGACAAAGGTAGTCTTATGGCAACGACTGGATAGGAAAGGGCTAGGGGTAGGAAGGAAACAGACGTGGACTTAATGAAGGTACAGCCCCAGCACATGCCTGGTGTGAAAATGGAAAATCACGGAAAACAATTTTCAGGGCTACCGACAGTGGTATTCGAACCTGCTATCTCCCGGATGCTAGCTCACAGCTGCGTGGTTCGAACCTCATGCCCAGCTCGCTGTATCGATTCCTAAACATCATACTTGAAAATCTCTTCCACTATTCTCCCTAATCATCAGGAGAAGAAAACTCTGCTGGAGTTTTGCTTATTATTATTATTATTATTATTATTATTATTATTATTATTATTATTATTATTATTATTATTGTGATTATTATTTTTAGTGGTTTAACGTCGCACTAACACACTGAATGTTTTCGGCGACGCAAGGATGGAAAAGAGCTAGGATGGCGAAGTTAGTGGTCGTGGCATTTAGGCAGCCCCAGCATGTGGTTGCTGTGAAAATGGGAAACCACGGAAAACCATCTTCAAGACTGCCGATAGTGGGGTACTAACCTATTATCTCCCGAATACTGGATACTGGTCGCACTTAAGCGACTGCAGCTATCGAGCTCAGTCGTAGTGTTACGAAAAAGCAATATCTGAGTTGGGAAAGAAATCAGGAGACGAGCTGCTCGACCATACACGACGTATCTGAAGTGGTGAAGTCTGTCCTGACTATGGGAGTCTGTTCCGCTGAGGCGGATAATAATGAGGACAAAATGTTCCGAGTTGTCGGTGAAGAGATAGCATGGAATAAACTTAGCAGACAAATAGGTGTGAGTGGAATTTTAATGATGAAAACAATCCTTAGCAGACGAAGTAGGTGTCCCATACTAAGAAAAAGGTAAAATTAAGCAATTTCCTCAATTGTGCTGAAAGTTGAAGGGCTAGAGAACCCGGAAAGGTTTCAAACTGTGAGTCTTGGATAGCTCTATCAAAGTAAGAAAACACTTTCCGAAAATCACTTCTGGCCTAACTGCATTTCCGGAAATACAGCTTAAAAACGTTGTTTCTTTCCTCGTTTTCTTTTTAATTCAAATCCTAGCCAAAGTAACTTATTTACATAATTATTTCTGTAATGTGTTCCTTGGTTCAATACGCTCTGGGATTTTTAAAAAATTATTATTATTATTATTTTTTTTTTTTTTGAAAAATGTCCACACCGAATGTAGTTATAAGGGCTTGAGTTTCACTTAAGCACCACTACGAGCGCTGATGTGAGTCACTACATAACTCACATTAGCGCTCGTAGTGCTAGAAAAAGGCAACCTGCTAAACTGATTGACCAAATAACGATGATTAAGAAAAGGATGTAACAGGAATCAATTGAGGGATGTTCCACCATTCAACATTTTATATAAAATATAACATTTATTAAGTGGAAACCGGTTTTGATCCCCTGTTACAAATTAACGAAGGATGTCCCCTCAACTCCTCAGCAAATCGTTTTTTAACTGAAAATTGTCTTAACATCGGTACTTTACAAGATCGTCAATTTTGATACATGTTTTTATCCTTCATCGACGATTCGACTACGAATATTTGAGCATTTTTTAACATTGTACAAACGCACTACAGTTATCTGTGACCTGGATCATAGGACGTTTCTTAAATTTTAATGTGTTTTTATGTCATATAACCCATGTTAACCATTTTAAATTTATTTAAAATCAGTTGTAATGTTCATTGTTGTTAAGATCCTTTTGATTTATTTACTGTGAAGTGATGATGATTACAAGAGAATCGAAACCGGTTTTCGCTTAATAAATGTTATGTATTATGTAAAGTGTTGAATGGTGGAACATCCCTCAATTGATTCCTACCGGGCGAGTTGGCCGTGCGCGTAGAGGAGCGCGGCTGTGAGCTTGCATCGGGGAGATAGTAGGTTCGAATCCCACTATCGGCAGCACTGAAGAAGGTTTTCCGTGGTTTCCCATTTTCACACCAGGCAAATGCTGGGGCTGTACCTTAATTAAGGCCACGGCCGCTTCCTTCCAACTCCTAGTCCAGGGCCTCTCAAACGCCCAAAATCTCACGCGTGCAGAGCGAGGCGCAAGAGTTCCGTGCACTGTGCATCGGTGCCGCTCGGTGCCGCTCGGTATGGCTCGGATCAACGCTTCGTCTCTGGGCTACTCGGCTATGCTCGGCTCTACTCGGCTATACTCGGCTCAACTCAGCCAGGATTTGGAGCGCTACGGCGCAAGTGGGGGAGAGGGAGACAGGCGGAGCGAGCGAGACAGGCGTGGGGAAAGAGAGAGACAGCGCTATTGCTCCAAATCGAGGAGTGGGGGTCTGCACTCTGATCAACCAAGCCAAGTCGTCTTTTGCACCGTGCACAGTGCATGCACCCTGAGAGGCCCTGTCCTAGGCCTTTCCTATACCATCGTCGCCATAAGGCCTATCTGTGTCGGTGCGACGTAAAGCACCTAGAAAAAAAAAATGATTCCTATTATATAAGTTAAACGTCAACACGGATATGAAAGTCACGATTTATGATAAGAAGAGTACTGTCTTATTTTGGAATAAATAATGTATTCTCATACTTAATTATTTTTTATTTACCCAAAATTCGTAGCTCATAGCCTATTCCTAGGATGTGTTCAACATTGAGTAGCCTGTCAGAAGGGCTGAACTGTGGAATTTTAAAAGTAGGATATGTCATGTCCGCCTCTGTGGTGTAGTGGTTAGTGTGACTCGTTGCCACCCCCGGAGGCTCGCGTTCGATTCCCGGCTCTGCCACGAAATTTGAAAAGTGGTACGAGGGCTGGAACGGAGTTCACTCAGCCTTGGGAGGTCAACTGAGTAGAGGTGGGTTCGATTCCCACCTCAGCCATCCTGGAAGTGGTTTTCCGTGGTTTCCCCACTTCTCCTCCAGGCAAATGCTGAGATGGTACCTAACTTAAGGCCACGGCAGCTTCCTTCCCTCTTCTTTGTCTGTATCTTCCCATCCCCCCGCAAGGCCCCTGTTCAGCATAGCAGGTGAGGCCGCCTGGGCGAGGTACTGGTCATCCTCCCAAGTTGTATTCCCCGACCCAGAGTCTGAAGCTCCAGGACACTGCCCTTGAGGCGGTAGAGGTGGGATCCCTCGCTAAGTCCGAGGGAAAAACCAACCCTGGACGGTAAACAGATTAAGAAGAAGAAGAAGGAAAGGTCATAATGTGAAGATAAAGTTGGAATTCAGGAGGACGAAGTGGGGCAAATATTCGTTTATAAGAAGGGGAATTAGGGTTAGGAACAGCTTTACAAGAGAAATGTTCCATAAACTTCCGAGATCTTTGAAATAATTTAAGGCTGGGTAAGCAACTGATAGAAAATCTGCCCCCTGGGTGACAACCCTCAATGCAGATCAGTCGTAAATGAAATATAATAGTGAACGTGACATATCTGAAATTGTGAATTCTATCTTGGCTCTTCCACTGAGGCAGATACTAATGAGGACAAAAGCTGAGTATGACCCAAGAAAGCAGCAAAAGCAGGAGAAGGCTGTCAGAGTTAAATAGAGAACAGGCGGCTGTAAAATGCAATATTCACATCTCGTTGTTGAGCCCAGGCTCCCTTCTCTGCTCGACATCAGAGTAAACACAGGAACGCGAGTGCCAATGTACAGAGTGGAACAAGTTTGTTTGAAGTTCCGCTGAAATATGTTCTTAATAACAGGAGCAGTAGTTTCAGAAAGCAAATATTATGCTGCCACACCCGATTAAATTAGAGCGGAGCCGAGTGTAGCAAACTACGGTCTACATTACGGTATTGCAGAGCGAGAAGAGGAGAGAAGCTCAATTAATTGGTCGCTGTTCTACGAGTCCTCAAATATTCATCATATACAAGCGACCGGATAACCAAAACAAAGGACTGAGACATATTTCTGGTCTTTAGAGTTTTTCCCCCAGTTTCTTCACAAATGAGAAGCTACCGTGTTTTATTACCGAAATACATTACTTACAGAAAATATCCCGGGTTTGACAAAAAGCGCTAACGTTCACATAGTGGGTTCCAGAGTATTTGCCACTGAATATGTCCAATGTTTCGCAGCCTTACTTGCATTGGAGAATGTCACAAAAACATTGAAAATGGAAATGAAAAGCCTGTTTTCCAGTCTTTGACCGGATCAGGGATGTTATGAATGAAACAGATATAGGCTATTAGTACAATGGTGTAGTCACTCCCAAGGTGATTATTAATGACTGATAAATGCTATTAAATGATACTGGAGAGTGTTGCTGAAATGAAAGATGACAGGTAAAACAGGAGTACCCGGAGATAAACCTGTCCCGCCTCCGCTTTATCCAGCACAAATCTCACATGGAGTGATCGGGATTTGAACCACGGTACTCAGCACTGACAGGCCGACGCGCTGCCGTCTGAGCCACGGAGGCTCCCAAAAAAACATTATTTCTTTATAATAGTGTGCCTGGTCGAGGAGGACAGACTATTTTCGTCTTTGAGGCGTACAACTGCTTAGCTTTCTAGGGGCTAGTTATAAACAGCACGTTTGTGGAAGGGTCCTTTCATCCTGGCGCGAAAATACCATACATATTCATTTTTTGTGCGAGTCTGCCTGGTTTTACAGTACTTACATACTGGTAACAATCGAAACAATATCGACTTTAAGGACTATGCGTGTTAGATGGGTTAAGGATCGAATGGACCACTCTGTATAAATACAAATCTGAATGTTCTGCCGAAACACTGATTAACAGGAATTGACACATCGTCCCTAGCAAGAATTCCTGAATATCCCCATCCCTTTCCTTATTTCGATATCTGAAACATTCAGAACACAAGGTGTAACTACCTTCGACGGGATGACGATCTCCAGTAATTTTTAACGCTCCAGGACAGCGGAAAGTTTTCTGGTGCACACTGAGCTGCGAAATAAGTCCTTACTGTTTTCTGTGTGTCCTGTATCCATATCTGATTAACAACAAGGATGGTTAACTCATTCGAGTCTTAATCTAGCTATCACGTATTTAATACTGAACTAAGTATCAAGACACGCCAGCATCATCAGCTGCGTGGAACATTGAGGCGAGTTTTAATATTCCGCTTACTAGGAAGGGAATTGGAATTTCTCACTTAGCTGACTTGAACCCTGGGAAGTTATTATGAATGTTAGCCCCCCGTGTGCACCTCGCGAACGAAGCCTTAAAGTGTATTTCTGTATTTGTATTGCTATTCGTAGATCTAGAGAAAGCATACGACAGTGTACTGAGGGAGAAGATGTTCACCATACTAGGGGACTGCGGGTTTAAGGATAGATTATTAAAATCAATTAAAGGCATTTATGTTGAGAATTGGGCTTCAATGAGAATTGATGGTAGAATGAGTTCTTGGTTCAGGGTACTTACAGGGGTTAGACAAGGCTGTAAGCTTTCACCTTTGTTGTTCGTAGTTTACATAGATCGTCTACTGAAAGGTATAAAATGACAGGGAGGGATTCAGTTAGGTGGAAATGTAGTAATCAGTCTGGCCTATGCTGAAGACTAGGTCTTAATGGCTGATTGTGCCGAAAGCCTGCAGTCTAATATCTTGGAACTTGAAAAGGTGCAATGAGTATGGTATGAAAATTAGCCTTCCGAGCACTAAATTGATGTCAGTAGGTAAGAAATTCAGCAGAAATGAATGTCAGATTGGCGATATAAAGCTGGAACAGGTAGATAATTTCAAGTATTTAGGTTGTGTGTTCTCCCAGATGAATCAAGATGCATTAAAGCTAATGCAGTGAGCTCGCAGTTGCGATCAGCAGTATTCTGTTAGAAGGAAGTCAGCTCCCGGACGAAACTATCTTTACATCGGTCTGCTTTCAGACCAACTTTGCTTTACGGGAGCAAAAGCTGGGTGGACTCAGGATATCTTACTCATAAGTTAGAAGTAACAGACATGAAAGTATTCAGAATGACTGTTGGTATAAACAGGTGGGAACAATGGCAGGGAGGTACTCGGAATGAGGAGATAAAGGCTAATTTAGGAATGAACTCGATGGATGAATCTGTACGCATAAACCGGCTTCGGTAGTGGGGTCATCTGAGGTGAATGGAGGATGATAGGTTACCTAGGAGAATAATGGACTCTGTTCTGGAGGGTAAGAGAAGTAGAGGGAGACCAAGACGACGATGGTTAGACTCAGTTTCTAACGATTTAAAGATCAGAGATAGAGAACTAAATGACCCCACAGCACTAGTTGCAAAAGGAGGATTTTGGCGACGTTTAGTAAATTCACAGAGGTTTGCAGACTGAACGCTGAAAGGCATGACGGTGTATAATGATGATGTATGTTCTTTATCGTTAGAGGTTTCAGATACATGAAATAGTATGTACAACTCAGTGAATTCTGACCGTTAACATTTGATCCTCTAGTGTCTGCTGTCGTGAATATGTCTAAATAACAGGGGGGGGGGGGGGAGATGACAGTGGCCTCAGGTCCGAGAAGGAAACAGCCACAACAGTTGAAATATGGAAGCAATGCAAACATCTCTTGGAGGATGACAAATGATCAAACAGTATGACTGCGTATTTGATCGCCACGTTCGTCGGCATCTAACGGTCCATGGAATAAGAACAATGTTACCAGTGTGACCTCTGTGTTCCATTGAGATGATTATTTTCATCCGGCCGGGCTTAGTAGCTCAGGCAGTAGTGCACTGGCCTTCCGAACTCAAGCTGCCGGGTTCGATCCTGGCTCAGTCCGGCGGTACTTGAAGGTGCTCAGCCTTGTGTGTCCTAAAATTAGTTAGCAAAAAAGCAAAGTTACCTCCATACAGGCTATGAAGGCCCTTGGAGGAGTGGAAGGTAAAGACTTCCACCATTGTTAACCTCGGCACGTGATGGGGTAGAGTGGTTAACTCTACGCCCGACGGCCTTTGCCCCCAGGAATTAACCTGGTACTCATTTTGGGTGTAGGCTGAGTGAACCTCAGGGCCATATACACCTCCGGAAGTGGGAAATCTCGTTTCTTCAATTTTACGACTTCCTGACGGCGATTCGAAACCACGTCCTTCCGGGCGAACCGAGCACGCCTTTACCGCCTCGGCCAGGCAGCCCCTAAAATTAGTTAGTGAGATGTAAAATTATTTATTTATTTATTATTCGCTAATCGACCAACTAAGAACCACGATAAGTTTCATTATAAATTCTGGCGTTTATTAGATTTATGAATGATCCAGGAGGTTTTCACTGGCTTGCTGTGTCGAGCACGGCGACCACCCTACCATTTTCTCACCAGCTGTCCACTTCCCATCTCGGAAAGTCCTGAAAGTCAAGATGTTTGATCCGAAAAGGTCTCGTTTGTGTGCATCATGTAGTCGTAGGCCATTTCTTCGTGGTCTTTCTTGACGTTAACGTAGCAGAGAATTGTTGTTTTTGGTTTTGTGTAGAAATTTTAAAAAAAGTGACTTTTGTCCATCGAGAGACGTCCATCTATTATTATTATTATTATTATTATTATTATTATTATTATTATTATTATTATTATTATCATCATCATCATCATCATCTGTTTACCCGCCAGGTTCGGTTTTTCCCTCGGACTCTGCGAGGGATCCCACCTCTACCGCCTCAAGGGCAGTGTCCTGGAGCTTCAGACTCTTGGTCGGGGGATACAACTGGGGCGTATGACCAGTACCTCGCCCAGGCGGCCTCACCTGCTATGCTGAACAGGGGCCTTGTGGAGGGATGGGAAGTTTGGAGGGGATAAGCAAGGAAGAGGGAAGGAAGCGGCCGTGGCCTTAAGTTAGGTACCATCCCGGCATTCGCCTGGAGGAGAAGTGGGAAACCACGGAAAACCACTTCCATTATGGCTGAGGTGGGAATCGAGCCCACCTCTACTCAGTTGACCTCCTGAGGCTGAGTGGACCCCGTTCCAGCCCTCGTACCACTATTCAAATTTCGTGGCAGAGCCGGGAATCGAACCCGGCCCTCCGGGGGTGGCAGCTAATCACGCTAACCACTACACCACAGAGGCGGACTATTATTATTATTATTATTATTATTATTATTATTATTATTATTATTATTATTATTATTATTATAATTCCTTTCGGCCGGCTGTGGACCACGTTATTTCAACCGTTTGCGTCCTTGAGCTTTAATTCTTTGCCAGTATTCCCGCATTCGATTTCTGTGAGCCTCCTTTCTTTCATAGTCCAATTCTTGCCTGTTTTCAACTTCGGCTTTTCTTGGAATCGCTGGTATGCTCGAACTTTCTTCTGGAGAAGAACACGTCCTGGATGTCTTCATGTGTGATCCGTATTTCTTGAAGGCCGTTTTCAATTTCGGTGAACCAGGGTCCCTCGGTTTTCTTGTTTCTACAAAGTAGCATAGTAGGATAAGATCCGGTTGGTAAATCTGTGCGAGCTTTTACGTGTTATTTTGCCATAAACATTAATTATTATTATTATTATTATTATTATTATTATTATTATTATTATTATTATTATTATTATTATTATTATTATTATTATTATTATTATTATTATTATATATTTTGCGAATGAGCCCATTAGGACTACGCAAAGTACTTAGAGACAGGCATTTGCCTTCCTTTGTGCCCACACTTCCTTCATTCGTTTTCTGTGTGCTTCTTTTCTCTCTTGAGACCATGTTGTTCCGGTCTTCTTCTTTGGTTTTTCCTCTTCGTCAACTTGCCACTTATGAACATTGGCTCTGAAGATAACCCGGCTTTGGATATCTTCAGGTGTAATTCCTGCCAGTTTGAGATCTGTTTTAATTTCGCCAATCCATTTTATTGTGTCCGTTTTGGCTTTACTTCGGTTTTCATAAAATTCAACAATTTGCTTGGTAAGTCTATCTGGGTTCATCCTTTTTATATGTCCAAAGAATCTTAATCTGCATTTTCTGATGTTGCAGTGAATGTTAGAAAATTGTTTGATTTCCTGTTTCCCTCTAAGGCGGTACTGTTCATCTACGAGTTTTGGGCCTAAAATTTTTCTAATGATCTTGCGTTCTTTTTTCTGAATATTTTCTAGATCAGTTTTCCTGTTCAAAATTAGTGCCTCTGATCCATAGAGGCATTCTGGTTTTATAACTGTATTATTGTGTCTCAGTTTTGCATGCTTGGAGAGACACTTTTTGTTATAGATATTTTGGGTGAGTCTATACGCAGTTTCCATTTTTTGGCATCTAACTTCATTGGCTTTTGTTTCCATTCCATTCTCCTGAATTATTTCACCGAGATATTTGAATTGCTGGACCCGTTTTATTTTGCCATATTTTGTCTCCATGAATTTAGGGGCTGCTTTGCTGCAGGTCATGTATTCAGTTTTTTCAAACGATATTTGGAGGCCGACTTTTTCCGCTGTTTCTTTCAGGAGTTCGATCTGGTTTATGGCTGTTGAAACGTCACGAGTTAAGATTGCCAGATCGTCCGCAAATGCCAGGCAGTCTACTGCTAATTTGTCCCTACCAAGAGTGATTGGTTGGTCAATCTTGAGGACAGACTTCTGTTTGTGCCATTCCTGTATTACCTTTTCAAGGATGCAGTTGAAGAGTAGTGGAGAGAGCCCATCTCCCTGTCTTACTCCTGTTTTGATCGGAAAAGGGTCTGAGATTTCCCCCATGAATTTAACCTTAGATTTTGTGTCTGTCAATGTCTCTTTTACAATTGCGAGTGTTTTCCGTTCTAGACCCTGTTCTTTTAATATCTGAAACAGTGATTGACGATCAACTGAATCATAGGCCTTTTTGAAATCAACAAAAGTACAAACTACATTTTTGCTACAAATTCTCTGATGCCTTAGGATTAACTTTAGGTTCAAAATTTACTCTGGACATGAACGGCCTGGTCTGAACCTGCTTGATATTCTCCAATTTTTGGTTCTAGTTGCTGTTGGGCTCTATCGAGAAGGCACAAATTATTACTATTATTATTATTATTATTATTATTATTATTATTATTATTATTATTATTATTGAAAGAGGAGAAGTAACAGAAACAGAGGCCATGCGTTATATTTCCTGTTCCCTCCAGGTATTTCAAGCAACAAATTGCTAATTTTCTGTGTGGATAGAAGAGAGTGTGAAGCCTTCGGCCAGTGACAGCAATTAGCATGTATTTCTATTATAACACAATTTTATTCGCTTTTCATTAAAATGAGTGGCATTGTCATGGACATACATATTTAAAACATTCCATATTGCCACATTCGTATTAGAGTAAGACCATGATAATGAGGTTCAAAAAGCTTTCGTTGCAAATAAACTCGATTATGCTGCCTCCAGAACAACAATTTGTTGTGTGTCATACAGCTCATTAACAGAGCAATCACATTGTTCAAATCAGCTCGGGATTGCACAGTAGAGCGTTTTCGGTTAATGAAGAGGGAAATATAGGCTAAACTAATAGATGCGTTCTGGCAACTCACGTTTGTGTTTATTACAATTATTCTAATGAAAACCTGAAAACATTTGTTCAATCAATTCCAGGCTCGATTAGCGATGTGACATCGTGACTGACGTACAATTACATTGCAGACGCCTTCCGCAGTGATATTTTGACGATAATATAAAGCATTAGTTCTAGGGCAAAAATGTCGAACAAACTTAGTGTATGGGAAAAAACATAAGCTGCGAAGTTTGAAAAGGTCAAGTTTATAGCTGCTCTATCGGAATTTCCCCAGAGGTGACTAACGTTTCGTAACCCGTGAAGTGTGCGGCCTCATCCCCCAGATAGGTATTTGCTCGACCATATGAGGTCACGAATATGTTATTTATTTATTTATTTATTTATTTATTTATTTATTTATTTATTTATTTATTTATTTATTTATTTATTTATTTCCTAGTGGTCCACCGTCGCACTAACACATGACGATAAATCTTTTAGTTCAGCATAGTGAAGAGTTTGGCTTATATGTTAACCGTTCCAAAGCAAAAATGGTGTTCTCAAAATAGGTAATAGGAGAAAATTTCGCAATAAAAGGTAATATAGTTGAATAAGTGTCCTCTTTCAAATACTTGGGCACCATGCTACGCGAGCAATGTGATTCAAAACGAGAGATACAATTTAGAACTGAGTAGGCAAGGAAACAATTCATTAATGAGAAGAAATTCTTTTTGAGGTCAAATCTTAGTCTGCAACTACGAATCCGCATGACCCGATGCTATATTTTCTCTATTCTCGTAAATGACTATGAAAGCTGGACCCTCGGTAAAAGCATCGAAAAAAATCGATGCCTATGACATGCATGTGTATTGTCGTCTCTTGCGAATACCTTGGATATTTAAAATGTTAAATGTTTAAGTTTTTGGTGATGTGCTCTTTTAGGGTCCAAGTCTCTCCACCATAAAGTAAGACAAAATATATAACACTGAAGTAAAGTGAGGGGGAGATTGACCTTAAAGTCCCTGTTAAAGAGAAGTTTGCTCATTCTCCTGAACGCAGTCCTTCCTTGTTCTATGCAGGACCTAATTACAACATTGTTCCAGCTCAATGCCGAGCACTGGCGCTTAGTCTTTCAGACTCATGCCACTTACTTTTGTAACTGGTGGGCGAACGATGAGGGTTGCAAACCTGTTTCTCTGTGTACCTTGCTGTCCTCTTATCTAGTTTTCCTTTGTACTCTGGGGTTGCGTGATCAGTTATAGAAACCGGAAATAATACTCGTTTGGGTCTGTCAGACTTGGCGCCATTATTCGCGTTACACATCTAAGTAGCACGCACATTTCTATAAAATTACGTCTACGTGTATTATAATTTTTAAAATTCTTGGTGGGTCTAACGTGAATATTTATATTAATAAGATTTCATTTAGTGAACTATGGGCAGTGAATAAGGAAATGAGCATGTAAGAGTGTTACTGGAAGAAGATTATGAAAGCGATTTAGGATCAAACCCCGACGAATCACAGAAGGAATTGAAAGATAATGTGGTTCAAGTGCAGAATAGAAAGTAAGACTATTGTAAATTTTTGTGAAAAGTTTTTATGTCTTAAGTCATGAGGAATTTTCATGCCATGTGTGTGCAGTTTCCAAATAGTTTATGAATGGCAAATTCAATCATAGAATTTCAAGACCAGACTATTAATTTTAAGGAAATGTTTTGCAATTTTGAAATAAAGTTTTTGCTAGGGGCTTTACGTCGCACCGACGCAGATAGGTCTTATGGCGACGATGGGATAGGAAGGGCCTAGGAGTTGGAAGGAAGCGGCCGTGGCCTTAATTAAGGTACAGCCCCAGCATTTGCCTGGCGTGAAAATGGGAAACCACGGAAAATCATTTTCAGGGCTACCGATAGTGGGTTTCGAACCTACTATCTCCCGGATGCAAGCTCACAACCGCGCGCCTCTACGCGCACGGCCAACTCGCCCAGTGAAATAAAGTTTAATATCAAATAATTTCAAATACTAGAAACTAGTATTTCTTTTGATATAATATATACTACTATAACACATTTTTACAGAAACTTTTAGAATTTTACGTGCTTCTGTAAAATGTAGCCAAAAAGTTGACTTATGATTTTATCTGTTATTTTAAAAAACATTTAAAGTATTAAAATAATTAAAACTATTTTGTTGCTTATAATTTAGAATAATATTTTAAAATGGGCCTGTGAGACTAGGTCACAACGTAGAGCGCCAGTGCTGCTGGATTAGAGGATACAACACGCAAAACGAATTCCTCTGAGGTATTCGACAGTTTTGTGCAGGCCAAAGCAAGGTGAGAAACATAAGATGCAACGTGTTATGAAAGTTTCTCGGTAAGAAATATTTCTTTGCTGGCCTCCTCCCAATTACCTGGCGTCGGCCCTGATACGGATTAATTTCAATTTTACGTGTGGGTGCCCTTCATGGTACCAACCCTACGTATTCCCTACTGTGTGTTTCTGTGGTGGTGGGTAGTGTAAATATTGCTTGTTGTACTCCAGTGGTTGTTGCTGTTGTTGTTGGGTAGTTATGTTTTATCCTTACTTTATTATAACTTGTAATGTTAAGCTAGTAGTAAATTCAACACGTAGTATTGTACGCCATAGTGTTAAGTACTGGAAATAATTAAGTTGTGTATGAAATTCTATATGATGATGGATTTAGAATGTTAAAGTAGTAGTATTTCTTGTAATATTTTCTTTCCATGGATTTGCTTGTCGTACTCTTGTTGTATGTTTGTTTGTTTGTTGTTGGGTAATTATGTTAACTTCATTATTACACTACTGTAAGTGACCATTGCCACCGGGATCCCATTTGCGAGGTATTTGTTAATAATAATAATAATAATAATAATAATAATAATAATAATAATAATAATAATAATAATAATAATAATAATAATAATAATAATAATAATAATAATAATAATAATAACAAATGAATATGCGTTTAAAAATATCACCAACAAGTAGCCACTGAGCTACAGGATTTAACGAACACGAGGCCGCCTGACCACTCAGCCAAGAAGCCAGAAATATACGAGTAAGTTTGTTAATATATTAGAAATACTAGTAGAAATTAGGGTATTGTAAACAGAGCTCCATGTTTGAGGGCGTGATTAGCTCAGTGGTTTAGCTGCTGGCTTCCCACCCGGAAGGCTGAGGTTCGAATTCCGGTCCATACTGGGTTGATATTTTCATCTCAAAATTCACGTGACGTCAGGAAGAGCATTCGGCCTTAAACCCCCAGCCATAACCGAAATTAGCCTGGGTTGCTCCTGTGATCCCAGAAATTACTGCGGTAAGCTGAAGAAACAAACAAACAGAGATATGTATTTGAAAAATTGGCACTTTTATTGTTTCAAACAATTGCTTGAAAATAGAGCGGGCGAACTCATAAGAAGGGCGTGCCTCTTTACGCAGGGTGCCAGTGACCTAAACCCATGCCTTGGCTGGCTTACAAACATAAAAACACGAAGTTGATGACCGAGTAGCAGCAACAATGAAGTGAGCATCTAGACAACAATGGCCGAAAAATGAGGCGGACCCAGTATTGACGGAGATGCAGGACGGCTGCAGCAGACATTATGCAAACGGCAGCTCCACCCACCTGCACGCACTCTATTGAGCGGAACATCTGCTTCGCTTGCATTGTACAACTACACGTCAGCCGTGGCAAGAGTTATTCCCTGCCTCTCAAGTTTTCTCGTTAAGTAAACTTCCTCTTTGAGAGTGATTTCGTTTAGACGAAGAATTTTAGCCATGTCTCAAAAATCCAGTGGTGTTGTAATATTCCCAGACAAATAGTTGGTACACCGGGTGGCCTGCTCATCCCTTATTAGTCAGGTTTATGAAACAACCAACACTAAATTTTCCCCCAAGATCGATGTTTCTCTGCATCTTGCTTGTGTGTCAGCAATTAAATGAGCCGTGGAACTAGCATAGAAGAAACAAAACGACAATGCACAATTTCCCTACGCAGTCCTACGGGCCAATGTACAAACATGCAGTTTATTGCTCCCTGAAATATCACATGTACCGGTAATACAATCAAATTAATGGTTTATGCTCGTGATATGTAATGTTAGAAAATCAAATCAACGCCGTAAACCTTGACTAAAATTTCTGACATGGATATTGAATTTTGAGATAGAATGGCCGTAATTTAGCACTATACTTCTAGCGAGTATCATGTATAATGTCTTTGTGGCTGAGTCTATAATGTGCCGTATCGGTCGCGTGTAGTATCTGAGTATCGGTAGTGTAGTGTTTCGAATACATCCTTATGGATTTTTGTTCTGAAAGATAGTCCATTCTGAGTGGGACATATTTTTTATCAACACCTACCAGGTCACATCGCAACATTTATTCATTCACTGGTGATATATTCCCGAGACTAGTACGTTGATATGTTGCTAATTTATGGAGAAAGAAGGCAAAAGTCATTCTAGTCGCACTGTCTGTATCACGAGCGGTTTTCTGGCAAAATATTACCGACTACCGATGTTACGAATTCTTGAAGGATGATTTCGGTCAACTGGGACTCGTGGAAGGTTAGCTCCTGTTAGGAAAGCTCCTGTAACGTTTGGTCAAAATGAAGAGGTTGTTTTGGACGCTATAATCCTGATATTTATACGAAAACACTAATTGCAAGACAGACCAACATCAGCCGGTCATCTGTTAACGGAATATAGCATACCAATATATTTCACACGTACCATATGCAGTTACACCAGCAGTTCTACAGATATGATTATGATTACCGAATAACATTTTGTCGTTGGGGATTACGCAGTGACCAATGACGCAGGTTTTATGTCAAAAGTTCTGCTTTCAGATGAATCACGATTTCACAACTCTATTGGAGTACGGGATCCCGATTGGTTAAGACAGGACGCACTTCAAGTTCAGTGACGATAAAATGTCTTGTGTGGGATCTTAGGCGTTTACACATTTGGACCATATTTCTTCCATATATCTCTGTGGGAGGACGCTACCTTCATTTCCTTCATGGTGAGCCTGCACAGTTGCTGGACAACATGGCCGATGACTTCACTGATCAGTGGTCTTCCAAAACCATCTTCATGCCACAAACACTGCCAGATCAAAGACAAAGACACCTCCGTACAGGCCATGAAAGCCCTTGGAGGAGTGGAAGGTAAAAGCTTCCACCATTGTTAAATGCGGCACGTGATGGGGTAGAGTGGTTAGCTCTACACCCGGCCGCCTTTGCCCCCAGAAATAACCTGGTACTCATTTCTGGTGTCATATGCACCTCCGGAAGTGGAAATCTCGTTTCTCAAATTTTACGACTTCCTGACGGGGATTCAAACCCACGTCCTTCCGGGCGAACCGAGCACGCCTTTACCGCCTCGGCCAGGCAGCCCCTGTCCTGCCAGATCACCCGATATTATGCTACTTGACTTCTTCCTGTCTGACCACTTAAAGCAAGATGTGGATGGATGCATAGGAGCCTGAAATCAGTGGTTACCATTGACAACTGATCACCGAGGCATGCCGAGGTGTCACACCTCACATGTTACAACGAGCAAGAATGTCTTTACAATGTCGTACTGAAATATGTATAAGCCAAGCTGAACAACATTTCGAGCATTTGCTTCACTGGATACTATGTTACCCACCTACAGACAATCAGGTCGTAATTCAATCTTGTTACGTAACATCCAAGAAAAGTGGTCCTTAGCAGGACCAAATAAAAGTTCACTCGTTGGAATAAGTAGGCATGTAGCCATTTCTCTCCCACTGTAAACGAAAAAAAAAAAGCGAAGAAACGTGAACCAGCCTAGGAATCGAAATTTTTTTCCTGGCAGCTTGTCTTCACAACAGCAGCGATGCTACAGAGAACCGTAATGCATGACTGGCATGTGTGGAATATGTTCCTACTTCTAGTAGAAACTTACTAGCAAACACAAGGCAATGGTAGTCGCAGCTGTGATCGTTTGAAATATTCATTGCAGTTTACGTCATTGAAATTATATTGGCGCCAATGTTTTCATTTATATTCTCGAGCATATTTCAATGTTGGCTATGACATACGAGTTCGTTGGGTTGCGTATCTCCAAAAATAAGGGGCGGACTAGCCACCCAGTGTATTGACACACGTCAGCCTTTTATTATGTTCTGCCATGTCTTTCAGCGTTTAGTCTGTCAGACTCCGAAAATTATTTAAGCGTATCCACAAAACTATATTTCTAGTCATTTCTATCTTATTTAGTTCTACACCTCCCCCGAAATATTAAGAAATGATTCCAGCCATCATCACCACGATTTCCTTCTACTTTCTTACACACCATGGCCGAGTTCATTACTCTCCCTCGTAACATATCAACTTTCATTCGTTTTGCATATTTGCACATCTACGGTAAACCTTGCCTGTTGTAAGAGGCGAGTAAAGGGGCGATATCCAAGGACTCCAAATTTGAGAGCAAGGGCTGGGGAACCACAGAGCTCTGGGTTTGGAATTGACTACACTTTTTCTTCCTCGGCTTTTTCCGATATTGATGTGGATATGGGTCATTTTATGGACACCTTCTTGATGCCGGCACCATCTGGTGGGAAGTATTCACTAAGAGGAGTGTATAAAGTGAACATTTTGCACAGGAACTAACGTGGCACATGGCCGCCACGCGAAATATTTCCTCTACAACAACACAATCCGATGTTCGACCATTCCATACTGCAATGTCCTCAGGATCTTACATCTTGTAACCTAGGGCTTCTAGATGAATTTACATGATTTTTTATTCATTTGCTAGTATATTTATTTATATTAATGAGAGCGATGTGTATTAACCATCTATCCCTTTAGCCCCAACACCCCAGTCCTCGAGTCAGAACAGTTAATGAAAAGTAGATTAAAATCCGCAAATTAGGCGGAAGACAAAGCCGTTTTCCTTATTCAGAGAATATTAGACAGGATAAAAACGAAATAATTGAAAGTGAATGATGCCGGACACCGTTAGATGTCGATGGTCGTAAGATTCTCAGGAGATTGCGGTACGAAATGACGGTATACCAGGTTGGGTTGGCATAGAGAGAATTTTGCGCGTGGCGGCCATCTTGCGCATTAGCTTCTGTGCTACATCCCCGAGTTAGTCTAATGAAATTAATCTATAGCAGCTATCTTACGTAAAAGCCTGAGCCAGATTTTGTGGTGGTTGGTACTGTGGTGTGTTGTGTGCAGATGAAGAGGGGTATAACAAGACAAATACACAGTCCCTGACCCAGAGAATGAACCATACGCAGTTAAAATACACGATAACCATAGGAATCGAACCAGGGTTCTTCTGAATCGAAGGTAAATACACTGATCATTCAACTAGGGAGCTGGAAATTCCACTTACTTTCACGAGGCTCAAGATTTTCATCTTCCTTATCAGACCACGCTTGGTTAACACTTTTTTGTTCAGACCTTGACGATCAAGGTTTGGGAGAACAAGCGAGGAATTTTCAAGCCCTTCGTGTCCATTCCTTTCCTATACTAATACATTCGTTCTTTAAACGATCGGAGATGTTACTTTTTTCTTCTGAACGCAGTTTAAAAGCCTAATAGGCGAGTTCTATTCCGGCTCATTCCAGTGGTATTAAAGGGCGAGCAACTACGCTGGACTCGTGTCACCATATTTAAAAGCACGTAAAATAATTCGAGCAGGTTAGATTTTAGCCCGCCGGCGTCTCCGAAATCCTTAAGTAGTTACTCGGATAAGCAAGTATTAAAATTAATCAATTATAGATTCAGAGTGGACGGTTGTCTAGCTGTACACACCCTTCATATAATAAGTACCAACACCACAATGAATATTCATGGTTAAGGCAATACTACACCACACAATTTGTATATACAATTGCTGAACGTACATATTCTAAATTAATAACGCTCACTTTAATGAGGAACGTATTCTTAGTCTATTTCGACCACCAGATAGCAGATGACCCGCCCGCCCCTTCCGATCTAATTTTATATAACCCGCCGCGTATATTACGCTCCTGGAAAACATCGGTCCCCCTCTGTAATCCGTGGTGTAGTTTACGAGCTAGAAGACAGCACGAATCGTGCGAACAGTGAAACAACATGAAGAGCTTGCTTGCAGTCAGGGGTAATGCTGGATACGAAGTGTTTTTAAAAATCGTACGTATTTCTGAATAGCAGAAGTAAAGTCCGTGTAATTTGGACCTGCGTGCAATTTGGTCCGATAATATTTTTTGTATATTTGCAAGTTTGGTCACCCCCTGTCTGAGGAAAGGTGCCGGCCCCGTGGTGTAGGGGTGTAGCGTGCCTGCCTCTCGCCCGGAGGCCCGGGGTTCGATTCCCGGCCAGGTCAGGGATTTTTCTCCGGACCTGAGGACTGGTTCGAGGTCCACTCAGCCTACGTGATCAGAACTGAGGAGCTATCTGACGGTGAGATGGCAGCCCCGGTCTAGAAAGCCAAGAATAACGGCCGAGAGAATGCGTCGTACTGACCACACGACCCCTCGTAATCTGCAGGCCTTTGGGCTGAGCAGCGGTCGCTTGGCAGGCCAAGGCCCTTCCAAGGGCGTACAGTGCAGTGGGATTTTTGTCTGAGGAAAGGTCAGCAAGTCACCTGAGGGTAGCTTTCATCCTGAAAGTTGTTTTGCTAATGTACTTAAGAATGAAGGAGAAAGCGGAAAACAATCTTAATACTCCCATTCTTTGAAATATTATACGGTGACAAGTAAGTTCTTTTATATAGTTATTTCAGCAGAGAGGGTGTTTAGCTTTCACAAGTACTGATGAAATATCTAGAAAGGGATTTTTTTTCTTTTTACATGTTGCTTTACGTCACACCGACACAAATAGGTCTTATTGCGACGATAAGACAGGAAACGGCTGAGAGTGGGAAGGAAGTGGCCGTGGCCTTAAGTAAGGTACAGCCCCAGTATTTGTCTGGTGTGAAAATGGGAAACCTGAAAACCATCTTCAGAGCTGCCAACAGTGTGGTCCGAACCCACTATCTCCCGAATACTGGATACTGGCCGCAATTAAGCGACTGCAGATATCGAGTTCGGTCATCTAGGTAAGTGTTAATATACTTTCACTCATAAATTTTGAATACTTTGCATATTATTTAGTTTTAGATTAAATCCTTACAAGTCGTGTAATTTGGACTACCCAACACTGGACCATTGAAACAATTGCAATAATTTTTTTGTAGTTTTACTGGTGAATATAAAGGATGATTTATAATTTGAGGCAGGCCCCACGGCGTGGAGGTTGCATGCCTAACCCTTACCCGGCTCGGGTTCAATTCCCGGTCAGGCTAGGGAATTTACCTGATTCTGGGGACTGGTTCGAGATCCACTCAGCCGACGTGATTACAATAGAGGAGCTATCAGACGGAGAAATGGCAGCCCCGGTATGGATAGCCAATAAAATGGCCGAGATGATTCCTCCTGCTGATCATTCGACACCTCGTAATCTGCAGGCCTTCAGGCTGAGCAGCGGCCGCTTGGTAGGCCATAGCTGAGCGATCGACACAGACGTCAACACTACTCAAAAACGAAGAAACTGCTCACTACAGACGCAATAAATAATCAAAATATGTTTGAATTTTATGTGACAAGTATTATGATGACGACAGGATTCCGTGCAATAATTGCAAAAAACGGGCTCATGAAAACAGTGCCAAAATTCAGGATGAGCTGTTTTATCATTGTTCTGCATCCAAAAGTGTCGTATTTTATTGCTTAGTATTTCATAATAATGGTATTAAGTAACTTACAAGTGTTCATATTCAACAGTCCGAATTACACAATAACAAATTTTAGAACAAAAATTTATTTTAAACAAATGCTAAAGATAATGTTCACATTTATTTTCACAAAATCATTCGATACATTCCACTAATTATTGTGTATAAAATTTGAGAAGTTTTCATTATGGTCAACGTTAAGAGGTCCAAATTACACGGGCTTCCCTTAAGTCCTTGATGCTGATCTCTCAGTTTAAGATTGAAGCCATGTGAAGAATTCTTAGCCAAACCAAAATGAGTCTGGTAAATAATTCGAAGTCAGTTTTGATCCCTTCGAATTCCGGAAACGAACTAACTGATAGGCTGCTAACGCGCGGTTGAGTGTGCTAACCTTCCCCCCCCCCCTCCTCCTCTTTCCGCGCAAACGTATCACCTCTCCGCTGTTTGCCCAGGTTTCGTGTAGAGGGAAGTGTTCTTACGCACCTTCAAAATACACTGACTGACAGAGCAAATGCAACACCAAGAAGGAGGGGTTCGAAAGGGATGAAAATTGGGGAAAAAACAGAGACGGCACGGGAGAATAATTGATGTTTATTTCAAACCGATATGCAGGTTACACAATGCGCACGGCATCGACTCAGTAGGATGTAGGACCACCGCGAGCGGCGATGCACGCAGAAACAAGTCGAGGTACAGGGTCAATAAGAGTGCGGATGGTGTCCTGAGGGATGGTTCTCCATTCTCTGTCAACCATTTGCCACAGTTGGTCGTCCGTACGAGGCTGGGGCAGAGTTTGCAAATGGCGTCCAATGAGATCCCACACGTGTTCGATTGGTGAGAGATCCGGAGAGTACGCTGGCCACGGAAGCATCTGTACACCTCGTAGAGACTGTTGGGAGATGCGAGCAGTGTGTGGGCGGGCATTATCCTGCTGAAACTGAGCATTGGGCAGCCCCTGAAGGTACGGGAGTGCCACCGGCCGCAGCACATGCTGCACGTAGCGGTGGGGATTTAACGTGCCTTGAATACGCACTAGAGGTGACGTGGAATCATACGCAATAGCGCCCCAAACCATGATGCCGCGTTGTCTAGCGGTAGGGCGCTCCACAGTTACTGCCGGATTTGACCTTTCTCCACGCCGACGCCACACTCGTCTGCGGTGACTATCACTGACAGAACAGAAGCGTGACTCATCGGAGAACACGACGTTCCGCCATGCCATTCCCTCATCCAAGTCGCTCTAGCCCGGCACCATGCCAGGCGTGCACGTCTATGCTGTGGAGTCAATGGTAGTCTTCTGAGCGGACGCCGGGAGTGCAGGCCTCCTTCAACCAATCGACGGGAAATTGTTCTGGTCGATATTGAAACAGCCAGGGTGTCTTGCACATGCTGAAGAATGGCGGTTGACGTGGCGTGCGGGGCTGCCACCGCTTGGCGGCGGATGCGCCGATCCTCGCGTGCTGACGTCACTCGGGCTGCGCCTGGGCCCCTCGCACGTGCTACATTTCCCTGCGCCAACCATCTTCGCCACAGGCGCTGCACCGTGGACACATCCCTATGGGTATCGGCTGCGATTTGACGAAGCGACCAACCTGCCCTTCTCAGCCCGATCACCATACCCCTCGTAAAGTCGTCTGTCTGCTGGAAATGCCTCCGTTGATGGCGGCCTGGCATTCTTAGCTATACACGTGTCCTGTGGCACACGACAACACGTTCTACAATGACTGTCGGCTGAGAAATCACGGTACGAAGTGGGCCATTCGCCAACGCCGTGTCCCATTTATCGTTCGCTACGTGCGCAGCACAGCGGCGCATTTCACAGCATGAGCATACCTCAGTGACGTCAGTCTACCCTGCAATTGGCATAAAGTTCTGACCACTCCTTCTTGGTGTTGCATTTGCTCTGTCAGTCAGTGTAAATGTATATAATAATAATAATAATAATAATAATAATAATAATAATAATAATAATAATAATAATAATAATAATAATAATAATAATAATAATAGTTTTATGTCCCACTAACTACTTCTAGATGGAGCGTGTTGGTCGTGCGGTTAGCGGCGCGCAATTGCAAACTTGTATTCGAAAAATAGTGGGTTCGAACCCCCTGAAGATGGTTTTCCGTAGTTTCCCATTTTCACACCAGGCAAATGCTGGGGCTGTACCTTAATTAAAGCCACGGCCGCTTCCTTTCCACTCCTACCCCTTGCCAATCCCATCGTTGCCATAAGACCTATTTGTGACGGTGCGACGTGAAAGCAACTTGTAAAAAAAAAAACTTTTGGTGCAATGATACATAAACTACGGCAATAAAGACATTAGCTATCTATATACTTTTACGTTTTACGGAGACGCCGAGGTGCCGGAATTTTGTCCCGCAGGAGTTCCTTTATATGCCAGCAATTCTATCGATATGAATCTGACCTATTTGAGCACTGTCAAATACCACCGGTCTGAGCCAAAATTGAACCTGCCAACTTGGTCTCAGAAAGCCAGCGCCTTAACCGTCTGAGCCACTCAGCGCAAGTGACACAAATAAAAGCATTATATGCAAGAATATCAATAGAATAAATAGGCCTACTCAGAATGAATACAAAAACTTGTAAAACAACGAACTATAAATACTGTGTATCGTCAAGTGTGAGGTTCAGTTGCTGAAGTCGTCTACCTCAAGGGGATCACTGTATGTACGTAAGTGTTAAAATAAGGAATGGCCTTCATTAAGGTAATCACATAAACAAAGTTGTAGTTTTTCTTTTTACAAAATGGCTTTACGTCGCACCGACACAGTTAGATCTTATGGCGACAACGGGATAGGAAATACCTAGGAGTGGGAAGGAGCGACTGTAGGCTTATTTAACATAAAGCCCCAGCATTTTCCCGGTGTGAAAAAGAGAGAAACCACGGACAACCGTCTTCAGGGCTGTCGACAGTGGGATTCGGACCAACTGTCTCCCGAATGCAAACGCTTAGCTATGTGACCCATGTATCGGGCTACTTCTCGCTCGGTTACAATGTTGTAAGTAAAGGTAACAAATCACCTCATATGGATATGAGAGTACTGTGCTTAGGGTTTGTAGTACGAATGTTTCTATCCCATCGTTTCCGTAAGACCCATCTGTGTCGGAACGATGTGAAACAAATTGAAAAAAAAACAATTCTAGTAATAATAATAATAATAATAATAATAATAATAATAATAATAATGTTATTGCCTTTATGTACCCATAACTATTGGTACGCTTTTCGGAGACGCCGACGTGCCTGAATTTAGTCCCAAAGAGTTCTTTTAAGTGCCAGTAAATCTATCGACACAAGGCTGGAGCACCTTCGAATACCACCGGACTGAGCCAGGATCGAACCTGCCAGGTTGGGGTCAGAAGGTCAGCGCCTCAACCATCTGAGCCACTGAGCCCGGCTAAAGAACCCAATTAAAGTATGGTTTCAGTGTATGGGACCCCTCACCGGGATTACTTGATACGAGATGTAAAGGAAAATTGTTCTGGATGATTTCCGACAAAGAAGTAGTGTTATGAAAATCTTGCAAGCTTTGGGTTGGGAAGACTTGGGGGTAAGGAGACGAGCTGCTCGACTAAGTCGTATGCTCCGAACTGTCAGTCGAGGGATAGCGTGGAGTGACATTAGTAAACGAAAAAACTTGGTATTTGAGAGGACAGATTTGGACAAATATTCGTTTATAGGAAGGGGAATTAGGGATTGGAATAATTTACCAAAGGAAATGTTTGATAAGCTTCTTTGACATCATTTAATAAAGGACAAGGTAAAACACTGATACTGAATCTGTCACCTGGATGAGCGACCTAAATAATGATGAAGGAAATTAAGTAATGAACTGCATGCCATCTAATGTGCGCATTAACTTTGTGTAATTTAAACCTAAGTAAATGAACATGACGTATTCGATTATTCTTATGCAAAATGAAATGTCGTATGGCTTTTAGTGCCAGGATATCCCAGGACGGGTTCGGCTCACCAGGTGCAGGTCTTTCTATTTGACTCCCGTAAGCGACCTGCGCGTCGTGATGAGGATGGAATGATGATGAAGACAACACATACACCCAGCCCCCGTGCCATTGGAATTAACCAATTAAGGTCAAAATCCCCGACCCGGCCGGGAATCGAACCCGGGACCCTCTGAACCGAAGGCCAGTACGCTGACCGTTCAGCCAACGAGTCGGACATCCTTATGCAGAAGGGTTCTGTTAGAGTGCATTGAATTTGAAATGTTGCTGTCCACGTAATATCATTGAAAAAGTAAGTACCAATTTATGAATGAGTACATTGAGATTTGGAGCGAGATTCTTTCTCAGAGCACAGTTGTTTGAGATCCAGTAGAATGGTGAGTGGTTGTGAGGAGCTGTCCTTAATACTGCATTTTCAAGTGCAACGGAATGTCGATATTAAGACGAGGAACTTTTAAGTTCGTATGAAATATCATTACACGTTTACTTTCATGTTTCATACTAAGAGCTGCTAAAGTAAACATACTATTTTATTAATACAAATACGCCATTTTCACTTAACGCTACTAAATTACTGGAGCTGTCGACACAACATCCAAACCTCACGATCTCCTTACCTCCAACTGGATCTGAGTCGTCGCTCTTTATACTGAGTGGCATAACAGTGCAATCCGGGAGCTGCTGTAAAATGCTTTAGTCGCCGTCTTGTTGAGCCATATTTTTCTATCCCTAATAGGTGGTGCAATTCTCAACTTATTTTCTTCAATGTGTTTGTGCCAGGTTTGCTATCAAGGAAGCCAGGTTGTAATACTGGCACCAATTAATGCATTATTATGTTAAATCAGTGCAATCATTGTTGAAAATTATCAAAATAAGTAACGGTAGTGTTTTACGCGAATGGTTCAAATAAAGTAGGCTAAAGAAGCAGAATCTACTTGTGATCTAGTAAAGCAGAAAGCTGGCACCGAAAATTCAGGCGGTGCAAATGATCATAAAACCAAGCCCGAAGATCCAGTGGATCGTAAGGAAGTAAATTCTTTCGAATGGTCAATACATTTACTTGAAAAATACTTCCTAGCTACAAATAAGGAGTTGTATGAAAATGCGCGGACTTTAGGCTGCTCTAAAATCGTTTTCCTGCAATTGGTATCAAAAGTAGGAAACGATCTAGAGCCTACATTGCGTTGGCCGATGATATGAAAAACGCTGCAGAAGTTACTGTAATAATATCTGCATGGTGAATATGGGCGACATTTTCCCAAAAGAAGAGCACAGAAAAGGGTTATTACAATATATTCATCATGAAATGTAACCGCAGGTGGTTAAGATGGGTGTCACACCGTAGTAACATGAACTAATGTTCTAGTTCTATGGACGTGTAGTGCCATAACATTCTGATATTTCAGTGTCCAGTCTCCTCGGCGGTAACCTTTCACCATATCCTCAGCCTGACAGTTTGTCACAGACAACTAAACATGCCGGGACACCATCGCATTATGAACAAGGGTCCTCAGGGATCAGACTACTACAATAATCCAACAAAGGTTCAGAGATCTCTGATCGTAATGCTGTGCCACTGGATCATAAAATTAAGTCCTCAATGCCCTTCGTTATATATTACATTGTCGCGTAATGAACCAATGATCTGTGACTCATCTCGTGACGTTGCTGGGTCATAAAGCAAAGTTATCGCACAGATCGTCGATCATCGCGTGACAGCGCTGGATCATAAACCAATGTTCACTGGGTGCAGTCGAGATGCCAGCCCAGCGTGACCCAGTGACCTCAGGGACCCCTGACCACGTGCACCACAGAGTTGCGAGCCTCGCTCTCACGCACATGCGCACTCGAATATCGAGCGGGGTGACCCAGTGACACGAAACACCCCCACGTGTATAGCCCAGGGCTCGGCCGCTGTCTGGTCGCCCGCCAATCAACGCTCTCGGTGAAACACTTCACGGAAGCCGAGCGTGATGACGCAGATCTGCAAAGGTGCACCGTTCAGAGATTTCCGTTTGACTACAAGCACCTCCAGAAGCCACTTTGTCAAAAGGCTAGAAATTAATGCCCTATATTGCAAATGATAGATTCAACAAATATATCACCTTGTATCTTCAAATTCGTTCAGCTTTACTTTTCAAACATTTATATCTACTTCCTTCATCAATTGTAAGTTTACTGAACCAAAATGGAGTAAAAATAATTATTCCGAGAAGCTGGTCCTCTCATGTAGGTGAGCGGCGTTTGGTCGTTCCCTCGAGATGAAACTGCAGGACTAAGTTACCTTCTAGATACGGATTGGCAAAATCTAATAACACCAAAATGAGTCGATTATGGATCGTTGTGACAGTATAATCGCAAGCATTCGAATACTGTTGTTATTAAAGTATATTCGTGTCCTCACCCCGATGTAGTGATGCACTCCAGAGACACGCCCAGTGAAGGTGAGCTGCATGTACCACTTTTCACCACATAGCAGACATCCTGCCATTCTTAAATTTCTGGCAGTACCGGAAATCGAGCCCAGGCTCTCAAGCAAGGCAGCTAATTGTGCTACGGAGCCAGACAATCTACTACTGTTCATAGGCAATGAAAAAAATTTCCAGCGGAAAACTGAACTTTTAAAACACATTTCAGTGCATGTTATATATCTCATTCCGTATTGACTGTTATCACTTTACAAATAAAGTCTTATACAATCACTCTTTTAAATAAAAAACCCATCTATATTAGATAGGACGATATCTATACGTTTCAGCCTGTCTAAAGGCCATCCTCAGTAGAAAAATTCTACGTCATGTTCGGAAATCATCCAGAACAAATCGTGCTATTTTATTTGGATTTTTTCCCGTTCTCCTAACAAGTAATCCTGTTGAGGGTGCCATAAACTACAACCTACAGCCTATGTCAAGGCTATCCTAAGTAGAAAAATGTATAGATAACATCCCACCTAATATAGCTATTTGTTTTGTATTGAAAAGGAGAATTACAGTATATAAGACATTGCAGTGGCCAACCGAATTCCATATACACCTCAGCAACCCCTTAGGAACACAACACCCGGGTGAGTTTCATACTGCACTGGCGTACCCCTTTACTTGGAGGGTATAGAACATAAAGTAAGTAAGTGAAGAATTATCTGTTCTTGTAGTGATCAAGAGGGGAGTTGTGAGATGGACAGCCAAAAATGGTTTGATGGTAAATGAGATTAAAAGTGAGAGGGTGAGTTTCTCTAATAGGAAAAGACCTCTCAGTTTTAATTACCCTGTTGATGGGGTGAGAGTACCCCACCGTAAGTGATTAGATGTTCATATAAGGAAAGATCTCCGTTGGCGCAATCACATAAACGAGATTCTAAATAAAGGTTACAGATCTCTTCATACAGTTATGAGGGTATTCAGGGGTTGTTGTAAGGATTTAAGGGAGAGAGACCAGAACTAGAGTATGGTTCCAGTTGATGAGACCCTCAACAGGATCACTTGATTCGAGAACAGGAGAAGATCCAAAGAAAGTAGCACGATTTGTTCTGGATGATTTCCGAACATGACGTAGTTTTTCGAAAATGCTGCAAACTTTGAGCTGGGAAGACTACGGAGTAAGGAGACGAGCTGTTCGACTAAGCGGTATGGTTCGTACTGTCAGGGGAGAGATGGCGTCGAATGACTTTAGTAGAAGAATAAGCTTGAATAGAGCGTTTAAAGGTAGGAAATATCGTAATATGAAGATAACACTGGATTCAAGAAGATAAATTTGGAAAACCATAATTTATAGGAAGAGAAATTGGATATTTCTTTTTCAGTTTGCTGTACGTCGCACCGACACAGATAGGTCTCACGACGACGATGTGGAGGAAAGGGCTAGAAGAGGGAGGGAAGGAAGGTCCGTGGGGTCGGCGGTCGCAAAGAGGTCTTCGGCTGGTGCGACAGCTCTGCACTCCGACCGACCAACCCAGCAGACGATGGGTGGCCGCGGCCCTGCCGTGGCTCTACGTCTCTGTATTCGGGAGACGGAGAGGGGCTGGTCCCCACGCTCGGCTCTCCTGAGAATGGTTTTCCATTCTCCCGCATTAAGGCGAATGCCGGGACAGCTCGTAGTATAGGCCACGGCCGCCAACCCTCTTACTTTCACCGCACACCTCCTTCACCGTAATAAATCTCCTGGCCTGAGAGACGGCGTCACCGTCTGGGAGGCCCGCCTCCGCCCTTCAGGGGAGGAATGATAACATTTTAGTAGTAGTAGGGCCGTGGCCGTAATTAAGATTTCAGTTTTTTAGACGGGTACATTAGCCGATTCTGGTGGTATGGTGAACATACGAAGCAGATACAGCGTACTAAAGAGCCAATGTCCGGTTCCATAGCTAAATGGTTAGCGTGCTGGCCTTTGGTCACAGGGACCCCGGGTTCGATTCGCTGCAGGGTCGGGAATTTTAACCATAATGGGTTAATTCCGCTGGCACGGGGGCCGGGTGTATGTGCCGTCTTTATCCTCATCAAGACGCGCAGGTCTGGTTACGTTATATCTAGTCGAGTGCCTTCTCACAATCCACAAACACTATATAAAGAGGTGCTTGAAACTCAGTGAACTGTTCCGTGACAGTTCTAACGACGTCGATGTAGTCTATGCATGGTTTTCCTTTTCTAAAACTCGCTTTTTCCAATCGTAGATGTCCATCAATTTGGGTTTTACCCGGTTCATGACTATTCTTGTCCGAACTTTACTAGGGACAGACAGCAGAACTAAAATTTTATATCTATTTCAGTCTGATAGTTCCACTTTCTTTCCAACCTTCACGGGGATGTCTTTATTCACATTCTCTCCTCAAACCACAGTTTCATCAACAAATTGCTCCAACCCAAGTGCCAACGGAATGGCAGTGTACTTTAAATGTAAGTGAACTATCAAATTGAACTTTAAGGTACTCGACGACTGGGGAGAAGTCAAGTTGCACGGAATAGTGTAAAGTGTGTTTTGATAGGATTTGGTTTTAGTACGTTTTCCGTGTAATAATTGCACATGACGCTTACGCAGGTCAGCGGTCCAGGTTCATTGCCCTCAAACGGCAATAACCATCTCAGAGCTAGGATGTATACGAAATAAAGTATGGCTAAATATGTACACACATATGGGGTAACAATTCTCAAAATATGGCGTAAAATATGGTCTGAATTTTCTCAAAATATGCCACACAACAGTTTAAACGAAAGCCACAAAATAAAAGTCTGACGTTGTTACATATAGGATTGGGATTTTATTTTGAGCTGTTGCTAGAATTTCCTTTCCTTTAGGGGACGGGGGCAAATGCTACTCGTGTGAACTGCCTATTTGTGAAGCAGTTGGTTACAAAAAGTTTCAAATTTTCGAAAGTAGAACGCCGTCTATTGTCTCTTAGAATTAAATGAAATGGGTATGGCTCTCAGTGCCGGGAGTGACGGGCTGAGTGGCTCAGACGGTTAAGGCGCTGGCCTTCTAACCCCAACTTGACAGGCTGGATCCTGGCTCAGTCCGGTGGTATTTGAAGGTGCTCAAATACGACAGCCTCGTGTCGGTAGATTTACTGGCAAGTAAAAGAACTGTGGGACTAAATTCCGGCACCTCGGCGTCTCCGAAGACCGTAAAAGTAGTTAGTGGGACGTAAAGCAATTATTATTATTATTATTATTATTATTATTATTATTATTATTATTATTATTATTATTAGTGCCGGGAGTGTCCGAGGACATGTTCGGCTCGCCAGATTCAGGTCTTTTGATTTGACTCCCGTAGGTGACCTGCGCGACGTGATGACGATGAAATGATGACGAAGACGACACATACACCCAGCCCCCGTGTCAGCGAAATTAACCAATGATGGTTAATAATCCCGACCCTGCCAGGAATCGAACCCGGGGCCCCTGTGACCAAAGGTCAACACGCTAACCATTTAGCCATGGAACCGGACCACTCAGAATTGCTTTATACTCTCTGAAACTCCGCTCAACATCACAATAAGTTACAGAGACCATTATAAACCTTGCAACGTCCTCAGGAAATAAATCCAGATCTAGTTCCAAATTTGATTCACAACTTAAAATCGCAACAATTGCACTATATTTTGGATTCTTTGTTAGAACTGTGTTTAACTTCACTCTTGAAATTTCCCCAACTTTTCCACTACAGCAGTTGATATGTTTAGTCACTTTCCTTACAATGGCAAGGCTTTTGAACAAAGTGGTTTCTTGATTTTGGGGAGCATTTAATGCAGTTGTGATGCATGAAAAATGCTCTTGGATGTAAACTATGTCATTTCTCACTGCTTTGTTACCGACAACTAATTTTACGGTTTCAATTGAGGCAGTGCTGTCAGGGTCTAATCGCTTAATACTTTATCGATGGCTTCAGTGACAACTGGAAAGTATGCTACTGCCTCTAAGCACATTCCCCATCGAGATATGACTGGTTTGGGAGGCAGTGGTATATCAGGGTAACAAGTGTCTCAGAATCTGAATCCTTCTAGGAGCCTTCAGAAATTTATTCTTCATTAAGGATATCAGAAAGTCCACATTAGGGTAGCTATGCACACCGATGAAGGGCATGGAATGCGCAAGTGAAGTGAACCAGCTTGGGATATATTAGCTTCAATGCTTCAATAGCATTGAACATATGTGGGGCTGCATCAATCAGAAACATTAACATGTTTTCGTATCTAATACCATTCAGGCTGGGCCGACGACAATAAGCACACTACCACCTCCAACATTACCACCACCACAAACATTCAGCCATAGCATTGCCTCGTAATACTTTTCGATAAGACCAATAACATATGTATTCAAAACGTAACATTTTAGGCACCTTCCTTTCAACTAGCATTTCATCCAGCGTGAATACAATTATTTATAGCCTAGACCAGACGCGTGCACACTGAGGTGCAGAGGCCCTGAGCACAGTGCATCGATCCTACTCGGTTAAGCTCGACTCAACTCGGCTCGGATTTGGAGCGCTACGGAACAAGTGAGAACGAGGGACACAGGTGGAGCGAGCGAGACAGGTGTGGGGAAAGAGAGAGATAGAGCTATTGCTCCAAATCGAGGAGTGGGGGCCTGCACTCTGGTCAACCAAACGACGTCGTCTTTTGCACCATGCACAGAGCAATGCACTGGTGCCTGCACCCTGAGAGGCCCTGTCCTAGTCTATAATACCTCATTCTCAGACTTTCATCAAATTCTCTTCACCCATTTTCTCGTGGTTCGACGTTGATATGGACTTTGCAACAAGCAAGTTGCTTTACGTCGCACTGACACAGACAGGTATTATAGCGACGATGGGACAGGAAAGGGCTAGACGTGGGGAGGAAGCGGCCATGGCCTTATTTAAGGTACAACCCCAGCGTTTGCCTGGTGTACTTTACAATAAAAATCGAAAGAATTCTTGAATATTTCTGTTATAATAGCCGCTGGTGTAAAATAGCACAGGGCATAAATGATCGGAAATGTAATTCTAAACTACCATTTCGCCCACCATGAATACAATTACTGATAGCCTAGATTGTAGTGCCTCATTCCCCGACTTTACGTATCGATATTTACTTATTTATTTATTTATTTATTTATTTATTTATTTATTTATTTATTTATTTATTTATTTATTTATTTATTTATTTCTCTTCAGCCATTTTCTAATGATGCGCTTACATACATAAATATATATATACAAACACACAGAGATGATGGAAAATTGTTACTTGTTACAGTGGACATGCCATAGCCATGTTGAAACACCAGATCCCGTGAGATCTCAGAAGTTAAGGAACATTGGGCGTGGTCAAGATTTGGTTGGGTTAACACGCGGTATTGGTGGGGGGTAAGGGAATGGAGGAGCGGAAAGGAACTGGCTACACTACCGTACGTAAACTCCGGCTGAGGCACACCTCCGCGGCGGTTTGCACTTGGCTTCGGGCAGAATACACCCTTACCTTACATTACCTTACCTTACTGTGGACACTACCGATACAGAAATACCATTCCTTTTAAATTTTGAGGAATGTACAGACAAAACTCTTCTATATATAGAAGTAAATTACGATTAAGACTTAAAGTTTGTCAAAAGTAATGATCACAAGCAAAATTTACTTAAAGAGTATTCGATACAAGTAATTCTATACTTTTACTCAATTACGTCCCAACTGTGCCCGTATTCACTTGTACATTCGCTGAAGCTCCTTGTCCGAATATTTCTCCGGAGCACAGTTTGCTATGGTATATAATTTCTTCACATCAGTTGTGAATCCTATCAACAAACGTTGGCATATAATAGAGTTAAAGAGAGCCACCTCTGAGGTAGGGAAACTTCATTTATCTGCTCGGCAGGAAGACTTGGCGTTGGGCCAAAATATTCAGCTCAGCCCACTTAACGCACACAAGCTCTTAATTGCGATAGGATCCTTAATTAAGATAAATCGTGGGGACATTAAAACAGTAAATTATACATGTGTCGCTTATTACATCGTAACTACATCATTGGAAAATCATCTGCAGCGCGAAAATAAACCTCTATATCATGTAAAACAAAATGATTAAATTCTTACATTGACTATGCTTCACCAACGGCCAGCAGCGAAGTAATTTGTTTTTAAGAATCACAGAAGCAGGATGTATGTATGAAAGCTATTTTCGTAGATGTTCTGTTAAGAAACGTAATAAACTATAGTGGACTCTGATTAATTCGAAATCTAGATAATTCTAATAAAAGGGTATTCCCCTAGAAATTCCTATTCTACGAGTAATTATTGCAAAAATAATATTTTATTCGAATTTTCAAAGCTTAAATTTAAATAATTCGAAGTCAGGATTGTATCGCAATTTACTTTTGTAACTGTTCCTTCAAATACACTGACTGACAGAGCAAATGCAACACCAAGAAGGAGTGGTCAGAACTTTATGCCAATTGCAGGGTAGACTGACGTCACTGAGGTATGCTCATGATGTGAAATGCGCTGCTGTACTGCGCACGTAGCGAACGATAAATGTGACACGGCGTTGGCGAATGGCACACTTCGCACCGTGATTTCTCAGCCGACAGTCATTGTAGAACGTGTTGTCGTGTGCCACAGGACACGTGTATAGCTAAGAATGCCAGGCCGCCGTCAACGGAGGCATTTCCAGCAGACAGACGACTTTACGAGGGGTATGGTGATCGGGCTGAGAAGGGCAGGTTGGTCGCTTCGTCAAATCGCAGCCGATACCGATATGGATGTGTCCACGGTGCAGCGCCTGTGGCGAAGATGGTTGGCGCAGGGACATGTGGCACGTGCGAGGAGTCCAGGCGCAGCCCGAGTGACGTCAGCAGGCGAGGATCGGCGCATCCGCCGCCAAGCGGTGGCAGCCCTGCACGCCACGTCAACCGCCATTCTTCAGCATGTGCAAGACACCCTGGCTGTTCCAATATCGACCAGAACAATTTCCCGTCGATTGGTTGAAGGAGGCCTGCACTCCCGGCGTCCGCTCAGAAGACAACCATTGACTCCACAGCATAGACGTGCACGCCTGGCATGGTGCCGGGTTAGAGCGACTTGGATGAGGGAATGGCGGAACGTCGTGTTCTCCGATGAGTCACGCTTCTGTTCTGTCAGTGATAGTCACAGCAGACGAGTGTGGTGTCGGCGTGGAGAAAGGTCAAATCCGGCAGTAACTGTGGAGCGCCCTACCGCTAGGCAACGCGGCATCGTGGTTTGGGGCGCTATTGCGTATGATTCCACGTCACCTCTAGTGCGTATTCAAGGTACGTTAAATGCCCACCGCTACGTGCAGCATGTGCTGCGGCCGGTGGCACTCCCGTACCTTCAGGGGCTGCCCAATGCTCTGTTTCAGCAGGATAATGCCCGCCCACACACTGCTCGCAACTCCCAACAGGCTCTACGAGGTGTACAGATGCTTCCGTGGCCAGCGTACTCTCCGGATCTCTCACCAATCGAACACGTGTGGGATCTCATTGGACGCCGTTTGCAAACTCTGCCCCAGCCTCGTACGGACGACCAACTGTGGCAAATGGTTGACAGAGAATGGAGAACCATCCCTCAGGACACCATCCGCACTCTTATTGACTCTGTACCTCGACGTGTTTCTGCGTGCATCGCCGCTCGCGGTGGTCCTACATCCTACTGAGTCGATGCCGTGCGCATTGTGTAACCTGCATATCGGTTTGAAATAAACATCAATTATTCGTCCGTGACGTCTCTGTTTTTCCCCCAACTTTCATCCCTTTCGAACCACTCCTTCTTGGTGTTGCATTTGCTCTGTCAGTCAGTGTAATTTCCAATCATTCCCTATTTTTTTTTTGTACCTGTAGCATCCTTAGAAGCTATTTTTATACTTGGGGACAGAGCACGACTACCTCATCTCACACTACTACTCTCCAGCGGCAGTCCGGTGTCTTTTGGCGGCTTATACGGTTTACTGTCCAGCTCCATGCGTGCTGATCTTTGGATGAAGGGCTCCCGGGGTGAATTCCCAGTCGGGTCGTGGGTTTTAACTTTCATTAGTCAATGCCTATGGCTCAGGGGCTCGGTGTTTATGACGTTTTCAACATTAGATTTCATCTTTCGTAGGACCCCATTCTCACAAACGCGCAGGTCACTTGTACGGCGAACTCGAAAGACCTACACCAGGCCTCTCTGGAGGCCACACACATCATTATCATTATTATAGGATTTACCACGTCTACAGCAGCCGGAGTTGCCAAATCGTCTACTGCACTGGGCAAGAAGAAAGCGTAAAGATATAAGTGAATGCGGCAACCTCTCCACATCAAACAAGGATCACTTAGAACTTCTTAACTAAGCAGGGTGCAAGGTGTGATTGACCGCTGGCTTCCAGGAACTGACGCAGTCATATTTTGTCCCCAAGTAGAACAGACTTAACCTTTATCCTTGTCAAAATGACAGTAGGATCGCCATGGCCTTCGCCATCGCTTGTCTAGGGGCATCCGCACATTGCCACCGGAAAGCGGTAGCCCGGTGTCTATTGGCGGCTTATATGATTTACTGCCTGGTCCCATGGCCAAACGGTTAGTGCGCTGACCTTCTGTTGAAGGGGTCCCGGGGTGAATTCCCAGTCGGGTCGTGGATTTTAACTTTCATTAGTTATTATCTATGGTCGGGTTTCGGTGTTTGTGAAGTTTTCAGCATTAGATATCATTCTCACAAACTAATTCCCCCATCCAGAAATCCTCAACTTTCGAATAAAGACACTAATTGTCCCAGACGAACTAGAATTGCACCTGTAACCTGAGCAATGGCAAGAAGTAGTGACGGATATCAGTTATAACATGTATTTATCTGTTGATTCTGAAGTTGCAGTATGTTGAGACCTGAGAAGACGAGATTTTGCAAGAAATGCTACAAAATTCCAATCCGCCCTATGATGGAGAGGAGAGCAGTGAGAAGACCGACCACGTCACAAGCTTTCAAAATGGTTGAACGTTCAAGAACATTCTTTGAAGCTCAGTCAAATGTTTATGATGATACGTTTCAAGCTTTAAATGAAACTGAAGATTGTGTTTATCATGTAAAACTAAAGAAACCCCCAAAAAATCACTAACATTTTGACGTGAGCAACGGAATGAGTGTACTGTTGCATGTGTTGTTCATGCTGTTGTTTTTGCCAATGTTTATACAGTACATTTTCGCGTGAAAACTTTAATCTACAGTACAGGAAAAGATGTTAAAGTACGGTAAAGTGCATAATAGTGAATTAATTATTCATTATAATTAATTAATTAAATTTTATGTATTCATACAGTACTGTACTATATTTTCGTTAAAATTGTTATTATTGGATAATTCGAATTTTTCAAAATCCGATTTTTTCATTCACCTTGGAATTCGAAGTAAAAAGAGTCCACTGTATTCAGTCGGATGATTCACTCCATGACCATTTTTGGAGACCTTGATCATAATATTCAATTCCAGAAAACGCACAGCATTATTGAGCATAACACTGGATAGAAGGAAAAATAAATTATGCTTCTACCTTTGTACGAATGTCAGTTCCGTATCTTTGGAGAAAATTTAAAATAATTCAACACAAAAGTTGGTATTGTGGCCTAGATTCTAATTCGAATGACAGAGTCGGTTTTCAGAATTCCAGAAAATCCCCTTTGTCCACTGTTACGAACTTTCAATGAATATGTCTTCCAGCTGGGAATCATCCGAAAATTCTTGTAACGAAATATTGTCATGTAACAAAATCTGTGACGGGAGTGTTACCTAGCAACCGTGCAGGCTATGTCATATAGGTGGCGGTCATCTCAAATTAGCAATCGTTGATGGGTGGCCATGACCGAGAGACATATGAAGCATACTCGTACATACTTATAGTCATTTACTTTTCCCACAGGGAAATTAGATGTCATTTATTTCTACTAGTTTAACAAGGCGCCAACACATCGAAGGTTTTCGGTGATGGAAGGATGGGAAAGGAATAAGATAGGGAAGGTAGTGGCTGTGGCCTTAATATGAAAGTACACTTCCAGAATTTGCCTGGTGTGAAAGAAGAAACATTTAATTTTCAACAGAATATATCTAAAAAATCTTCCATTTTTCATATATATTCTGTTATTAATACATATTTAAAAACGGATATATATTTTCTAGTACTTATCAGTCCTGCATCACTTTCAACAGATTGAAGAAATTAAGAGTTATACTGGTATTACGATGGAAATGTGTTAATTCCCTCCATTAATTCAAGGAATATACAGTATTTGTAAATGCCCACACATCCTTTGGTACGTAGTTGTAGTTGCTGAAACACAAATGAAGTGAACAAGCTTAACAAAACCCTATGGCACAAGAGCCCTGATGGGGCCTTGGACTACCAAGTAATAATAATAATTTCGTGTGGCTATTTCTAGCCGGGTGCAGCCCTTGTAAGGCAGACCCTCCGATGAGGGTGGGCGGCATCTGCCATTCGTAGGTAACTGCGTGTTATTGTGGTGGAGGATAGTGTTATGTGTGGTGTGTGAGTTGCAGGGATGTTGGGGACAGCACGAACACCCAGCCCCCGAGCCATTGGAATTAACCAATGAAGGTTAAAATCCCCGACCCGGCCGGGAATCGAATCCGGGACCCTCTGAACCGAAGGCCAATACGCTGACCATTCAGCCAACGAGTCGGACTGGACTACCAAGTGACCACTGCCCAACCCAAACGCCTGCAGGTTATGAGGTGACTCGTGGTCAGTGCAACGCACCCTCTTGGCTTTCTGAACGATCAGGAAGATCTATCATAATTATATAGCTTGAGTAGATCTCGAACCAGCTCTTAGGTTCAGGTAAAATTCCCTGGTAAGGACCTGAACCAGAGCTCTCCGCGTAAAAGGCAGGTACGACACCACTATACCACCAGACCGGCATAAAATGTGTATTATACTAAACTAGCGAAAGCTGTACCTACCCGCTTGAATCGTATTGTACAGATATAGGAGTTAAGGCAGATTGAATTCAGGATTCCCCCTGTGAGAGGAGGCGGTACAATACGCCTGAAGTAGCTCATGCTTCTCGTAAGAGGTGACTGAAAAGGGGGACCGCAACCATGGTTCCGCTAATGGGGTCTGGCAGTGTTTCCACAGGCTCCTGTGTTTCATCTCTTCTATCCGACCTCCCTTTGTCAACCCCGACAGTATTAGATTTTCAAGGCCTACGGAGTCTTTTGCTTCCATACCCTACGTGGTTTTTCCCTTTATTTTGCTTATACCTAATTTTTCGAAGTGTCCGAACTTTTGTAATTTTTCGTCTCATTTTCTAATGTTTCAAAAATCAATTTGCTTTACGTCGCACCGACACAAATAGCTTTATGGTAAAAAAAACGATATAAAATGGCTAGGAGTGTGAAGGAATAGGCCAGGCCGTGGATTTAATTAAGGTACAGCTCCAGCATTTGCCTGGTGTAAAAATGATAAACCATGGAAAACGGTGTTCATGGATGATTACTGTTAATTAAGGAAGGTTGCGCAGTTGTACTTCCTCTTAAAACAATCACCACCACTTGAATTTTATTTTTTAGGTCGATATACCAAGTTCGTCTTGATACTTGACTGAATATTCAGCAAACTAATCTTTGTTTCATAGAGCCTTGGCTTCGATTCCCGGTTGGGTTGGAAATTATATCCGCATAGCACTACCAACCACTACAAAACCACGCATAGGGAACACATCCCTTGACACAGGGTTGGAGTCAGGAAAAGCATCCTGTCGCAGTGAGTAACTCAGACGTTAAAGGTGCTGTGGCTTTCTGTGCCCAAGTTGGCAGGTCCGATTCTGACTCAATCCGGTGATAATTGAAGGTACTCAAATATGTGAGCCCCGTGTCGATACGTAAAGAAACTACTGCGGGGCAAAATTTCGGTACCTCGGCGTCTCTGCAAACAGTAAAAGTAGTTAGTAGGACGCAAAACCAATAACAATGTTAGTAACCAGCCTTAGTTTACATCACTGCCGGCCGCAGACAATTGAGGAAAAGAACAAAAAGAATAATTCCGGGCATTTGTAGGGGAATGTATTTTTGGTTTATAATAATAGAAATTATCAACTTCAGCATAATGCATTAATTTTATTTGTTTTCATGTCTGTATTACGGTACAGAGTTTTGTATACCCCTGTAACTGGACAATGATCTGTGTTGGTTGGTGAAGAATAAATAAATACAGTACATAACTAAATAAATGTTCTCAACAGCGGGACTCAAACCTCACATCTGCGGACAATGCTCTTGTGATGTAATGTAGGAGTGTATCTAAGTGAGGAGATGTTTATTTTATTGGATTTGGTAGCAAACTAGACCTGCCTTTTACTACCTTATTTATAAGACGTGCTCAGCTCGACTCCTGCAATAAACATCCACGACTTAATCTAAGACATGAGTGGCCTGGATTCACTTTACCCTTTGTTTAAAATTTCATCTCTTTAAACTACAATGAGTGCTTGGACTCATACTACTGACAACCTGTCTCCCACAGCCCCTATGTTCTTCTCATCAGCCGTCAAAAATTCACTGAATCAATTGTTGATAAAGCACAGCTCAAAACTCGTGTGTAGAAGAAGAAGAAGACAGTAACAGGTAGCATATATGAAAAAATGAGAATCAAAATCTTTACAAGCGAGCGAGTTGGTCGTACGATTTGGGGCGCGCAGCTGTGAGCTTGCTTCCGGAAGGATGCAGGTTCGAACCTCACTGTCGGTAGTCATGAAGATGGTTTTCCGTGATTTCCGATTTTTACACCAAGCAAATTCTGGGGCTGTACATTAATTAAGGTCGCGGCTGATTCCTTACCACTCCTAGCCCTTTCCTATCCCATCGTCGCCATAAGACCTATCTGTGTCGGTGAGACGTTATGCAACTTGTGAGAAGAAAAAAAAGCTTCATATCTGATGTCATCGTCGTTTGGTAGAGAGCTTCAGGCAACTACTAGCATAACGAATCTCGACTTGAAAGAAATGCGTTTTTAACCATTAGCACTCAAATAAGTTTGTGTGGTTACACAACTCTACTCGTATGTATATTTCGGGAAAAGTATTAGGGTGTAATACTGTCTATTCTTATAGCTAAAATGAGACAAAAACTGAAATTAAGTTATGTACACGAGTAAGCAAATCCGGAAACGAAGAATTTGATGTTTCCTTTTTACATCTTGATGATGGCCTACTTTGATTGCAAATATTTTGAAGTGGGTTCTCTTCGTCTTTCTTTGCTTTGTCTATTACTGCACTTAGCACAGCCATTTGTAATATACCGACTGTGTGCCAAAATGAAGTGTGTCCCTCCGTTCAGTGGTCCTTCATCCTGACTGAAAAAACATTCCACAGGCTGCAAACTGGTACTTTCCAGACATGATATTACCCAAGAGTTGCGCAGAGCTTAAACGATCCCGTTAACACGCGCTGTTCTTGGAATAAACATACGTTGGAATAAATCCGACATACACATGCAAAGGGTTAAAGCGCGAAATCTTTTTCTGTTAGTGGTTTAACATCACACATACACATCAACCATCGAAGATTTTCAGCTAGGATCGGGAAGGTAGCGGCCATGGCAATAAGTCAGGTATAGCCCGAGCTGGTGTCAGAGAGTGATTATATCCACTAACTTATATTCCTGGCCTGTGACAGGCCAAGAGTTTAAACTCACGACGATGTGTTGGACCCTGTCAATAATAATAATAATGATAATAATAATAATAATAACAACAATAACAATAATAATTGTACCGGGAGGTACACCTCTACGCCGCACATTTAAATCTTGCGCCAATAGAACTCCTCTACCGGAGAAACACTGAACTTGGAACTAGATCTACTCAAACTTTCCTCAGAAGATGTCACTACCGTAATTTTGGTATTGTGAAGTTTCCAGTACTGTGTGAATTTCAACTTGTTTTGTTTTCCGTTCATCAAGAAGTTTGGACATTCTCTCATAGACGTCACTACTAACAAACTTTGATCATGCACCCTGGTGCGAAGTGGAGAACCTTTTTGAAGAAACTTTGTATTCATAAGTTTTATCTTTACTAAATTTCGTTCATTCATTTTTGGGTTGGCAATGTTTATCTTTTCTTTCCGCCAGTTTTGAATTTAGCCAATCAAGAATTTCTGTAATTTATTTTCAACCAATCCTGTATTTCTTCTTCGATATTGAGTGTAAACTTTTCGTCCACCAATAAAATTGTGAGGGTGTGGCTGTTTTATTCGTGAAAGGTCTCGAACTTTCCCCGAGGGTTTATAAACAGCGGATTTTCACGTCTCCTGGCCATTTGATCAACATCTAAGTGTGTGTGTTACGCAGGGGGCGGGAGGCGCCTCTTTCATCCGTCAGCAGTTATTTAGCAAGGTATGGCCACTTAACATCTTCTCTTTTGCTCGCTCCACAGTTTAACCCGAGGGAAAGGTTCGAAACCTTAAGTATTGTAACAAACCTTCTAAAATGTAAATCTCATTTCGGCTCGTGTAAAATTTTATAAATCTTTAACTGTAATCTGGCCATAGAGAGTGATTTACCCTCTCGAGCTCCCCTTCATCTTGGTCTGAGGTACCGCATTTGTTTCTGCGACATATTAATGTTATCTCCTTGAGCGCTACCTCAGAAGATTGGGATTAGCCCCTCTTTCGTTGGCCAAGTGCCCTATAGGTCTGTATTTTTTTTTGTGGAGCTCAATCTCCGACTCCATTCCTGTTGTACTCGGGCCATTCATTGAACCTATTCTTTATTTACTAAGGCCCCGTATGTTGGGTACTAGATACCCCTGTGTAATAAGAGGGTTGTTTGTAAATACTAGTACCTTGTAAGGCCAGCGATTATTAGTTTTTCACATTGTGTTGCCTTGAGTAGGCTGGGAACACTGAGGGCACGTCAGCTCTTTTCGAGTCTTGTAAGAATGCCTCTGGGAGGCTTGATATTGAAAATTGGGAGCAAGTGCTGCATGTATGAGGGGATTTCTGTCCTTTGTGCAAAATTGTAATCTTTTATGAAGTTGAGCTAGGAACTCAAAAATTGTAAAACCAGGGGCTGGTAGCCCAAGATTGTTTAAATTCTGAAGTCTTGAACCCTTCTAAGTCTTGGTTCTAATTTACTATGTCATTGTTATTTGATTAAGTTGTTTAAATTTTGTTGTTTTCAAGAAAATATAACCTTTGTTAAAATTTTAAATAACTTTGACCTTGTATTTAGACCCATTCATCTCGACACCTTCTTTCACCTCTGTTGATCCACGGTATCCCCGTAATAATAATAATAATAATAATAATAATAATAATAATAATAATAATAATAATAATAATAATAATAATAATAATAATGGATTTACATTCCATTAACTACTTTTACGGTTTCCGGACACACCCAGCTGCCGGAATTTAGTTCCAAAGGAGGATTTTACGTTATCGTCCTCAATCTTTCTCGAATATGTTCATCTTTATCGTAATTAATTTATGTTCACGTTAACAAGCCGTGTAAAACGTTTGAATACTGGCATGTAAATTCGCACAAATTCATGAAGAAATTCTTTATTCCATTACAAATTCCCGTGAGAAGAACGGGTACAGATGCTGGTTGATTAATAAAGTTAGCTACACAGGATTTGCGGTAAACCAGGCAGAACTAAAATACATGACTACCGGTAGGATAGGTAGGGCACCAATTATTGCACTCAAGGGTGCAATATTTGTTACAAGAGAGGGTTCAACATTCCAAATACCCGGGCGTTAAAATAACAGAGTACAACTGGAAAGAATAAGAAATCAAAATTAGATTATAAATTCTCAACAAGTGACTTTTCCGTGAAAAACGTTAATTTCAAAATTATTGTGCGGAAACATGACATTTAAGACATACAAAGCAATTATCCAACCACTGATACTCTTTGGCCCTTAAAGTCGATGCGTCACAAAAAAACTAGAAGTCATCGATCACTCACTAAGTCTGAAAATAAGATTCTCAAGAAAACGTTACGACCTTAAAAGTAAAAAAAAACACCTGAAATCTAGGCAAAAAAAAAAAACAGGATAGAGTATATGAACGAACAGCAGTGTCTATATGGCTGCCATAATCCACAGCAGGCGTTTCAGATTGTTTGAACGTTCTCCCTATCAGCATGATATGTTCTGCATATAGGATTGTCGCGCAAATGGCAGATTACATATCAATTGCTTACCTTATCTTCCCTTGAAAGTTTTTTTAAACAGAAGTTTATCGAACATATTCCTTGACAATTTATCCCTATCCCTCTTCCTATAAAATGTCAGCTTCAATTCCAGTTTTACCTTTCTGCTATGATATTTTCTACCTTTCAAAGCTCTATTCGATCTTATTCGACTAATGTCATCCCATGCCATCTCTCCGCTTGCATTGCGCTTAGTCGACCATCTCGTCTCCATACTACAAAGTCTTCCCAGCCTGAAGTTCGCAACATTTTCGTGACAATACTCTTTTGTCGAAAATCACCCAGAAAAAAAAATCGTGCTGCCTTCCTCTGGATTTTTCCAGTTCTCATATAAAAGAATTCTATTGTGGTTCTCATACCCTGGATTCATATTCTACTTGGGGTCTTATCGGAGACTTATCCGCCCTTAGTACAACCCATAAACTCACTTTTAACCATATGAAGAGTTATGTAACCCTTATTCACAATCTCATAAATGTGATTATTCAATCAATGTATTTCCTTTTAATAACACCTAGGTACTTGCAGTGGTCGTGGTGCACCATAACTGGAACTGAGAGCACTTTCCACTTGGTGAACCTTATAAGAATGCTTTTCATTGAGTTTACAGTCCGCCTCTGTAGCGTAACGTTTAGCGCTATTAGCTGTCATCCTCGGAGGCTTGGGTTCGATTCCCGGTACTTCTAGAAATTTAGGAATGGCAGGAGGGTTGGTATGGTACATGCAGCTCACCTCCACTGGGGGTGTACCTGAAAAAAACTGCACCTCCTCGAGATGAGGACACGAGTTTACTTTTGTCCAGCTCCATGGCCAATTGGTTATCGTGCTGCTCTTTGGTCACAGGGGTCCTGAGTTCAATTCCAAGAACGGTCGGGAATTTTAACCTTAATTGGTTAATTCCCCCTGACACGGGGAGTGGGTGTATGTGTCGTGTTCATCATTTCATCCTCATAATGACGCGCAGGTCGCCTACGGGAGTCAAATTAAAAGACCTGCACCAGTCCTCTCCGGAGGCCATACACAACATTAAATTATCGCGTTTACGAACATACTACTGTCTACTATTCATCTCACAACAATGTCGACGTCTTTTTGTAGTATATCGCAATCCTGTAACTTAATTATTATACTATACACATTAACATCATCCTGGAGAATCCGTATCCATGCTTCCAGTTCTTTGCTAATATCATTTATATTCAGAAGAAAGCGTAAAGGCCCAATAACACTGACTTGTGGTACCCCGTCTTAATCATTACTAGACTCCCATAATATATACTATCAAAAGCCTTCGATAGGTCAACAGCGATTCAGGCCGTTTGAACAGCTGAATCCGTAATTTCTCCTACGTATTGATGGAATAATATACATTGATCCTCGCAGGAATAACCTTTCCTAAACCCGAACTGCCTGCTATTAAACCAGTTAATAATTTTTCAAACGTATCTAGTATATAACCAGAAAGAATATTTTCCCAGCGCTTACAAGCAACTTAGTGTCAAGGCGACTGGCCTGTAACTAACAGCCTTATCTTCCTTTTCTTTGTACACAGGGGCTACTGCGTGAACTCTCCTTTCATTCGTTTCTACTCCTTCATGCAAACAGTAGCTGCCTCTGTGGATCCGTGGTAGAGTGTCGGCCTCCGGATCCCAAGATAGCGGGTTCAAACCCGGCAGAGGTAGTCGGATTTTTGAAGGGCGGAAAAAAGTCCACTCGACACTCCATGTCGTACGATGTCGGCATGTAAAAGATCTCTGGTGATACATTTGGTATTTCATCATCATCATCTGTTTACCCTCCAGGTTCGGTTTTTCCCTCGGACTGAGCGAGGGATCCCACCTTTACCGCCTCAATGGCAGTGTCCTGGAGCTTCAGACACTTGGTCGGGGATACAACTGGGGAGTATGACCAGTACCTCGCCCAGGCGGCCTCACCTGCTATGCTGAACAGGGACCTTGTGGAGGGATGGGAAGATTGGAAGGGATAGACAAGGAAGAGGGAAGGAAGCGGCCGTGGCCTTTTTAGGTACCATCCCGGCATTCGCCTGGAGGAGAAGTGGGAAACCACGGAAAACCACTTCCAGGATGGCTGAGGTGGGAATCGAACCCACCTCTACTCAGTTGACCTCCCGAGGCTGAGTGGACCCCGTTCCAGCCCTCGTACCACTTTTCAAATTTCGTGACAGAGCCGGGAATCGAACCCGGGCCTCCGGGGGTGGCAGCTAATCACGCTAACCACTACACCACAGAGGCGGACACATTTGGTATTTATCCGACAAAATTAATTAAATCTCAGCCATAGACGCCCAAGAGAGGTCCGGTTTACTCTGTCTGCCATCTAGTGGGTTTAGAGTGAAACGGAACGTCGAAATTGACGAGCAGCCAGCCAGATGGCGTCAAATCGAAATGTCTGCACACGGTAGCTGAGGCCATACGATTATTATTATTATTAATATTAATATTATTATTATTATTATTATTACTATTATTATTATTCAAACAGTAATTACATAGGTATGTCAGATATGGCGTCCGCCTCTGTGGTGTAGTGGTTAGCGTGATTAGCTGCCACCCCCGGAGGTCCGGGTTCGATTCCCGGCTCTGCCACGAAAATTTGAAAAGTGGTACGAGGGCTGGAACGGGGTTAACTCAGCCTCGGGAGGTCAACTGAGTAGAGGTGGGTTCGATTCCCACCTCAGCCATCCTCGAAGTGGTTTTCCGTGGTTTCCCACTTCTCCTCCAGGCGAATGCCGGGATGGTACCTAACTTAAGGCCACGGCCGCTTCCTTCCCTCTTCCTTGTCTATCCCTTCCAATCTTCCATCCCTCCACAAGGCCCCTGTTCAGCATAGCAGGTGAGGCCGCCTGGGCGAGGTACTGGTCATTCTCCCCAGTTGTATCCCCCGACCAAGAGTCTGAAGCTCCAGGACACTGCCCTTGAGGCGGTAGAGGTGGGATCCCTCGCTGAGTCCGAGGGAAAAGCCGAACCTGGAGGGTAAACAGATGATGATGATGATGTCAGATATGGCACTATATGCTAACCCATAGCCTTTAATTTATCCCCAGAAATCTTATCAATCCCTGCTGCATTTCTAGCTTTAAACTTTTGCTCCTTTTTAGAAATATCTTTATTATCATAGGTAAATGTCAATATTTCACCAGTATTAGTCACCTCCTCTATCAGGACAGCCAACGGCATAGCCGAGTTGAAACACCATATCACGTGAGATCTCTGAAGTTAAGCAACATTGGGCGTGGTCAAGATTTGGATGGGTTACCACGCGCTGTTGGTTTGGGTAAGGGATTGGAGGAGCGGAAAGGAACTGGCGCCCTACCGTACGTAAACTCCGGCTCCTTCACACCTCAGCGGAGGTTTGGACCTGCCTTTGGGCAAAATACACCCTTACCTTACCTTTTCTATCAGGACATTAGTTTTATATCCAGCTACCATTACATATTGCTGACTGTATACTTCTGCCTTCTCTCAATCCTCGCATATACACTCCCCCTGTCCATTAATTGTCCCTGGAACCTATATCTTCTTGAAGTACCTATACACATCCTTTCATTTCTCCCTAAAATGTATATGACTCAACTAGATATTCATTAATATTAACCTTAGTTGGCTACTTTTTTTTTTCTTTTTTTTTTTTTTGTTGCTAAGTTCAACGGCTTGGTATCTTCAGTTTCTTATTACTTCCACAACCATTCCTATTTCTTTCTAACCTGCCCGCCCTTCTCAGTCTCTGTATTTCTCTGTTAAAATATAGTGGGTCATTATCATTCCCAGGTTAATTTAGCCTTGATTGGGCAGTCAGTTCTAAAGAGACCTCAAGGTAGACAGACTTTGCAGGAGGGATGAAGCCATACACGAAACACGTTTGTGAAAGGAGGAAATAGGAAAACACTTGCGGCGAGGCTAAAAATCACTTTCCTAAATGTGCAGGGTTGTAATTGTAAAATACCAATTCATACATTAAATTCTTTTACCACAAACTTTGTCAACCTATCCACCAAACTTGCAGTCATGTAATAATTTGAATTATGATTATTAAAATATCGACATAAGGTATTCTGATCATTCGCGAAATACAAGTTTTAAACGCCCTACTTTTATAGAAAATTGATGGTACACTGTGAATGTATATCGGTGGAGTTCGAATGTTTTATTGGTTTTTTTAATGCAAACACTAGATTAATATAATTCGATAAAGTTAATAGAATATAATACTACATGTCAAATGAAAACGTTTGAGAATAATGGCATTAGCCGTAAACAATTACCGATATTACCATTACTGAGAATACATTTCACATTGGCAATCCCAGCCACGCCCAAACGATTGACGGTGCTGCGGTTCTGTGGCTATAGTTCCAACAAAAGTTTACGTTTCATTCGTTTTGTGCTTTCCTTTCATTGTGCTCGCCTCTGTGTAATTTGTCTTCATTTCCGTTTCATTAATTCCGTCTCTGCTTTCCTTTTCGAAGCCCTCGGGTTTTGTTTCATTGAGCGCCTCCCAGTCCACGGTCCTGGAGCATAACGGTTTCGTACACTCGTAAACTGAGGAAAATGTGCATTAACTTGAAAATATATCACTTTTGGTGTATGATCCCTTACTCGTACTTTATCAATTCCGCAACGAAACGAATTTCATGCTGATTTAGACTGACATAGTTGAATTAGAGCTCAAGGATGCGTAGAAATTCAGGGGGTGTAGACCTATGTTGCGACCGCAGACAAGAATATCTCGTAAGCTGCGTCCCGTGCTTCTCTGGAATTAAGGGCTACCCGTGTCCATTAAAGAATGTTATTTGTTTGTTTGTTTGTTTGTTTGTCCAGCTCCATGGCGAAATGGTTAGCGTGGTGGCCTTTGGTTACAGGGGTCCCGGGTTCGATTCCCGGCAGGGTTAATTACGTTGGCACGGGGACTGGGTGTTATATGTCGTTTTCATCTTCATTTCATCCTCATCACGAGGAGCGGGTCGCCAATGGGAGTCAAATCAAAATACCTGCATCTGGTGAGGCGAACTCGTCCTCGGATACTCCTGGCACTAAAAGCCATACGCCATTTCGTTTCATTTATTTTGTTTGTTTGTTTGTTTGTTTGTTTGTTTGTTTGTTTGTTTGTTTGTTTGTTTGGGGGTAGCATGATTATCTCAGTGGCTCAGCTGCTGGCTTCTCAATCGGAAGGATGAGGTTCGAATTCCAGTGGATTTCGTGTCGATATTTCCATCTGAAGAATCAAAGAAAGGGCATCCGGTGTTAAACCCAAGGCTGAAACCAAATTAGAGCCGAGGTGACTCCAGGGATCCCGGAAATAAATGGGAAAACTGAGGAAAGTTTTCCCCGATCTCGTATAAGGAAACGGAACCAGGGGGCAGACATACATTTAACTAATGTAGACTATTTGTTATTTAAAAATGCACGCTTCGTTACTTCTTCTTATTCTTCGTCTTTATGTGTTTACCCTACAGAGTCGTTTTTTCCCTCGGACTCAGCGAGGGATCCCACCTCTACCGCCTCAAGGGCAGTGTCCTGGAGCTTCGGACTCTGCGTCGGGGATACAAATGGGTAGGAGGACGAGTACCTCGCCCAGGTGGCCTCACCTGCTATGCTGAACAGGGACCTGGCGTGGGGATGGGAATACTGGAAGGGATAGACAAGGAGGGAAGCGGTCGTCGCCTTAAGTTTGGTACCATCCCGGCATTTGCCTGGAGGAAAAGTGGGAAACCACGGAAAACCACTTCAAGGATAGCTGAGGAGGGAATAGAACCCACCTCTACTCAGTTGACCTCCCGAGGCTGAGTGGACCCCGTTGCAGCACTCATACCACTTTTCAAATTTCGTGGCAGAGCCGGGAATCTAACCCGGGCCTCCGGGGACGGCAGCTAATAGTTAAACATGTTTGTGTCTCAATAATAATAATAATAATAATAATAATAATAATAATAATAATAATAATAATAATAATAATAATAATAAAAACTTTGCATTCAACTCTAATCTCAATAATTTTGGACGTTTTCATTTTCACCTCTTTTCGTCCCCCTACCATGCCAATAGAGGTTCAACATGGACATAAACAGCATCCAGAGTGTTACAATCCCCCTCAGCGATTGCGAAAAGTCTTGATTCGAGATTATTATTGGCCGTTTTCGACTATTTTTACATCTTACTCCCTCTCGACCCCCGAACCGTAAGGGTGCTACGGGTGTCTTACACTCAGATAGTAGTCATATGTGTACGACGTTTGGTTGAGTGTTAATTTTTTATAAGTTTTTCACAAGTAGGTATTTCATCGCACAGATAGGTCTCACGGCGACGATAGGATAGGGAAGGGTTAGGAGAGGGTAGGATTTGGACTTGATCGTAATTAAGGTACAGCTCCAGGATTTTCCTGGTGTGAAAATGGGGAACCAAGGAAAACCATCTTCTTTAGGGCTTCCGGCAGTGGGGTTCAAATCCACGCGTTCCTGAATGCAAGCTAACAGCCAACCGCACGGCCAACTCACTCTGTATATGAGAGCTATGCTGGAACATACACACGTACATAACACAATCTCGGGCATTTTAGTAGTTTCTATTTCAACCCTCCTCGCTCCCCACGGGGATGATGGGTGAACTTGAACTCAGATGAACTCCGGAGTGTCAATTTTCATCTCAACGAGCCCGATAAATATGTATTCAACATTACATTTTTCATGTCACTCTCTCCCCACTCCACTCCTAAGAGTGCTAGGTGTGTTTTGCTCCCACAGTATTTGCCTCCAGATAGTCATGTATACCTGGTTTGGTTCAAATTACAGATTTGCCTATAGTTGGCGCCATTTTTGATCGTTTAGGTTTGCCAAAATCTTTACACAAAGATGTTGCTCCTTAACGGTGTGCAACCCGCTAAAGTACAGAATGTATGGCGGGCTAGGGTAAGCCTACACCTGTCATTATTGAAGTGGTCATTACTTTTTAAGCGATTTAATTTTAGGATTGCTCAAATATGATTAAACTTAGAGATCTATCAATACTGATGATTCACCGGCAGGTAATTCCAAAGAGAATAAATTAGAAATGAAGCAAATCGGTCCAATGGATACGCTGTTTTTAGTAAACCAATAATAATGTTATTCGCTTTACGTCACATTAACTACTTTTGCGCTTTTCGGAGACGCCGAGGTGCAGGAATTTAGTCCCGCAGGAGTTATTTTACGTGGCAACTAATGTACCGACACGAGGCTGACGTATTTGAGCACCTTCAAATACCACCGGACTGAGCCAGGAATGAACCTGCCAAGTTGGGGTCAGAAGGCCAACGCTTCAACCGTCTGAGCCACTCGGACCGGCCATTAGTAAACCTTTCTAATATATAGTATAATAAATTGTTGAGTTATTGTCATGGAAACATAATATAAATAATCTGAGAATGCTTTCTACCATTAATGCAATTGAAATATTCTTTGAATAAAAAACTATATAACAAAATGGATGATTCCAAAGAGATGTTCAGTTTGGTATCCTTTATAAAGGGAAACATGACTTTCATATTATAGTCTTTTGAAGTTTAATAGAAAATTCAGGACTGCTAAGCAAAAACACAGATATTTATACGGAATATTTTAGAAACAGATATTGGGGATGTTGCCGCTATGTAGATATCTGTATTTACAGGCCCATTCGCAATAGAGGAGTGTTAAAACTGTCCAGAGCGGGCCTGTCGCAGACGTTGGCCACAACGAGGGGGATGTAGCAAGCGTGGTAGTCATGAGTTCATGAGAAACGGCCTACTGGTGACGTAATTTGCTACACTTCAAACCAACATTCCCACAAAATCGTGGTTCGCCAGCATCAGTCTCACCAGACGCCATCTTGCATCATTAATACGTACGAGACTCGGACATGGACGCCATCTCTTCCAAATGTGGCCTCACTGGTGAACAAATCGGACGATGGCACAAAGTTATTATAAAGTTCTTCACACCGTTAAATGTTTGTGTTGAGAGACACATTTTCAATATCGTGTGTGTTAGTATCTGTATGTTTTTAAGTTTAATAATATATGACTATACCTCTCGGAGTTTCCTGGTTACTATGAGAAGCACAAACATCGTTCTTGAAGTCTGCTCTTAACTTAAAGTAAATACTTACTACTCCCTATTTGTTCAGTGGAAATACTATTCTTCTTCACGACAGCTTCCATGATTCCCTTTGAATTAGGGTGTCCAATCATCCCGCATTTTGCGGGCATCCCCAATTTTAAGGTATTTTGTAAATGTCCCATGTGGGACGTAATTTTTTGCCACAATCGCTTCGTTTTCTATCTGAACGAATTTTCGTGTTATTCTCATCGGTACGAATTTTCACAATACGCAACTGTTGTGACATCTAGTTTCAACTAACAATAACGTAACATTTCCCAACAGTACGTTCTCTGAAAGTGCAAAGAAGCTTGTAATAGGGTCTCTGAAGAAGCGTTCCAGATGTACCTTCTGACTTCCCAGTTACTGTCAGTCCCTGGATAAAAATAATTTGTATTGTTCGTATTTCAATTTGTTTTGTTTAACAAGTATTAGTATTGTGCCTATTTCCCGACACGAGAGAATAAAAGAGAATGAACGGTGAATATTGGAACATCCAGCAAAGGATATCTATTTGAAAATATTTATTCTTTGTTATAGCCCGTCAATAATTATAATTAGACAACGGATTATTAGGCTGAAAACAAATATATTTTAGGCGCCTACATAGGTGGGGAAAATGTAGAAAATAGGTTCTTATTGTATTGAAATGGGCGCAATGAAATAAATGGCATAGGGTATTTATATGTTTTAAAATATTTAAAGTATAGCATGCGTCCGAATCCTTAGTTGAATGGTTAGCGTCGATTTCTTTAGTTCAGAGTGGCCCAGATTCGGTTGCCAGCCGGGCCGCGGATTTAAACCAGGGCTGATTAATTTTTCTCGCTCAGGGACTGGGTGTTTGTCCCAACATTCTCCTCTTCATATTCAGGCAACACCTCACACTACCAACCACCAAAGAAACACGGCAATAGTGATTACATCCCTCCATATAGGTAGGCGTCAGGAAGGGAATCCGGCCGTAAAACAAGGGTAAATCCACATGTGCTACTCCACAAGTTTGAGAAAAGTGGCAGAAGAAGCAGAAGAAGAAGACTTAAAGTGTATTATGTAAGCCATTATAATGTAGCAAAGTACATATTAAACTTTGTATACAACAGTTTAAATCTAATTGAGACGATGTCATTCAAGGTGGCAAATAGCTTTCCAATGCAACAACAAATTAATTCACGCATCATCGTTACTTTCACTGTCGTTTCGGCCATACACTTGTGGTGTAGGTTTACGTGTGGACAGGATTAGCTTGAGTACAGAGAATGATTTTTCAACATCTGACGAAGTGACCAGAACGCACTTCAACAATGAAGGCCTAACAGGATTAAATCCTCTTGATAGGTCTGCGTTACACCCATTCTTCTTCTTCTTCTTCTTCTTCTTGCGTTACGGCCTCTGTAGGACCACGGACAGCTCCTTCACGGATTGCATTTTCTTCTTCTCCTCCCAGAACCTTTTCATCCTTTCTCTTCTTCTCTCCCGCTCTTCTTCCGAGATATTCAGTATCCTCTTCTCTTGTCTACTCCACTGGTGACTCTCAATCCTTTTCCTGTATCCATCCCTATCATTGATCTCTGGCATATTAGTCGGTATGTACTTGCTTTTCCAATTTTCCTTTTCTTCCACCTTGATCCCCAATTCTGACCAATCTTTCCGGAGTTCAACTACCCACTTGGTTCCTGTCTTTCCTCGTGTCCTCGCTGTTGTTTCCCATACTCTTTTCGTCATTCTATCCATATTCATCCTGATTACATGTCCCGAAAACCGTGCTCTTTTCAGTCTGATTTCTTCTGAGATTGTCCTCATGTTCCGGTATAGTTCTTCCCTGGGTCTCCTCATCCATCTCTCACCTCCTCTCTTAGGGCCTAGTATTTTCCTCAATATTTTTCTCTCTTCTTTCTCTAGTTGTTCCGCACCATTTCTTCCTAGTGCTATTGTCTCAGCAGCATATAATACAGCATTTCTCACCGTTGCCTTGTAATGTCTGATCTTTGCGTCTGTAGATATATTCTTTTTATTGTATATATCTCTGGTCATACAGAAGGCTGATCGCATCTTCTTTATCCTCTCTGTTATTCCCTCATTACTCCTATTCCTTCCTGTTATAAATTCTCCTAGGTACTTGAATTTGTCCACCTTTTGCACGGTGCCTTCCGGTGTTGTCCAATCCTCAGTGGTATTCAATATCTTTGTCTTGTTGTAGGCGATCCTCAGTCCTACCCTTCCGGCTATATTGCTTAAGTTGTTGAGTTGTGTCTTTGCATCTTCTTCTGTCTCACTTACTATAGCTATGTCGTCCGCAAAGGCTAGACAATCTACTTGGGCCCTATTGTCCTTTTTGTCCCCAACAAGCGTCTTTGGTATTCCCATTGTCTCATTCATTGTTCTCCACTGTCTGATGACTTCATCCAGAGCTATGTTGAACAACATTGGTGATAATCCATCTCCTTGTTTGACACCAGTGTTGATATCAAATTCTTCAGAGAGTACTCCTCTGAATCTCACCCTTGCCTTTGTGTCTGATAGAATTTCCATTATGAGTTCATGTGTAGTGCCATCTAATCCTCTGTTCTTCAGGATTCTTCCAAGAGTTTGTCTGTCGATGGAGTCATATGCCTTAGTGAAATCTACAAAGGTTACCACCGTTTTTTTGTTCTTTAAGGCCCTATGTTCTATCAGTTGTTTCAGTATAAATATCTGTTCTATGCATCCTCTTCCCTTCCTAAATCCTGCTTGGTAGTCTCCAATTGTACTTTCTAACTGTTCTTCCAGTCTATTGAGCAGGACTTTCGACAACACCTTATAGCCAATCTCTAGTAGCGAAATTCCTCTATAGTTGTTTGCATCTCTCTTGTCCCCCTTCTTATGTATTGGTATTATGATCGCATTCTTCCATCCTTCTGGTAACTTCTTTGTTCTCCAAATCTGGCCGATGATGTTGGTCATGTTGTCTACTGCCTTGTCACCTCCCCACTTAATCATCTCAGCTGATATTCCATCTTCTCCGGTTGCTTTGTTATTCTTTAGATCGCTTATGGCCTGTGCGACCTCATCTCTAGTTGGAGGACATGACTCTCTCTCTTCTGTGTTTGTCCCCAGCTCCAGCTCTTCTTCAGGTGGTTCACAGTTTAACAGGTCATGAAAGTATTCTGCAAGTATCCTACAGTTCTCCTTCGCACTAACTGCCAGATCCCCATTCTTATCTCTTATAAAGAGTTCTCTGCCTTTATATCCACTCAGGCTCTTTTTGAATTTCCCAAAAAAGTCTCTACTATTGTTTTTCCTGAAGTTGTTTTCAATTTCATCCAATTCCTGCTTCATCCTCTGTCTTTTGGTCCATCTTATGGTTCTGGCTGTTTCCTTCCTTACTCGTAGGAAAACTTCCCATTTTTCCAGGTTCTTCTTAATGCTCCAGTCTCTCCAGGCTTTCCTGCGATTCTCAACCGCTTCCTCACAGTCCGTATTCCACCACCAGTGTTTCTTTTTCTTTTCTTCCTTTCCCCATATTTCAGCCTGTTTCCTCATATTCAGCTTCATGTCATCCCATCCATTGCCAGTTTCTATTCCTTCCTCGTATTTGGATCGATTGTGCCGTAATTTGTCTCTGTCTATATTTATTTTTCCAGTTGGTCTACTTGTCTGTGGCAGTCTACCCCTGTGCGGAATCCAAAGGCACTTGATTTCTGTAAGATAGTGATCTGATTCTATTCTTGTGTTCTTTCTGACCTTTGTGTTCATAATCTCTTTAGTGTTTGTCCGATTGATTGCCACATGGTCAATCTGGAATTCCCCAATGTGGGTGCATGGGCTTGCCCATGTCTTTTTCTTATTCGGTTTGGCCCTGAAGTGAGTTGTCATAAGTCTCATTCTGTGTTCTCGACATAGTTCAATTAACCTTTCTCCGTTTTTGTTCGTCCTCTTGTGTGCTGGGTACTCGCCTACTATCCCCTTATGTTGCTTCTCCCTCCCTACCTGTGCATTATAATCACCTACAAGTATCTTTACTTGTCTGTGTAGTATGCTTTTCAGTGTATCATCCAGTTCTTCCCAGAAACTGTCTACAGCTTTCTTGTCTTTTCTGTTCTTGTCATTGGTAGGCGCATGTCCATTTACTATGGTATATTTTTTGTTCCCTGCTCGAATTGATAACGTGGAAATCCTTTCAGACCTACTCTTCATTTCAATTATGCCATCCTCATACCCATTCAAAATATCTGACACACTTGTTAATGTTGTATACACTGGATTTCTGTCAAGAACAATTGGCAGTTTCTTGAAAACAATTTCTGCGACGTTACCTGTAGCTCTTTTCAGCTGACACCCTTCTCTTCACTAAGACTGAGTTATGACGACTGTGATTGTTTCATAGTGTTTGCTAACAATGTGAAATTAGCACCAATATATGCCATATCATCATTTAATTTCTTCTCTCTTAGTAAACCGTGGGCCATCTTAATACACTGCGAGTCAACTTCCGAGAAACTCTTGACAAACTTTTCTATACACAGGATATTCTCACTGTAATAGTGAACAGCCTGTAACCAGGTACACACTAGTTGGTGCATGCAGGGTCAGATTTGAGCACCTTTCTTTAGAAGCAACAACCCTACCACTTGATTTTGAAAATACTTGCTTTACATATGAAGTTGAATGATTCAGTTTTGAAAACTGATTTCTAATTTCTTCTGCTATCGGTCTAGTGCATGTGCGAGATAAGTAACGGGGGTAACGGTAAAACCCACCAATTCCTGGTTCGAGGCTTGTATCACAAACCCCAGAGCCGCCATCTTGCTTGCATGGCGTTTATCTTTATCTTACATTTGTACTGTGAAAACTTAGTAATATAATTGTTTATTTTATTAAATATATAGGGTTTAAAACGAAGAAAGGTTCTTATATACCCATAAAGGCTACAATAGATCACAACGTCAAAATAGGTGGGTACAGGCACTGTTACATTACATTTACTATGACGGTAGGTACATAATACGGATAATTGTCACAGATAGGCTGGATAGGATCTTACGGAAACATTAGCTAAATAAGTTACTTAAAGATCCGATGTTTAATTATAACCATTTCCTCCTTTTTAATTATATGTTTATGTATTTGTTTTGTACAATGCTCAATATTTATGATCCGATATCTGCCCAACACATTGTACAGTACCGGATACATATCTTTTTGTTGGTCCGCTGCCTCCACACTCCCCCATTGTTGATAGCCGGAGAATTCGTCGTTATCGACATTCCTTTCGAAGGATCTGAGTGTATTCCATAAGCAAAAGAAACTCCTGTTTCTTTCCTGTATCAATTGAATGCTATTTGCTTTACGTCGCACCGACACAGATATGTCTTATGGCGACGATGGGATAGGAAAGGCCTAGGAAATGGAAGGAAGCGGCCGTCACCTTAATTAAGGTACAGCTCCGGCATTTGCCTGGTGTGAAAATGGGAAACCACGGAAAGCCATGTTCAGGGCTGCCGACAGTGGGGCTCGAACCCACTATCTCCTGATTACTGGATACTGGCCGCACTTAAGCGACTGGAGCTATCGAGCTCGGTCCTGTATCAATCAACGATATGTCTTTAGGGCAGTCACCCACCCAGGTGAAAGATTCCCTATCAGTTGCCCTTGAAGTATAGACATGATTTAGGCTTTGGGGCTAATGCCATATCAAGAAAATAAGGTGTAATTCTTTACGTTTCGCAGACAACTGTGCTCTGCGTCATCAGAAGAAAATCATTTCATTCCAGGCTTGTGTCAATGTCACCTTAAATGTGTGCATCTTGTTTCTGAACATGGTTCTCTTGTGGGTGTCTTGATCCATGAAGTTCATTCTTTGCAGATCCTTCTTGGTGTTAACAAGTCATTGTCGTACGAGTTGTCTATTGGGTTTGTTGAAATGGTTAAAAAATGTCTTAGTGAGTCTGTCGTCACGCATTCTTGGTATTGGTATTGTACCTTCTAGATTTCTTCAATGTCTTCTCTGGTTGTTAATCCTAGGCATTCTGAAGCATACAGACACACTGGTTGGATTACTGTCTGATAATGTCGTAGCTTAGTCCTAGTACAAATCTCATCCTTGTTGTATGTGTTTCTCGTAAGGTAGAATGCAAGCTCCAATTTTCTGGCTCTCTTGTGGTTTCCTTTTTTATCGAGCCTGTTAGGCTGTAGTATCTCACCAAGGTAGTAGAATTTAACAACATTATTTATCGTATTATCCTTTGTTGTCATTAAATATCTCGGGGCTTCTTTAATGTTGGTCATAAAATGGGTCTTTTCAAAACATATCTGCAGGCCGCTTTTCACTGCTATCTCTTTCGAAGTCTGAACTTGTATTATAGCTGATTCTATGTTCTCTAACAGCAGCACAAGATTATCAGTGAATGCTAAGCAGTTGATAGCGATGTTTTCTTTCTTGTACCCTATCCTTACTTGATCACTAATGTCTTTTTCTGCGAGTACATTTTTTCGATTCTTTGATGACCTTGTCCAGAACACAATTGAACAGAAGTGGGGATAGGCAATTTCCTTGTCGTATGCCGGTCTTGAATTCCTGATAACTATATTATGGGACCTGCAATCTTTATTTACAATCCAGATTATGTGATTACCCCAAAGGATACATTTTCTTATGTACGTCGTACTTACAGTGATCCCCCATAAGGTATTTTCATCCCATGAATACAATAATTAAAAGCGAGATTACATTTTTGTCTTGGTGAAATTCACAACCTGACTTTTCACTACGTTTATCTGCTACGTTTGCCTGCTGCCATTTCTTGATGGATACAGTACTTTTGTATCCATCTCTTGGCACAGGCCAGAATAAAGTGTAGCTTTCACCAAAGTCCCAGTCAACATCCATGGCTGTGACAATATGGAAGCTGCTAGGGTATGGGTGGTGCTAAGTAATGACATTCAGAGCACGGCTAGTGCATCTGAGTGTTCTGAAAGGTGTTGCTCATAGGGTCAGTGGTGCTGCAATAGCACTTTCTGATCCAGTGAGGAAAGCAACGGCAAACTACCTCACTCCTCGTCTTGCCTAGTACGCCTCATTTTGGTGCTGCCATTGGTTTTTGCGGTTTCCTTATAACCGCATAACCTTTGGTGGTGCTATTTGAGGATCCAACCAGCCTCTGGGCTGATGACCTGACATACATATCATCATACCCTTGCCTGCTGTCCATCTCACTTCATCGAGGTATTTTTGCAGTCAGTCACAATCTTGTAAATTATTTGTTACTCTATACCAGGGGTGGCCACTAACCTTACTTCTGGGAGCCGCAAATTTAGGAGACAAAAAATTGGGAACATGTTTCGAAAATGGTTTATAAAATGAAGATACGTTTTTCATTTTATAACAAATGAAGGAACATTTATTTTCTACACTACACAGAACATTATTTTTCAGGTACACATCAAGGAACGAGATTTTACTTTTGAGAAGTGATTTTTCTGAGTGTTCATTTTTGCTGTTAGTTTTTTTGAAATCTGGCTGATAATTGGTAAGCGCATTTCGCACAATTTCACTTAAATGTTCATCAGTTCGTTCAGAGCGATACGTAGATTTAATGAATTTAATCGTTGAGTACAGTGATTCACACACGTAAGTAGTACCAAAGATTGAGATTAGTCTTTTGGCACACTGTTTTGTTAGTGTGTATTTTTCTTCTGGAGCATTCTTCCAAAATTCTATGGTAGAAATGCCACTTCGTTTGAGTCCTTTTAATGCTTCGTCCTCTTGCAGTTCTTGTAGCTCCAACTCTACAGCTGCTGTATCCTTTGTTATTGGACATGAAACAGGACAGCCATCGCTCACAACATTAACACAAAAAGGATTTTCCAGGAATGATCTCAAATCATGAAAACTGCCATTGATTTCTTCAGCAAGGCCAGACATTTTACTCATGTAATCTTCAGTTTCCACCTGAACGCCAGGAAGGATTTCAGTAATTTTCTTCAAACATTTGAAGTGAGAAAATGTTTTAGTCTGAAGGCTTTTCCCAAAAAGCTTCAACGTGCTATGAAAGCCAAATACAGTCTGGGCCAATTTAGAAATATCTTTACAAGGAAGATATTGCTTTTGAGCGGGAGAGTGTGTCAGTGAGCCAGTGTCGATTCTGTACTGAAACAGCACACAACAGCACACAGAAAAGTATTGACACTCGCTACTGGCTATACGTGAACGCGACTGGCTTCACCTCACGACACTGGCTCACTGACACACTCTCCCGCTCAAAGCACTATCAAATGGAAGTCGCCGAAACTATCTTCACCTCCCATGTCTTACCACTGACCTACAGCGCTAATAACGTTAAGTCGCACATCACTGCTACTGACTGACGCCAGCCGCGAGATGTCGTTAGATTCCATTAAATTATATCATTTAATTTAACTCTAAGGTTGGTGTCAAGAGCCGCACAAGACTGACTCAAGAGCCACATGCGGCTCGCGAACCTCGTTATGGCCAGCCCTGCTCTATACAGTATAGATCCTCTTCTTTACGTCCAAGTCCACTTCGTAACGTGTAGTGAACAAAGGTCTCGGGTACTTCAATTAATAAATGTATGTGTATGGTGGGTATTCAGCCCGAAGGTTGGTTTGATTCTCCACAGTTCCACCAACAGCTGTCATAGTTAGCCTAGGCGTCACTGAAGAAGCATACTAGGGAAATTAGCAGTGAGGTAGTTTCCCGATGCTTTCCTCACCGAGTCAGAAGTTGCTATTACGTATCAGTCTAGCAAAGCCCACCGAAATGCATGCACCAACCGACCCTATGAGTGATATTTTCACAGCATTCATAACAGGGACTGGCTGCATAAGGAATGGTATTGCTAGCATCGCTCATACCTCGGCCACTTTCATATCGTCAAAGCGAATGATGAGACTGAGGCAGGGCAACGAAAGTAACAAATTTATTCTAGCTCATACCAAAACACATAGTGCACGGTAAACACTACATCTCACCAGCAAAGGCATATTTATTGAATATCATTATTAAAAATTCAATATCCAAATTGATATAACATTCCTCTTCTTCTTCTTCTTCTTCTTCTTCTTCTTCTTCTTATTATTATTATTATTATTACTATTATTTCCGGTCATCTATGGGCTAAATTTAAGATATTCACGAGATTTTCTCTCTCTCAAACTTATTCCGTTTTCTTTGCACTCCATCCAGATGTTCGTAAGTCTTCGGCTTCTCCTCTGCCGCTCTTCAACCGAGATGTAGTGTGAATTGAAGAGGTTCTCCGGTGCATGCCTCATTCCCGCAGTTTTTCTTCCCAAAGGTTGTTCTTTCCTGTATATCTCCATCCTGCATCCCCACTTCTTCCAAGCACTCGTGAACATCTTGATGCCATAAAGTTTGTAGAATGAGTATATATATATTTACAATTGTTTCACGTCGCACAGACACATAGGTATTACGGCAACGATGCGACAGAAAAGGGCTAGGAGTGGGAAGGAAGCGGCCATGGCTTAAGATAAGCTACAGCCCCGTCTGCGAAAATGGGAAACCACGGAAAACCACCTTTATGGCTGCCGACAGTGGGGTTCGAAAACACCATCTCCCGCATACAGGCTCACAGCTGCGAGACTCTAACCGCACGACTCTCTCGGTAGAGATTAAAATTCCTGTGTGTCATTCTCTTCGGATTTAACTTCTTTACGTACCCATACTACCAGTTATCTTCTCAACGTCCTCTAAAATTCTCGATTTGGTCTCAATCGGAACATGGCTTATGAATCTAGTCACTTTTGGATCTAAGATTTTTCCTGAGGTATTTTCCGTCCCTATTTTCAATGATAGGATCCGTTACACTCGTCATGCTTTCCACCGAATATAGACAAGTGTGCTCTGGCCACCCAAAAATAATACACTGACTGACAGAGCAAATGCAACACCAAGGAGGAGTGGTTCGAAAGGGATGAAAGTTGGGGAAAAAACAGAGTCGGCACGGAAGAATAATTGATGTTTATTTCAAACCGATATGCAGGTTACACAATGCGCACGGCATCGACTCAGTAGGATGTAGGACCACCGCGAGCGGCGATGCACGCAGAAACACGTCGAGGTACAGAGTCAATAAGAGTGCGGGTGGTGTCCTGAGGGATGGTTCTCCATTCTCTGTCAACCATTTGCCACAGTTGGTCGTCCGTACGAGGCTGGGGCAGAGTTTGCAAACGGCGTCCAATGAGATCCCACACGTGTTCGATTGGCGAGAGATCCGGAGAGTACGCTGGCCACGGAAGCAACTGTACACCTCGTAGAGCCTGTTGGGAGATGCGAGCAGTGTGTGGGCGTACATTATCCTGCTGAAACAGAGCACTGGGCAGCCCCTGAAGGTACGGGAGTGCCACCGGCCGCAGCACATGCTGCACGTAGCGGTGGGCATTTAACGTGCCTTGAATACGCACTAGAGGTGACGTGGAATCATACGCAATAGCGCCGCAAACCATGATGCCGCGTAGGGTGCTCCACAGTTACTGCCGGATTTGACCTTTCTCCACGCCGACGCCACACTCGTCTGCGGTGACTATCACTGACAGAACAGAAGCGTGACTCATCGGAGAACACGACGTTCCGCCATTCCCTCATCCAAGTCGCTCTAGCCCGGCACCATGCCAGGCGTGCACGTCTATGCTGTGGAGTCAATGGTAGTCTTCTGAGCGGACGCCGGGAGTGCAGGCCTCCTTCAACCAATCGACGGGACGGGAAATTGTTCTGGTCGATATTGGAACAGCCAGGGTGTCTTGCACATGCTGAACAATGGCGGTTGACGTGGCGTGCGGGGCTGCCACCGCTTGGCGGCGGATGCGCCGATCCTCGCGGGCTGACGTCACTCGGGCTGCGCCTGGACCCCTCGCACGTGCCACATGTCCCTGCGCCAACCATCTTCGCCACAGGCGCTGCACCGTGGACACATCCCTATGGGTATCGGCTGCGATTTGACGAAGCGACCAACCTGCCCTTCTCAGCCCGATCACCATACCCCTCGTAAAGTCGTCTGTCTGCTGGAAATGCCTCCGTTGACGGCGGCCTGGCATTCTTAGCTATACACGTGTCCTGTGGCACACGACAACACGTTCTACAATGACTGTCGGCTGAGAAATCACGGTACGAAGTGGGCCATTCGCCAACGCCATGTCCCATTTATCGTTCGCTACGTGCGCAGCACAGCGGCGCATTTCACATCATGAGCATACCTCAGTGACGTCAGTCTACCCTGCAATTGGCATAAAGTTCTGACCACTCCTTCTTGGTGTTGCATTTGCTCTGTCAGTCAGTGTATTTTAATTTTGTTGGATGGATACGGACTTGAATTTATAAGTACCATGACACAATCTGAAAGCCTTTTCCATATTCCCTACCTTCTATTTATAATTCCTTTTCCATTTTCATTCTAGATTAGAATTTCTCCCAGGTATCGGAATTTATGAATACGGTTGAATTCCCCAAATTTGGTTTCGATTTTCTCTGTGCGATCTCTTTTTGTGCGAGTCCATGCATGCCGTTTTCTAATTATAGTTTTACTGTATTATTATTATTATTATTATTATTATTATTATTATTATTATTATTATTATTATTCCCAAATAAGGAGCACGTTTGAACTTCTTAGCACTTTTTGGTTTTCCTTCTTCTCTTCCCAATTACTGTCCATCCTCTCGCTGTGTTCCTCTTCACGTTATTCAGTCCATCCTGTATCTAGTCAGGTGGACTTTACAGAAAATTTGTGTTTGTGAATTGAGGTTCTGAATTTTATTCTATCTTGAGTGGTTTCTTCATTAATGTCAATTTCATTTAAGGTCTTCACTGTTTGCTTTTAGCCAAATATTCTAATTTTTCATTGATAAGGCTAAGTTTAAAATTTTCTTCGTGAGCCTGTTATTATCCATTCTATATAAGTGACCATACATATGTAACAGACGTTTCGTGATTGTATCTGTGATTTTTTCAGTAGCTTGATAGACTTCATGTAATTTCTTTCTCATCCAAATTCCATTTAAGCAGTTTTATCCCAAGATTTTCCTGAGGAATTTTCTATTTTGTTTTTGATAATATTTATTCGAGTTCTGCCAACAACTATTATTATTATTATTATTATTATTATTATTATTATTATTATTATTATTATGATTATTATTATTACCATGAGTTTGAATTCCAAAAGTAAATGACAACAACACGAACCGGCACAGCAACGGAAAAGTTTGAGAGGAAATGTCTTATCCCTGCTATCCTATCTCGGAGGAGGAAAGTAAAGATGCTATCAATAAAGAGCACAAGATGTAGGATGTCTAGAGTTGGTATCTCCAGGCAAAACTAGCTGCAGAGCGAGTCCGGATGAAGTCGGAGATAACCCTTGAAACGAAGTAACGCTCCATTTATTGAAAGACCGTGCCGACGAGAGAAGGGAGGAGCTGCACAAATCAAGATGGGAATTCTATTCACAAGTCTATGAAAGTGCAAGGGAGGAAGCTCGGGAATTTGTGAGAGCAGGAAGAAAATGAGCTCCATGTGAACAGATCGATGAGATACGAACTAACACGGTTACAAGACATCAACAGCTAGAATGTAAGAACCGGTGAACTGCTATATGGAGCTAGATAATGATGACGATCAGTTAAGACAGGCTGCGAAGCGTAAACTGTTGAGGAACTCGATTTAAGGTTCCGGGGTGGAATCCTAGTGTTGTCGTTTGCAATTTAGGAATATAAAGACGTGTGTTGGCACGTAAAAGATCCCTATTTCAGATCAAAATTCCTGCAACCTAACATCTCAAAAAAATCTATGGTAATTGGAGGATTATTATTATTATTAGTAGTAGTAGTAGTAGTAGTAGTGCCGGCCCCGTGGTGTAGGGGTAGCGTGCTTGCCTCTTACCCGGAGGCCCCGGGTTCGATTCCCGGCCAGGTCAGGGATTTTTACCTGGACCTGAGGGCTGGTTCGAGGTCCACTCAGCCTACGTGATTAGAATTGAGGAGCTATCTGACGGTGAGATAGCGGCCCCGGTCTAGAAAGCCAAGCATAACGGCCGAGAGGATTTGTCGTGCTGACCACACGACACCTCATAATCTGCAGGCCTATGGGCTGGGCAGCGGTCGCTTGGTAGGCCAAGGCCCTTCAAGGGCTGTAGTGCCATGGGGTTTGGTTTGGTTTGGTTTTTAGTAGTCGTAGTAGTAATAATTTGCGAACTGACCACCGAGGTTCACGCTACAATTTCATCTTTTCTTTGAAGTTTTATCTTCCTACAGTACTCCTTCATATGGGCGCAATGCTGTTTCTTCTGTTCATCCGTCCAGAATCTTGCCGTCCTTGCAGTTCTTTCAACTTAAAGCCCTTTCAAATTTTGAATAATGGCCCGAAATATTTTCTTGTGTAACATCTGAACGTACTGGATGTTGGACTTCTCTAGATCTTTACGAACTTCCTTAATACAGGCCGTCATTGTCTTCGTGTTCCACAGGAAGTAAAATAACTATTTGGTTAGGCTGGTTTTGTCCATTCTGTACAAATGTCCTAGAAATGATAACCTTCTCTTTTTTCGTGGTCTCTGAAATCCTTTCCACATTTTCGTAGAATTCATTTTTGTTCCGAAGATTCCAGTCGGTTCCAGTCTGGATTGGATTCAAGATTTTCCGTATTATTCTTCATACTAGGATCACCAGCTTCTCCAATCTGTAATCCATCGAGAGGCATTCGCTGGCATACAAGCATTCTTATTTTACTACAGTGTTTTAATGCCTTATTTTGGCATTCCATGAGATGCATTTCTTGTTGTAGATGCTTTTAGTCAATCTATAATGTCTCTTCATTTTTGAGATACGATCGTCTACAGCAGCTCTCTCTAATTCGTTCTCTTGCAAGATTTTACCAAGGTATTTGAACTTTCTAACCCTCTGAATCAATCCAACCTCTGTTTCAAGGAATTGCGGTCAATGTTTGTCGTTCATCATGAACTTGGTCTTCTCTTTCGAGATCCTAAGTCTCGTCTTGCTAGCGATCTTTTATAGGATTATTATTATTATTATTATTATTATTATTATTATTATTATTATTATTATTATTATTATTTATTGTTTTTATTATGGCTTGTCATTGACCTAACAGGGGTAGGGGGCGTGTCGTAGCGAAAGGTCAACGAACTGAACGAGCCAGTTGGAATCGCGCCAATGACAGGGCAACGGTGTTTCATCACCTGGCATTCTATGCTGAAGAGGACAGGAAACAGGACTTCATTAAGAAAGGATCTAGCTTCTCAAGTTCATAAGTAGTTAAGCAAAAATGTTTATAGTTTACTAAATACAGGGTAACCCAAAAGTTGGTTAACATTTGACGAGCAAATACTTCACGGAATATTGGACGTAGAGAGGTAGTAATTGACGCACATGATTCTCATGATATAGAGTTTTATTGACACCAAAATAAAGTACAAAGAATGACCAAGAGATGGAGATGGACAACAACACGTCGGGTACAAATGGCCATACATGCTTGACATAACATGGGGTTTTACTGATACCAACAACGAGTCTACAAGCTGCCAACAGATGGCGCTGGACAGCAGCACGTCAGTGATACCACATTAAACCCTTGTACGGCAAAAAGGGAGCTGCTGTGTGAGAGGGCGTTAGATGCACTTGCAACCGCGGCGTGTTGACGTTACCAGAATAGGCAGTTAGCGAAGATTTACCGTGTTTACTTTATTTTGGTGTCAATAAAACTCCATTTCGGCAGACTGAGGAACATAATAGTTATAAAATATCTGAGTCGGAACTGAGGAGAAATGGCTACACATATTACACACACACACACAAGCTAAATGTAGAATTAATTTTGCAATGTGTGAAATATTTTTAAATACGCGTAAGCCAGGAGAATTCCATGTAAACAATAGAAATTAATCCAAGAAAAAATATGTAAGAAATCATAAAGAACCAGTAAACAACCAGTACAGAACAATGCAATAATGCGTCATTTCGAACGACGCGGTCTAGTGGCTAGTCCACATCAAAGTGAATAAATAATGTTAACTAAACAATGTTAACAAAACAAAGTTAATAAACAAAAGTAAAACGTTTCTCAACACAGTTAATAAACATATGTTAATCAAACTCATTCAAAATTATGTCCACACCAGAAAAGCTGTTTGTGAGGTTACGATGCATAGGGTCAGGGAGAAGAAAGTAGACGCAATGTGTGGCAAAGAGTAATATTGGAAAGGCGCTTAGAATCGACACTGGAGAGAACACTTATTTCAGAAATTCTAATTCGTGATGCAGCAGGCTTTCACAATTTTCTTGAGAATGCCCCTACAAAACTTTCAGTTCTTCTTCGCAGTAATTGGGCCTGAAATTGCAAGAAATGATACAGATTATCGGAAAGCTGGCTCCACTAATGACTGGCTACCTTTTTTTAGTAAGAAGATTCCTAGCAACTGGTGACTTCGGAAATTTCACTTACATAACTGTTTAGTGTATCAGAACAAGCAATATTAGTTATTGTGCCTGAGGTGTTTGAAGCTTTATACAACAATCTCAGTGAGTTGCTAAAGGTACGGAATAAAGGAAATCTCCATTTAACCTAGTAAGGATAGTTTTACTTTGATGATATGCAAGTGATTTTTGAAGGTTAGGTTATTCCGCGAGGAACGAAGCTGGAAATGAACCCACATTAGAACAACAGCTAAAAGAATATCATACAGAATTAACAATTAGAACTTTCACTTTCAATCTCATAGTCAATGTTTAGAATAACTAAGAAAGCATCGTATTCCGCGCTAAAATTTGTCTGCACTAATATCGACCTTGCGCATGTGCAAACTGAAATGTTAACGAAAATACGAAGAGTTAATGAAAAGTTTCATTCACAAAAGTTATTTTATTCATCAACATGCTCGAAAACTTAAGGAACACGCTATTTTGTTTATTAACAAAGTTAATGAAAACATCATTGTATGGACGCACCTTAAGAGAGTGGACAAGAGCTTTCCTGGGTTAATATTATTAATGAAACAGGAATCGTTACACTGGTAAACTGCACTTTTTCATAAAACTCGTTGAAATTTGTACATGTTGCATAGCGCACGGGTACAGCTAGTCCTAAAATAAAAATCACCGGGCGAGTTGGCCGTGCGGTTAGAGGCGCGCGGCTGTGAGCTTGCATCCGAGAGATAGTGGGTTCGAATCCCACTGTCCGCAGTCTTGAAGATGGTTTTCGGTGGTTTCTCATTTTCACGCCAGGCAAATTCTAGGGCTGTACCTTAATTAAGGCAACGGCCGCTTCCTTCTAACTCGTAGGCCTATCCTATCCCATCATCGCCATAAGACCTATTTGTGTCGGTGCTATGTAAAACCACTAGCAAAAAAAAAAATCAAAATTATTCCAACACGAACTTGGTGGATATCAAAATAAAGAAATAAGAGAAAACTAACGTCAGTTTTTCAAAAAGGGTGATGAATAGCGAGGGCGAACACGGGCCGTGAATCGCGACAAATGGTGTCAACAGGCTCGGGATCGATTACAGCCGCGTATTCTTTGAAGGCAGCGCACCATTGGGAGCATTTTTATTGATGCAGGCACTTCATTATGAGTCGCTCTGCCAATAACAGACTTTCATCAATAATTCCCCCTTAGTTAAGAACCAGGTTTATTATAAGCTATTCTGAAAGGAGAAATCATGTCCGCCTTATCATGTCATAATTGCAGAGTACACGCCTGCAAACTCTAAGTGATTTGATTCCCTAACATGGGAGGGTGTATTGCATATAGTGTCTGGGGATGTACAACAGACTGTATCAGTTATCACTAATTATTTAATAATTAATTGATAAATTCGAGGAGAACGTAGACATCGAAGGTGATGATTATTTCGGGCGTAGATCCTAGCAACCGTGCAAGTTGTGATGTAAAGAATGGATGGATGGCCAGACAACGTTACCTAGCAACCGTGCAAGTTGTGATGTGAAGAATGGATGGTTGGCCAGCCAACGTTACCTAACAACCGTGCAAGTTGTGATGTGAAGAATGGATGGATGGCCAGACAACGTTACCTAGTAACCGTGCAAGTTGTGATGTGAAGAATGGATGGATGGCCAGACAACGTTACCTAGCAACCGTGCAAGTTGTGATGTGAAGAATGGATGGTTGGCCAGCCAACGTTACCTAGCAACCGTGCAAGTTGTGATGTGAAGAATGGATGGATGGCCAGACAACGTTACCTAGCAACCGAGCAAGTTGTGATGTGAAGAATGGATGGATGGCCAGACAACGTTACCTAGCAACCGTGCAAGTTGTGATGTGAAGAATGGATGGTTGGCCAGCCAACGTTGCCTAGCAACCGTGCAAGTTGTGATGTAAAGAATGGATGGATGGCCAGACAACGTTACCTAGCAACCGTGCAAGTTGTGATGTGAAGAATGGATGGATGGCCAGATAACGTTACCTAGCAACCGTGCAAGTTGTGATGTGAAGAATGGATGGTTGGCCAGCCAACGGTACCTAGCAACAGTGCAAGTTGTGATGTGAAGAACGGATGGATGGCCAGACAACGTTACCTAGCAACCGTGCAAGTTGTGATGTGAAGAATGGATGGTTGGCCAGCCAACGGTACCTAGCAACAGTGCAATTTTTCTTGCAAACCTCTTTACGTCGCACCGACATTGATATGTCTTATGGGGACGATGGGATAGAAAAAGACCAGGAGTGGGAAGGACGTGGCCGTGACCTTTTACCGACAGTGGGGTTCGAATCCACTATCTCCAGGATGCAAGCTCACAGCTCCGCGCCCTTAATAGCACGGCCAACTCACCCGGCAGAAACGTTGCAGGCTGTGATGTAAAGTATGGTGGATGGCCAGACAATGTTACCTAGCAACCGTTCAGGCTGTGATGTAAAATATGGTTTATGGCCACATAACATTAGCCCCAAGGTCTCTGAACTTTTGAGCGTGGGTTGGTGACCACGGGGACCTCAGCTGAGTCCTGGCATTGCTTCCGCTTACTTGTGCCAGGCTCCTCACTTTCATCTACCCTATCCGACCTCCCTTGGTCAACTCTTGTTCTTTTCCGACCCCGACGCTATTAGGTTTGCAAGGGCTAGGGAGTCTTTCATTTTCACGCCCTTCGTGGCCCTTGTGTTTCTTTGACCGATATCTTCATTTTTCGAAGTGTCGGATCCCTTCCAGTTTTCCTTCGGATTACTGTTATATAGAGGATGGTTGCCTAGTTGTACTTCCTCTTAAAACAATGATCACCACCACCACCAGGAGAAAACGTTACCGCGCAACCGTTCAGGCTGTGATGTGAAGTATGGTGGATGGCCAGACAACGTTATCTAGCCAGCCGTTCAGGCTGTGATATAAATTATGGTGGATGGCCTGACAACGTTACATTGCAACCGTTCAGGCTGTGATATAAATTATGGTGGATGACCAGACAACGTTACCTCGCAACCGTTCAGGATGTGATGTAAAATATGGTGGATGGCCGGACAAAGTTACCTAGCAACCGTTCAGGCTGTGATGTAAAGTATAGTAGATGACCAGACAACGTTACCTAGTAGCCGTGCAAGTTATGATGTAAAATATGGTGTATGGTCAGACAACGTTACCTAGCAACCGTGCAGACTGTCAGATAGGGTATAGGTGGATGCCAGACAGTGTGACCTAGCAGACATTCAAGCTCTGAAGTTAGGTACAGATTGATGGCCAGACAGTGCTACCTAGCAACCGTGTAGGCTGTCAGGTAAGGTATAGACGGAAGGCCACACAGTGTTACCTAGTAACTGTGCAGGCTGTGACGTAAGGTAGAGATGGATGATCAGACAGTGTTACCTAGAAACTGTGCAGGCTGTGAGGCAAGGTACAGATGGATGGCCAGACAGTGTTACCAAGCAAACGTGCAGGCTGTGAGGTAAGGTGTGGATGAATGTGCAGACAGTTTTTCCAAGCAATCGTACAGGTTGTGATGTAAGGTATGGATTGATGGCCAGGTAATGTTACTTAGCAACCGTGCAGGCTGTGAGGTAAGGTATAGATGGATGATCAGACAGTGTTACCTAGCCACCGTGCAGGGCATATCTTATGGCAGGCGGTCATTTGAAATTAATAACCGCTAAAGATCGGAAATCAGCCTTTTATATTTCCACAGTGGCACCGTGACTATTGCACGTCTTGAGCGACTTTCCATGATTAACATAGGCTTTAAAAAATATTTTGAGTCAATTTTTTTAACTCTGCCACGGGAAATGGAATGTAGATGCGATCTGAGGCCAGGTAAAAAAGACTGGTGTGGATGGCTGCGAAATTTGACACTATCATTCAAAATGCTCTTCGGCTCCACGGCTAAATGGTTAGCGTGCTCGCCTTTGGTCACAGGGGTCCCGGGTTCGATTCCCGGCAGGGTAGGGAATTTAAACCATAATTGATTAATTTCGCTGGCAAGGGGGCTGGGTGTGTGTGTCGCCTTCATCATCATTTCATCCTCATCACGACACGCAGGTCGTCTACGGGTGTCAGATCAAAAGACCTGCACCTGGTGAACCGAACATGTCCTCGGACACTCCCAGCAATAAAAGCCATATGCTTCTTTCATTTTCATTAAAAATGCTGGAGAGTTTGTTCACACTATGATCAGTAAAGCTACGCAAATTACTGTTGATGAGGTATCTGAGAACTGGGATCGATCAAGTGAAGAAGTATTTTGAACGTAGATTCAACCATATGTCGGCATTTCCTGACATTCATAGAATTCATCGTGTGAAATCTTCAGATAAATATGTCAGACAAATGGCACTTCCTTCGTGTGAACAATCAACGAGGATGATCCACACGTTTCGTAAAATAAAAACAGTTTGATGGTATCTATGAATAGTGGAAATGTGCTGCATTTAGAGCCCCTGCAGTATAACGTGATCTCCTAACATCAGCACGAGCAGTGACGTCAGAATTGTTTGCTCTGCATTTCAACTCCGGATTCAAGTCAAATGCAGCAGTGCAGTTCACCGCATGTGCAATGAACACAATGAAGTTTCCTTTATATTCGCTTCTTAAGTTTAATGCAGTTGCCACATGTGTGGTGAAGTGGTTAGCGTGATTACGTGCCACCCCCGGAGGCATGAGATCGAATCCCGACTCTGCAACGAAAATTTGAAAAGTGGTGCGAGGCTGGAACGCGGTTTACTCAGCTTCGGGAGGTTAACTGAGTAGAGGAGGGTTCGATTCCCACCTCAGCCATTCTCGAAGTGGTTTTCCGTGGTTTCCCGCTTCTCCTCCACGCAAATGCCGGGATGGTACCTAACATAAGGCCACGGCTGCTTCCTTCACTCTTCCTTCTCTATCCTTTCCCATCTTCCCATTCCCCTACAAGGCATCTCTTCAGCATAGGAGGCGAGGCCACGTGGGTGAGGTACAGGTCCTCCTCCCCAGTTGTGTCCCACTCCGACCCAAAGTCTCACGCTGAAGGACACTGCCCTTGAGGCGGTAGAGGTGGGATCCCTCGCTGAGTCCGAGGAAAAAAAACCAACCCTGGAGGGTAAACAGACTAAGAAAAAAGAAATTTAATGCAATAATAATAATAATAATAATAATAATAATAATAATAATAATAATAATAATTTCGTGTGGTTATTTCTAACCTGGTGCAGCCCTTGTGAGGCAGACCCTCCGGTGAGGGTGGGCGGCTTCTCTTGTGTATGTGAAACTGCACCCTGTTTTGGTGGAGGATATGCTTTATATGGTGTGCGAGTTTCAGGGATATTAGGGACGGTACACTCAACCAGTCTCCGATTCAGTGGAATTAACCATCTCAGTTAAAATCTCAGACCCAGCCGGGAATTCAACCCGGGGCCCTCTGAACCTAAGGCAACTACGCAGACCATTCAGCGAAGGAGTCGTATATTTAATGTATGGTAATTCCTTCTGTATTCATCACAAAGACACAAAGATGTCTGAAATCCAAGTTGTATGTGCTTGTTCGAGAGTTTGATATGAAAGTCAAATATGTCCAGCTCGATGATCTAGAAGCGGATATTTAATGTACATAGGATTTGTAAAATCGGATATTTTGAATTATGGTTCCGTTTAATGTAAATAAATATCGGAGATGTTAAGTAGTCACAAAGTCAGTTCAAGTAATCATGAAGTATTCTATTGGCCCTAACTCTAATGACACTGAAGTTCTGGCGTTTTAAATATATTATACTGATGCCTAACCTCACCTCGCTAAACGGATTATTTAGGGGTTCTTTTCGAATAAAATTCTAGAGAAAGTGAGGAAGAACCTGTTTCGCTCTTTCTATCAGACAATTCCAAGGTCAGTACAATCATCCATGTTAAGGAGCAGGTTTTACTGTAAATGTAATTGGCTGTCACATGTGGAACTGGTCTTGTACTCTTGAAAACTCACCAGTGGCGCCTAGGGTAGCGTAATATTTTATGGTTTCAAGGGATCTAAACACGGAAAAATCACATTTAAAGCTTAGTGGATTTATTCTAACCCACACGCAGAGATAGAGTGAGTCTGAGAATATGAAAATATATTTTCTAAGAAACATTGAACACCAACTCCAAAAGCAGTGTCAATATGCTACGACATTGAGTTCAGGCTGACCCATATATTGTTTGTGAACATAGCTCCATAGTATTGTAACGTGCAGGCGGGTGAATAAATGAGCACAAAACGGTAACTGCCATTGGATTAAATTCGCTTCACAACTACAGCGGCCGTACAATCAGCTCACGCGCGCGCGCAACATAGACTCACAATTTTGAAGCTGAAACACAATCTACACACTCACGGCGGTCTTCGTTCACTGTTCCACGTTGCTCAGCCGCAGCGCTCCGCATTCGCCGTCAGTTCACATGTAAGAGCACTCCCAGTGCTCACTCCACAGCGCTGTCACACACAGAAATGAACCGTCTCGATATCTGGCAGAATTATAGCGTCTCACACATGGTGGAACTGAGCACAAACTGAACCGTCTCGAGCTCGTCGGGTCTGCCTTATATAGGAAGGCCGCCCCTTCCAGATAATACGCGAGAGTAGAAGCCCTGGTATTTTATTGAATCGGAAAGCTCTGGGTCCCTCTCACGCCGTCAGAGAAGCCTGCGGTAAGATCACGTAGCGAAGACAGTAGAGATGGTAGATTGGTCATGGTGGCGGCGGTGATTATTGTTTTAAGAGGAAGTACAACTGTGCAACCCTCCCCTATTAACATTAATCAAAGGAAAAATGGAAGGGATCCGACACTTCTAAAAATAAAGGTACTGGCTAAAGAAAGACGAGGGCCACGAAGGGCGTGAAAATGAAAGACTGCATGGGCTTCGATAACTAAAACCGTCGGGTCTTAAAAGAACAAGAGCTGACCAAGACAGGTCGGATAGGATAGATGGAAGTGATGAGTCTGGCACAAGTAAGAGGAAGAAATGCCAGGACTAAGCTAAGGACATCGTGGTCGCCAAACCACGCTCCCAAGTTAAGAGCCAGTGGGGCCCCTTTTAGTTGCCTCCTACGACAGGCAGGTGATACTGTGAGTATTATTCTACCGTCCTTACCAAGAGGGGGATAGAGATGGCACATGCGCGTTTGACTCTTCTCTGACTAGTTGGTACAGTGCCCTAAAGGCGGGGACCCAACTCGGTGACATCCCTCGCTGCCAGTCCAGCAAGCTTCCTCCTTCCAAGGCTTTACACCGTCACAATACTGTATACTCTGCCGATACACTGCACATCAAATTTACTTAGTAGGAAGCACTTTATGTGAGATAATTGTACCAGTAGGAGACAAGTAATTTTCGCGAGGGACATTTTAACACAGTCGTTGGTTTTTCATGAAGGCGCCGTGATTTCAGTCACTAACAATTCACGTGGGATTTTGAAATTAAATATCAGGCTTTAATGGTTCGTATCCCATGTAAAACTGGGTATCCTTGGCTGCGACCATGATTTCAATGATCAGGTAAATCTGCAGCCTTGATATTTCAAAAGTTTTGAAGTTGTCTTCGTATCAGTGTAGCCCACCACCTTTGACCATAGTATTTGCCTTCATACTCATTTTTTGGTGTCAATTGAGACTAGTTTACAGGTAACTCTGTTCACCGTATTTCTGTTTTATATATCACTTTTTGTAGGTCCGGGGAAAATATAACTTTAAGAAATGTCAATCTAACCTCCTTTGTGCATAACCCATGTTTTTAATTTATTCTCCAAGAGAGATTCCAGCTTACAAAAACTAAGTGACAAAAGGGGGTTGTGAAACAAGAACACAATTACTTACATTGTTTAGTATCAGTATGTATAGTTTAGTAATAGGATTGACTCCCTGTTACATGAAGTACAAAGAGTGATGGAGGATTTTAAGCGAGTACTTAATAATGTTCAAGGCGATGTCATTTAGACAAAAAGAAAATCCGAGGCTTTTCATACGTTTTTAAGTCAAGAGCAGCACAGCGCCCCTACCGCCAAAAAGTAGTCCTGTAATTCTCACTGGAGCATGATAGTGATCAGACAGGGTTCGTAGATATACAACAGCCTTTTCCGGTGCGCCGGTTTATTGCGACAGTATCAGCTCGTCTAAAAGATCATTTAGAGGATTCAAGAGTGTACTTCTTCATGGGTTTTCCATCCTAACTATCACAAGGATGAGGCTAAAGAATTTCTCACGCTATGATATCTTGCGTTCGCCAGCAAGTCACTTTTGGGGCATGAACCCAGCACGTGTCCACGAGGGTTTTATACACAATCCGGTGCTGTATGTATCAAGTTTCATTAAATGCAATTTATTTGCACGTAACAAAGTTAAGCTTATGTCGCCAACATATTCATTTCCTCTAATCATAACACAGAGAAGTTAGAAATGCGATGTATTAGAGTCGGAATTGTGGGCGGCAGAACTTCAGCTGCAAGATGTCGGAGGAGTGCGGTGGTGTAGGAAGTGACCGCGCATCATCAGTGTTGCTAACTTAGCAGATTTTCCGCTAACTTTGGCGGAATTAGGAGACTGTCGGCGGAGAAATATATAATTTAGCGGACAGCGGATTTTTTGGCGGAATTCTATACTTATTATAGCGGAATTTAGTGTTTTATCCATTTTACGTTTTTTTAAAATTTGTACTCCAGTCTGTCTCCGGGCTACTCCGTATTTCTTGTCAGGAGCTAGCAGTCACATGAGGAAAACTATTTGGATTTGATGTTATGAGATCATGGTATCATAAATTTGTAATGTGTGGGGAAAGGTTACTTATCTCTTAGTTGACGAATGACTACAGGTAATGAAACTGTGAGAGAGAAGCATTTATATTTATGCTATGAAGGAAGACCGTTTAATGAACTGGCCTGTTCTGTGTGTGGCCCTTGGCGTAGGGGATTCACCTAGTTTGCACCCGGTAATAAAACGCCGGATCGCAGGCAGGGGAGTTAATCCCAGCGAAACTCACAGATCAGGTGAGTGAAGACATTTAATTTTATTATTATTATTGCTAATTTTGATTGCTCATTATTTGAGATCGTATTTCTTGGCGGAATTTTAGCTGATTTTCAGTCGTATTTAGCGGATCTTGAAAATATAAATTGAAAATATAAGTTGGCAACACTGCGCATCATAAAGCTAAAGTAGACATATAAACGAGAAATGTGTTCGTGACAGACGACACGCTTCCGTTTCAACTGTAAGCGTGTTATGAAGACGAGACGCATTAAAATGATGCCGCGAGCTGATATTTGCCGTATTCAGTTATAAAAACAGTTATTCTATAGGTAGAAATGTATTGTACGTTACTGTCAGTCACCCATGGAAAACAGAACGAGTTATAGCCAGTAGGAGAAAGTAACAGTTTTTACGACAAGTGAAAAATAATCCACATATCTTACAACCAAATTTGAAGTAGCTGGAGATCTAGGATCACGTTATTTACGGCAAACTTCTAAAGAAATGAGGGCAAAATCAACAATGCTGAGGAATGATGTTGTAAAGCTGATACATTAAAAGAATCACCAGTAAAAATTACGTTGTCAACTTACATCCCTGAAACAACCTGCCTTTAATGTTATTCCTGAAAATAATTGAAATTATTCTGTAAGTTTTTTACGAAAAATCTGTTCTTCACCATGATAAACGTATAACTCAGGTTCAACTAAAGATATATAGATACATACATATATACATACAGGGTGAACCCGAACTTCAACGAAAAACTTTCGGAGGTTTTTTCGGGATATTTTGTGAGTATATTGGTATAATGGACCCGTGATCACCGGTGGGTTGTTCCTGAGTAATTGTATTTCATTTGATTTCTTGTCCAAATTAGCTTTTATCTGAATTTCACTGAAAGTAATAATAATAATAATAATACAACCTGTGACATTAAAATTCTGTGAATAGTCCTGTACTATCAACATTGATGAACACTGCACGACAGTGACCTTACTGTCCTTCGAAATAGTCCCCTCCCATAACTATGCACTGCTGAGATCGACGATACATGTCTTGGAAACTTTGCAAGAAGGCTTCCTTTGGGATGGTGTTCAAGAGCCTCGTCACGTTTCGTTGGATGTCAGGAATATCGTCAAATCTCTTTGATTTCAAAGCGAGTTTGAGTCGTGGGAATTGGAAGAAGTCTGGAGGATTGAGATCTGGCGAGTATGGGGGACGGTCAAGTTGCACCACCCCCTTTTTTTGCCATGAACTGTTTGACGATACTGGTTGTGTGTGGGCGAGGGTTGTCATGCACGAAAGACCATGAACCATGTTGTGCGTACTGGGTTCGTACACTGCGTAGATGTTTCATGAAATGGGTCAAAATTTCAATGTACCGTACAGCATTCAACGTCGTTCCCTCAAGTAGAAATTCCTTGTCGATAATGCCTTGACTATCGAAAAAAGGTGGTGAGCATCGTTTCGATGCGTGACTCTTCGGCTCTGACCTTTTTCCGACGAGGGGATCCCGGAGAAACGCCATTCCATGCTTTGCCGTTTCGTTTCAGGGTCGTACCTGAGACACCAGGTTTCACCCTCAGTGACAACAGAGTTCAAAAAATTTGGTGTCGTACCCGCCGTTTCGACAAAATCCTGTGAAGCCTCTAAACGTGGCTGCTTCTGATCGTCAGTCAAGTGATGTGGCACAAGACGAGAACATGTTTTCCTCTTCGCTAACTTCTGGGTAACGATTTCAGAACAAACGCACTAAACACGCTCTGCGTCAAACAACTGAACAACGCTGGGAACAGGTGGTGAAAACCTCCTGCTACGCAGGTGCAGCGTTGTGTGTCGTGTCCCCAGTGTTGCCGGATCAAGCGTTCTGACTTCATTCACCGAACTTTAATATCACAGGTTGTATTTGTTTCATGTCCGCCCTAAATGTTAGCTCTTGACAGACACCGGGGTGTTTGAATGTTGTCCAACAATGTGTAAGACAGTGGATGGTGTGTCGGTGTACACGCTACCGTGATCCCATGTTGAACAATACCTGTAAGGGAACAGTTCTGCCTTTGTTACGAACTGTGCTGTACACTGACAGAACAGATTGAACACGCTGTGTTGAAAGTGTACGTATGTAATTATACACCTGCATAAACGTAATATATCGAGCTCGATAGCTGTAGTCGTTTAAGTGAGACCAGTATCCAGTATTCGGAAGATAGTGGACTCGAAACCCACTGTTGGCAGCCCGGAAGATGGTTTTCCGTGTTTTCCCCATTTTCACACCAGGCAAATGCTGAGGCTGTACCTTAATTAAGGCCACGGTTGCTTCCTCCCCACTCCTAGGCCTTTCCTATCCCATCGTCGTCATAAGACCTATCTGTGTCGGTGCGCATGTAAAGCAACTTATAAATAAAAATACATTTAACGTACGCCTCTGTGGTGTAGAGGTTAGTGTGATTAGCTGCCACCTCCGGAGGCCCGGGTTCGATTCCCGGCTCTGCCACGAAATTTGAAAACTGGTACGAGGGCTGGAACGGGGTCCACTCAGCCTCGGGAGGTCAACTGAGTAGAGATGGGTTCGATTCCCACCTCAGCCATTCAGGAAGTGGTTTTCCGTGGTTTCTCACATCTCATCCAGGCAAATGCCGGGATGGTACCTAGCTTAAGGCCACGGCCGCTTCCTTCCCTCTTCCTTTTCTATCCCTTTCAATCTTCCCATCCCCCATCAAGGCGCCTGTTCAGTATAGCAGGTGAGGCTGCCTGGGCGAGGTACTGGTCATTCTCCCCAGTTGTATACTCCGACCCGATGTATGAAGTTCAAGGACGCTGCCCTTGGAGGCGGTAGAGGTGGGATCCCCCGCTAAGTCCGAGGGAAACGCCAACCCTGGAGGGTAAAGAGATTAAGAAAGAAGAAAGAAAGAAAGAAAGAAAGAAAGAAAGAAAGAAAGAAAGAAAGAAAATTAAAAATATTTCAGTACAACTTAAAGTTAACGTAAAAAGTAATTTAACTGAAATTTAACGTATCATAAAAATAACGTTAACGTTTTAAAATTAATTTACAGTATTTACTATTATTAAAACTGTATTTCGAAAACATAAACCTATAATGGTACTAACCTTACATTTACATTTTATGTTTTTAACTTAATAATCTAACATCTGGGGGTGCTTCTTAGAGTAAATTAATCTCACTTTATATAACATTTGCAGCACCTTCTTCTGAACAGCTTTAGGTTACTTATGTCTCTAATTTCATCCAGGAGAGAATTCCAGGAACGTATGGTCCCAAGTACAAATGAGTTGTTATGCGTACTACTGTGGTGGCAGCCTCCGTGGCTCAGGTGGCAGCGCGCCGGCCTCTCACTGCTGGGTTCCTTGGTTCAAATCCCGGTCACTCCATGTGAGATTTGTGCTGGACAAAGCGGAGGCAGGACAGGCTTTTCTCCGGTACTCCGGTTTTCCCTGTCACTTTTCATTCCAGCAACACTCTCAGTTAACATTTAATTTCATCTATCAGTCATTTATCATTGCCCCAGAGGAGTGCGACAGGCTCCGTCAGTCAGCACATTTCCTATCCTCGCCGCTAGATGGGGGCTTCATTCGTACCATTCCTGACCCGGTCGAATGACTGGAAACAGGCTGTGGATTTTCATTCACTACTGCGGTGAGTGAGTATGTACAACAGGGATCGTATTAATGACCTTGAGGGTGCTCTACCTGAAGAAGAGAGGTATAGTCCTGACGCTCAAAGCATACCCACGAGGAATCCTCTGATCCAAAACTTGGCCCACCCTGGTAATAATGAGGGTTGTCATTCTGCCCGCCCTAGTGATAATGAGGGTTGTCAGTCGGTTTCTTTCCTCTGGACACAAGAGGCGCGTGTCGTTTAAAAGGCAAGTGAGCTCTGTCAAAAGCAAGGTTGTCATATTTTGCGTCAATTATTTAAACATGTTAACATTTAATTTATTCTAAAGTCAAAATATAAATATAAAAACTTGATCATGAACCACAGCACACACCCATATCGCAGAATAATTTGTTTTGTGGTTAACACGTGCGGAGGTCGCAGATGTTGAATGAAAGAAAGAAAGAAAGAAAGAAAAAAACAGGAAAAAGGAATTGGCAAATAAACTCGACAAAGACTAAAATTGATACCAAAGTAGGCCTATTAAAATATTATACGTAATTTAATGCTGCTAATATCAGTGTCTCGCTTTCTGTAAAGAAAGGAAAAGTACAACAATTATTTACAATTTGTTTTATGTCGCACCATCACAGATAGGTGTTATGGCGACGATGGGCTAGGAAAGGCCTAGGAGTGGGAAGGAAGTGCCCGTAGCCTTAATTAATATACTTCCCCAGCATTTTCCTGGGGTGAAAATGGGAAACCACGGAGAACCATCTTCAGAGCTGCCGACAGTGGGGCTTGAACCCATTATCTCCCCGATGCAAGCTCACAGCGGCGCGCCCCTAACCACACGGCCAACTCGCCCAGCAAAGGAAAAGCAAAATCACGAACTAGGGACTGGGATAATAATAATTATTATTATTATTAATATTATTATTATTATTATATTAATTGTCCGCCTCTGTAGTGTAGTGGTTAGTGTGATTAGCTGCCACCCCCGGAGGCCCGCATTCGATTCCCAGCTCTGCCACGAAATTTGAAAAGTGGTACGAGGGCTGGAACGGGTCCACTCAACCTCTGGAGGTCAACTGAGTAGAGGTGGGTTCGATTCCCACCTCAGCCATCCTGGAAGTGGTTTTCCGTGTTTTCCCCCTTCTCCTCCAGACAAATGCCGGGATGGTACCTAACTTAGGGCCGCGCCGCTTCCTTCCCTCTTCCCTGCCTATCCCTTCCAATCTTCCAATCCCCCACCAAGGCCCCTGTTGAGCATAGCAGGTGAGGCCGCCTGGGCGAGGTACTGGTCATTCTCCCCGGTTGTATAATTTCCAGGTGTGATTCCCAAGGTCTCCGCATCATTGCATGAAGTGAAATGAAAAGCAACACAAATATTAATTAACGAAGCAAAGAAATAATCCAAAACTTTCAAACAGCGAACAAAGCAAGTGTGAATTGTCTGAGCTGAAAAAAGAGACTGACGTCTATTTCACAAGAGGTGCATTGGCAACAGAGTTGTGAGGATTTCTGAAGGGGAATGCGAACTTCCGTTTTAAAGCCCACTGTCGTCATAAATCACCCCCTGCTAGGCAAGTGAGTGGCCAGGGAGATCAAACGTTTGCCGAACTCTTTGAATGCCGATGGGTACGCTTTGCCCGTCTCAGCTATAGTTGAAACCTATTCTGAGGTAATCTGGTTTAAAAGTTCGCAGTATTTTGTGCAGAAGGGATACAGCATGGTACGTACGTCTGTCACATAATCTTAACCAAGACAGCTGATGGAGGGCTGGGCTGATGTGGGAATGGAACGAAACATTTGGAAAGAATCGAACGAAGGTGTTATGCGCCCTTTGAAGTTTGGAACCAAGTAAACAATTTATGTTGTTATAGACTACATCACCATAATCAAATATTGGCACTATTAGTCCCTGAACGAGCAGTTTTCTGGTTTTTACAGGTAGAAAGTCCCTCATTTTGTAGAGTGAGTGTACTGAAACGAACACATTGACAATTTTTTGTTACGTGCTCTGACCAACTTAAATACTGAGGGTTGTTGTATTAGTCTGTGTTTTGCGTTGTACGACTTGGTTGTTGTATATTACAGGCTTTGCAAATCACTGTGTTTTGTGTTGTACGTTTTGGTTATTGCATATTACAGGCTTTTTCACTGTTGTGAAGGTATTTTCACAGAAACAAGGATTACTGGTATAATAAACCGAATTAGACTAACAAGGGTTACCTTTGACCTCGAACGCTCGTAACCGCACGCAACCATGCTCAGAATAACAAGCAATCATAAACAAAACAGTGGTGTGCGTCATTTCCATGCAAAACGTTGCATTCTACCTCAAGTAACATTTTAATAGAGAGAAACAAAGTAACAAGATATCAATACCACAGGAAGGAAATTATATGTAATTTAATGGCGTCAGCGTATCAATACATTTTCAATCATCAGCGCCAAAACTCTCTGCTTAAAGTACTTATAATAGCGCAAAACACACATATACAGCAGTACCATACACCTGAAAGTGCTTATATTAGTCCTCAAAGTGCAGATGCGGGATTTCGATGAAGTGGTTAAAACATAGTGGGAGAGAACAATATGCACACCTCACTATAGCCACGTTATCACATTCCAAGTCACATTCACGCAGTCCAATATCAAAAGCCACACTAATTATATTTTCAAATGATTATGTTGGTAAGTCAATGTCATAACTTGGCTTTCGCCAAGCATATTGCAACATAGGCTTATACGTAGGTGCAGCAAATTGATTGTAAATCACTGAGTGAAGAAGTTTCACGATGAAATAACGATCATGTACCTTCATTTGTGGTTTGGCACCGTGTAGTCTTACAAAATCAGTAATACTTCTGATATAGAGTTTATAATGCCGAAAGAAGTAAACACCTAGGGGTTGGCAATATTTTGTTGTTTTCGGTGGCAATATCTTCAGCGTAACATCTTTGTTTGGAAAACTTGCATCTAGAAGGGTACGATCTGTATGACCTCCCAGGAATCACACAACAATAGGCTCTTTTCATTTGTTACATGTTGGCCAAGGACTGAAGTTTGAAAACGTTCCATGTGTTCTTTAGTCAATTTTCCACTTTTGCTTGCCTCCACATGAATGTTTCGCGGACAGGTTGTTGCAAGTTTCTTTAAAATATTTGGACCGAAAGTGCCTTGTGTCTCTTGAAAACTAATGTACTACTTGCTTGCTAGTCTGCGTGCCATTGATAAAGCCACATCAATTGTGTAGCTGTGGGTAGAGCTATGTACAGACTGCAACACAATACCTGTAGTTTTCTCTCCACTGTAGGACAGTGTTCATGCTGAAGACATTTCATACTGGAATTGACTCTGGTCACTGCTCCAAACATTAGCTCTCTCCACACCCTCCTCTATCATAAACATGTTCACTTCTTCCACAAACTGTTGTGCCTTCTGACGTATAATATTATCGTCTTCTATGTCCTTACGTGTGACAAATGTGGCAATATGCCTGTATGAAATGCCATATTCAGCCTTGAGATGGTCGATAAAGGAAATGGAAGCTTTGAAATTGGCCAATCCAATCATTTTAGCCCCTTCTAGTGAAATGCCAATAGTGAACTCTAGATCCATACCCCCTTGCACCATCAAATTGCGATACTACATACACTTTTATAGCTTGTAATTGCGACAGTCTATTTCCTTTCGTTTCCTACACACATAATTTAGAATTGATGTGCAATTTGATTTACTTTTGATGCACTTACAACGCTTCATTAGTTTGCTATAGGAATTGAAGCCACGATTGTAATAGTCCTCATAAATGTTCTCTAGTACGCTGTCAACATTATCTTATAATACACTGGACCTCGTCTTTTGGGGTGGAGAGAGTTCGTACTCACTTTGACTTGACTGTTCCTGTTGCTCTGGAGATGTATGTCGTGTACTGCTTGAAGAGCCGCCTTCAATTCAGGTTCCTCCTGTCCTTCAAAACCAGTATATCTATCCAGCGTAACGTCGTGTATTTCTGTGTCATCGTTATTATATTTCTGAATTATTATGTTATATAATATATCCGCGAGCTCCATATCCTCGGCCCCGATGTCGATGATGCGAATGATGTTATTCTCTATAGAGTGATAAATAAGTTACAAGATTGTGAGCAACTGCAACGTGACCTCGAAAATGTTGTGAGATGGACAGCAGGCAATGGTATGTTGATAAACGGGGTTAAAAGTCAGGTTGTGAGTTTCACAAATAGGAAAAGTCCTCTCAGCTTTAATTACTGCGTTGATGGGGTGAAAGTTCCTTTGTAAGTATCTAGGTGTTAATATACGGAAATATCTACATTGGGGTAATCACATAAATGGGATTGCAAATAAAGGGTACAGATCTCTGCACATGGTTATGAGGGTGTTTAGGGGTTATAGTAAGGATGTAAAGGAGAGGGCATATAAGTCCCTGGTAAGACCCCAACTAGAGTACGGTTCCAGTGTATGGGACCCTCACCAGGATTACCTAATTCAAGAACTGGAAAAAATCCAAAGAAAAGCAGCTCGATCTGTTCTGAGTGATTTCCGACAAAAGAGTAGCGTTACAAAAACGTTGCAAGGTTTGGGCTGGGAAGAATTGAGAGAAAGAAGAAGAGCTGCTCGTCTAAGTGGTATGCTCCGAGCTGTCAGCGGAGAGATGGCGTGGAATGACATTAGTAGACGAATAAGTTTGAGTGGCTTCTATAAAAGTAGGAAAGATCACAATATGAAGATAAAGTTGGAATTCAAGAGGACAAACTGGGGCAAATATTCATTTATAGGAAGGGGAGTTAGGGATTGGAATAAGTTACCAAGGGAGACGTTCAATAAATTTCCAATTTCTTTGAAATCATTTAGGAAAAGGCTAGGAAAGCAACAGATAGGGAATCTGCCACCTGGGCGACTGCACTAAATGCAGATCAGTACCGGTATTGATTGATTGATTGATTGATTGATTGATTGATTGATTGATTGATTGATTGATTGATTGATTGATTGATTGATTGATTGATTGATTGATTGATTGATTGATTGATTGATGTCATTTCCATATTCAGCACGTAGCAACTTGGTCCCTAATATTTGGACCACATGGTATCACTGCACTGTACACAGTTTACACAGCAACTCGCTTGCGAACACTCCAAGAGCTATACCACTCACGCAACTGGAGCACTGGTTAGTGCAGCTACACTATGTCACCGTCTAGTGGCGGTAGCAGACAAGTGCGGAGTTTTGCATGGAAATGAAGCACACCACTGTTTTGTTTATGATTGCTTGTTATTCTGAGCATGGTTTCGTGCGGTTCCGAGCGTTAGAGGTAAAAGGTGTCCCTTGTACGTGGTATGTTCTGACCAATAAGTGGGGAGATGGCGTGGAGTGAAATTAGTAGACGAATAACTTTGTGAGGTGTTTTTAAAAGTAGGAAAGATTACAATATGAAGATAAAGTTGGAATTCAAGAGGACGAATTGGGGAAAATGTTCGCTATAGGAAGAGGAATTGGGGATTGGAATAATTTGGCAAGGGGGATGTTTAATAAATTTGCAAATAATCTGCAATTATTTAAAAAACACGAGGGAAACAGCAAATAGGGAATCTGCCACCTGCGCGACTGCCCTAATGCAGATCGGTGGTGACTGATTGTTAAACAATAATTGCATTTTTATTGTATAAAAAGCCACAGTAGACCAAGGTCCATTTTAACAACACCCTCAGAAGATATCCCTGAACGACCTCCGAAGGTTTTTCGGTGGAGTGCGGGTTTTCCCTGTATGTGCGTAGATAGATAGGAGCCACAATAAAATATTGTCTGGATGTCTTAATTTCACTGAGGGAGTTGTCTACGCAGTTTGGCCCAACCAGCCGTGAGCTTGCATTAGGGAGAGAGTTGGTTCCAATCGGCAGTTCTCAATATGCTTTCCCGTGGATTCCACGTTTTCTGTTTCTGGTTGCTGTACCTTAATTAAAGTCACAGTCACTTCCTTCCCTGTGCTATCTCACTGTCGCAATGGTTAATAATGTTATTGGCTTTACGTCCCACTAACTACTTTAACGGTTTTCGGAGACGCCGAGGTGCCGGAATTTAGTCCCGTGGGGAAATCTATCGACACGAGGCTGACGTATTTGAGCACCTTCAAATACCATTGGACTGAACCGGCATCAAACCTGCAAGCTGGAGTCAGAAGGCCAGCGCCTCAACCGTCTGAGCCACTCAGCCCGGCGCGTGTGTTGTTAAACCACTAGGAAAGTTAACATTACAACAAGAGCTGTTGTTCTGTAATATTGAAGTGAGTTCACATAAATTTATGTCAAATTGCTGAACGAAAATGAAATTAGGATGGCTATGTCTATAACGAAAATCATGTTGGTTTGAAAGGTAGTCAGGTTCGAGCATGTATCTACTCGGTCAAATATCACTAATTCATTAAATGTCAGAAGATGGTGAAACGACTCACTAAAAATCAGGAAATCTTTGCTGTATTGTCTTCAGCAAGCTCCTAACAGTTGGCAGGGTCTGTCTTTGACACTTCAATTATCTCACCCCTACAGACGTGGAGGAAAGCATTGGACCACGACCACAGCAACTTCTCCCTGAGAGAGGTGGGTCTTAAAGAGGACAAGTTGATGTTAATTCGTGCAGACAATCTTCTCGTTGAAAACGGTATCTTGTCTCTACTCGTATAATTATAGGGTAGAACATCCAATATACAGCCACCACCCGAATCGAGCTCCTTATCAGTTCAGAATGGACCATAACTATTGCAATTAACTTCATAGTTTGCATTATTTAATTAATATTATTTATGACGAGGCCTTTTAGGGGACCTCATGTCCATTTAAATTCATCCTCCTTCTTCTTCTCCTTCTTCAGATTTTGTCCATGTTGGACCACATAAAATAACCCGTTGCATTCATTTCGGTTTGTTTCCCGCTTCCTCTTTTGCTTTCCAATAGTTCATTATTTCAGTATGTTTTCTTCCTTCTCTCTTCCGTCCATATGTTATTTATTTCCTTCCTTCTTTTCCTTCTTCTGGAAACCTTTGAAATTTTGTATCAATCTTCTATTCCTTTTGCCCTGTATTCTATCTGCTGTTATTTCCATATCTGCCGCATCTCTTTATACTTTGAATCCACTGACTGCCATTCTTACCCTTGTAAACAAGATTGAACATTTATTTTCTGAGTCTGGCGTTATCCATCCTCATTATGTAAACAAAGACCTTAACCCTCCTCTTCCTGATCTTGTAAATAATAATAATGTTACTTGCTTTACGTCCCACTAACTACTTTTACGGTCTTTCGGAGACGCCGAGGTGCCGGAATTTAGTCCCGCAGGAGTTCTTTTACGTGCCAGTAAATCTACCGACACGAGGCTGTCGTATTTGAACACCTTCAAATACCACCGGACTGAGTCAGGATCGAACCTGCCAAGTTGGGGTTAGAAGGCCAGCGCCTTAACCGTCTGAACCACTCAGCCCGGCCCTCATCTTATCAGACATTATTTCAGTTCCTTTATATTCTTGTAGAGATCTGCATTATTTCTGTGTACGAACTAACGATTTTCAGTCATTAATGGGTCACAGATCTTTCTTAGAACCCTTCTTTCCATTTTCTCTACCTCTTCTATTTCTCCTGTTTTCGTGGAGAACATACACTCTTTTCCCTGTTGTTTACTCCTCCGTTTTTCAAAGTATTCCTTCATCATTGCACTATTACCCATTCTTCTCCTTTCAGACCACTTTAGACAAAGTTCTTTTCATTCTTCTTTGAAATCCTTCCATTCTTGAAATCATCTTATTATAAATATCTCTAAGTAGTTTCCACTTATATTATTTATTTGTAAATATGTCTTCACCTTTTGTATCAATCAATCAATCAATCAATCAATCAATCAATCAATCAATCAATCAATCAATCAATCAATCAATCAATCAATCAATCAATCAATCAATCAATCAATCAATCAATCAATCAATCAATCAATCAATCAATCAATCAATCAATCAATCAATCAATCAATCAATCAATCAGTACTGGTCTGCATTTAGGACAGTCGACCAGGTGGCAGATTCCCTATCTGTTGCTTTCCCAGCCCTTTCTTAAATACTTTTTTCCCCCTAAGGTACTTGAATATCTGTTCAGTCAATCCGTCATCATCCATTCCACAGATATGTCCCAAAAAATAGCAGTCTCCATTTTTCGGCTACGCAGGGACGTGAAAGTGATAAGATTGGAATGGTTGGTGTTAATTTAAGGTGTGGAAAAGGGAAACCACGGAAAGCCATCTTTAGGGCTGCCGACGGTGAGAATCGAACACACCATCTCGCGAGTGCAAGCTCACAGCAACGCAGCCTAAACCGCACGGCCAACTCGATCAACGCCAGCTCCGAATGTGGTTTTCCCTGATTTCCCATTTTCACACAAGGTAAATCCTGCGGCTGTACATTACTTAAGGCCACGGTCGACTTCTCCCTACTCCTAGCGCTTCCTTGTCCCATCGTCACCTATCTGTGTCAGCGAAAAACATTGTCCGATGGCATTTGAGGTAAACAAACACATCAGCCCCACGTCAAAGTATTTACCGGAATGTAAAAGAACTGACATTATTATTATTATTATTATTATTATTATTATTATTATTATTATTATTATTATTATGGTAATTCCGGGAGAGTTGCCGCACTTTTTATGTCTTTTGTTATATCTCGGTATATTTCATCATCATCATCTGTTTACCCTCCAGGTTCGGTTTTTCCCTCGGACTTAGCGAGGGATCCCACCTCTACCGCCTCAAGGGCAGTGTCCTGGAGCTTCAGACTCTTGGTCGGGGGATACAACTGGGGAGTATGACCAGTACCTCGCCCAGGCGGCCTCACCTGCTATGCTGAACAGGGGCCTTGTGGAGGGATGGGAAGATTGGAAGGGATAGGCAAGGAAGAGGGAAGGAAGCGGCCGTGGCCTTCAGTTAAGTACTATCCCGGCATTCGCCTGCAGGAGAAGTGGGAAACCACGGAAAACCACTTCCAGGATGGCTGAGGTGGGAATCGAACCCACCTCTACTCAGTTAACCTCCCGAGGCTGAGTGGACCCCGTTCCAGCCCTCGTACCACTTTTCAAATTTCGTGGCAGAGCCGGGAATCGAACCCGGGCCTCCGGGGGTGGCAGCTAATCACGCTAACCACTACACCACAGAGGCAGACTCTCGGTATATTTACTTAAAAAATTGTTGCAAATTCATCGAGCATAATTTGAAAACATGTACATTTGATCAGGGATGAACAAAATATTGGCAATTGAAAGTAAATGGGAGAAAGGAGTGAACAAAGGAATTGTTGCATCTGCGGCGTCTCTCCCTGGATCCCGGTATAGATGCCGACTTTGCTCGGGAGAAGTGCCGCGAGTAAAATAATTAATGACAAAATCAAATTTAAGCCAATTTCTTCAACTTTAATATACTTGAACACTAGAACGTACTACAAGACAATTATATCCACATAATACAATCATTCAATGGAAAAAATCTATCTGATAATTTACAACATTAAAATCATATTTTAATTTCGATTTACTATAAATGTGCATGTGCAATGGATTCTTCACTGTGTTATATAAAACCCCACGGCACTTAACACCCTTGAAATGGCTCTGGCCTGCACAGCGACCGCTGCTCAGCCCGAAGGCCAACTATCAGGGAGAGACGCCGCACCCTCCTGTTTTCATACCTCAAGGCTATCATGGCCCAAAATTAGCTTACTCTCAACTACAGTTATGTTTCTGACGTCTACTGTACTAAAAACGTCTGATTTAAGCATTTGAAGCCAACTTAATATACAATAAATTAACACACGCAAAAACTTTGTCAGGAGGTAACATGTACTCGCCTCATGATATCGGCTATAATTGGCGTAATATACGAGCAAATTTCGTCACACTCGCAGACAGTAGTTCTTCCTTAGAAACTGAAAAACCACACATATTGCCATCTAGCTGTAACGATGGGAACCTTTAGCTACAGTGTATGCGGCATCTCTATCGGGGCGGCATCTGTCCCGGATTTACCTTATTATTATTATTATTATTATTATTATTATTATTATTATTATTATTATTATTATTATTATTATTATTATTATTATTATTATTATTACCGTGTTTTGCTAGGTTGCAGAAGTGTAAGAAGGTGCGGGCTTTATTGGGTGGACAAAGAAAATATGAGAACATAATTTAAAGCAACAAAATTTAAAAAAATATTTCTTTCCTTTTTTTCTGACTTTAAAAAGGTAAATAATCTAAATGGACAATAACAAATAACAGTTAAACGGAAAAAGTATGAGCTCGTCAGTTCCGATCACAACATTGACTTAAAGTCAATATTTAGTTGCTCCACTCAGTTACACCTTAGAAGACTGAGGTCCAAAGTTTCTTATCCAAATTTTTACCTTTAAAATAGTGCTCACTGTCATTTCAGCTCAACAGTCTATTACAAACTCAGCCATAATTCATGACACTTTAAACAGAGGCAATAAGTGACAACTCCAAATGGCTTTAGTGGTCAACAGAAAAGGTTTAAGAAATCGGCCATAAACAAGATGCTAGGAGGCGAAACACCTGCACTCCTTTTGTAACTTCTTCTTCTTCTTCTTTTCTAGCCTATTCCAATCCACTGCTGGGTATAGGCCTCTTCCATGTGCTTCCATCGTCTTCGGTCTTGAGCCACTTGGAACCAGCGTGTTCCAGCCAACAGCTTTATGTCGTCGAGCCATCTCTTCTGGGGTCTTCCAATGCCTCTCTTGTGTTCCCATGGTCTCCAGTGAACAATCCTAGAGGTCCACCTGTTGTAGTCTTGTCGAGCTACGTGTCCTACCCATTGCCATTTTTGTAACACACTCTGAAAAATACTTCAGATCCTACATGGGCTTATGGCCCGAATATACAGAGGCTAAGCCTACACTACAGACGGTGACTAGATGGCGAAAATATTAAGTTCCAAAATAAAAATTTCAAGTTTTAGAAAACCATGGTCACCCCTCATACCAAGCTGAATAGGAATTAAAAGAGGGTGAACACTCATTATTCCTTAAGTTGTACATCTTTCCCAGCAGGAATTTGAATACAGTCCTTAGACTTGCTTGAAAATGTACATAAAAAAGATGATATTAAACTTTAGAAATTTACATTAAGCACACATCTTGAAACGTTCCCCTCAATTCAGCTTTCTGGAGCTAGCACATATTTAAAAGATGTCTGCCATTACCTTGAGCTGGTGGGCCTTCCGACGACGGGCAAGGCTTTCCCCTGCCTCCACTAACCGTATGCGCATTAGACTGGAGCGAAGAGAAGAAGAAGACAACATGGCCAAAAAGCTCTCACCTTTTATAGTAGAGGGGAAAGTTCCAGAACTCTCTAGGCCGAATGCCTGCACACACCGCGAATTTTAATTGGCCAAAAATATATATACAAAAAAATTCTGATTGGTTGGCAACTTCAGGAAGAAGGAGGCCATGTAGAGCTGACAGCTTCAGCACATTAAAAAAATACAACCACTTCAGGTGTACAAGACTTGAAAACAGACATTCCATTAAAAATGAATTGTCCGTCATCCCGCCAGAGGGAGCACATAAGACGACAGGAGAGACATCTGAAGGTTAAATGTCCAAACTTCTTCCATTACACAGTTCAGGGTTTTACATCACAGATGCCCTTTTAAAGGTGTCCAGTTCAAATGCACGGAGGAGGTGTACCTCCTGAACGATTATTATTATTATTATTATTATTATTATTATTATTATTATTATTATTATTATTATTATTATCCCACTGATATTAGTCAGTTACTTCGTCCGTTCTCGTCAAATGAAGTCGTATAATATTGTAGCTTAATCTAACGTAACTGCAGGGTAATTATAGCTATTTTGTGCCTTAAACACAGTGATCCGCGGCGAAATTCCATGCCATGTTAACTCCCGTTAACTGCAGACTTCATCAACGTAGGAAAATTGGGCAATAGCCTATGGGACTTTTCTTACAATGTGCTATACGTTGCTCCGACACAGATAGGTCTTATGGCGACGACGGAATAGGAATGGGCTACGAGTGTGAATCAAGCGACTGTGGCTTTAAGTAAGGTAACGCCCCAGCATTTACCTGGTGCGAAAATGGAAACCATGGAAAACTATATTCAGAGTTGCCGACGAGCGAGTTGTCCGTGCGGTTTAGGCTACGTTACTGTCAGTTTGCATTCGGGAGATGGTGGGTTCGATTCTCACCGTCGGCAGCCCTAAAAATGATTTTTTGCGGTTTCCCATTTCCACACCTTAATTAACGCCAACCATTCAAATCTTATCACTTTCCCGTCGCTGTGTCGCCGAAATCTTTCGACGTGTTAGTGCGATGTTAAAACAGTAGCGAATAAATAAATAAAATAAACAAATAAATAAATAAGATAGAAGAAGAACAACACATTTTAAAACAGACTAAAATATTATTCATATATTTCGGAACCAAAACTCGTTCCGACTATAACGGTCCTAAGGGAAAATAACTTAAAGGAAATGTTTAACTTTCATCGAAAAATGCAGTGGTTGTTTAATACCTATCAGAATTACGTACGTCTGTGAAGAACATGGGAACCTTTGAATTTCATGTATAAAATAATCCAGGATAACATTTTCAAATATATTGCGGTCACTATTTTTCTACCCACCACGGGAACTAAGTACATCTAGAATTATCCTTGTTATTTCGCAGACTAACTGTAACGTTCCAGACGTCACAGTGTAATTATGTTAATTTTATTATATGTAATTAATTCAGGAATTTAACGTCATGATATTTATCTTGGTATGTAATTGTATTATAATTCATGGTTGATCATTTGCTCACTATCATTTCATTACTTTGTAACTACGACTTGTAAACGAGGGCTGAATATCCTAGTATTCACTTAGATTCTTGCGACATTCGTTTAAATTTAACTTGCAGTAGATTTCCTCTATCTTACCACATCACCGAAGAAGAAGGAAGGACAAATTTAGACATCAAATTCTGGGAAAAGCGAGCACGTGTTCAAGCGTTATAACGACAGCTACCGTATTTCGACCAGAATAATTCAAACTGATCACCGCCTATATTTTCAAAGGAGCGTCATGTTGCCATGGATACTGAGTGAAAGGGCTAATAGAAGAACAGTTGATATCATGGTTAAGACCCATCAACTCTAATATCTGGAGTGGGGAGAGACGTGTCAACTGATTGGACCACGTGTAGCGACCTGTAATTAGAGCCAGAGAAGGTTATAAAAGGGCGTGTTGGAGCTCTTGGCTTCATTCCTCTTCATTCTTCTTTATTCTGCATTCATTATTATTATTCTTCTGGATTCTTGATTCTTCGATCTTGTATATCGCTGTAGGTCTGTGAACTTGTCTTATGGTTGTTGTACCATAGTGGACTAGTGTGATAGTTTATCACTTCTACATTAATTACTGCGTTACCACGACGTGGTACTTAGGAATTTCTGAATGAGGGGTGTATAGCCACTCTCATCAGGAAGTACGTACAGCTCGGCTACTAGACCGGTTTGTACCAGTCTAAGACAATAGGTAGTATTAAACTAGATAGAAATGAAACTTCAGGGCACATTTTCAGTAAAGTTGGAAGGATTATTAATTGTGTATCCTCTCCACATAACCCAAGGAGGTTTTTCTAACTATGACTTAGGGCTCATCTCCAATATATGGGATAGAGCATAATAGGGAGTGTTAGTGTCGAAGCCATCTTCCAGTTAGTGGTCGGTGCACTTAGCAAGGCAGGAATGGTACTTAGCTGCAGATGAAGAGATCTCAAAGACGACCGGTGATGTTCCAGCTACAAGGATGGAAGCTTTCCAAGGACCAGCAGAACAAGACTACATGGTGAGCAAGCGAGTTAAAAATATTGCAAGTTTTCGCGAAGTAGAGTCATTCAACTTTTTGTTAAATTCATTTCCTATTTTAAATTCAGTTCTCGTTAAACCGTCGTCATTTATATTCAATATAATAAATAGTATTTTTCTAGTTTACTTTAATCAATCTGCCTTAATTAGCCTTTTGATTTCTAATTCTCCGGCTTAATGATTAGTGCACTATCACCCCACCCCTGTGATAAGAGTCCGTCCAAGCTTGATTATAAATTTTTACCTTTAAGTCATCAACTTAAAGATTGGCGCCCTTAGCTTGCATGGTTGCATTTCTCGTTCAATGATTGTTCTCCGAGAGGGGAAGTCACATAAATGCCGCTCCAACGTAGGGCGAGAAAATCATTAAGTACGGAGCAGTTAATGACAGTAACGATATCAGAATTCGTATTATGGGCAAAATTTGGATATTCACGTTGCATTAGGAGTGTTTGATTGTGGGGAGGGTCATGGCTGATCAGACGAAAGAGGAGAGGATGTTGCGCAGTGGACGGGCGATAAAAGGCAATAACGTATTGAGTTCAGAGGAAGAGTTGTGTAGTCCAGTAGAAGAAATTGAAGATAGAAGTGTAAGTAGTATGGAGAGTGAAGGCAAGCAGAAAGAAGTCAGTATGGAGTCAGATGATAGTAGGATGGGGGGCGAAGCGGAAGTAAACACTAACAATGAAAGTAATAATAATGATCAGTTAATGGAAATGATGCAGTTAATGTTAAGTAAGATAGAGGATAGTAAATCTGAAATAAAAAATGAAATGGAACAAAATAAATTTGAAATAAAAAAGGAATTGGAACAAACTAAATCAGAAATCAAAAATGAAGTAGAACAAACTAAACGAGAATTAAGTAAGGCATTGAATGAACACAAGGTAGAAGCTAATAAAAGGATGGACGAACATAGCAAACAGTTACAAGAATTATTTAAACAAAATGAAAGATTTAACAAGCAGATAGAGGAACAGAAAGAGATAACTAAGCAAAACAAACAAGAGGTAGAAAAGAAATTTGTAGAGCAGAGGAGTGAGTTGTTGGAATTAATGGGGAAGGAAAACAACTCTACTAGGGAGGAAGTAATGAGGCAGGTCACTAGTATTGATAAAAGAGTTGAGACTCAAAGAGGGGAAATACGGGTATTCAAAGACCACGTCCAACAAGAGATTGACACAGTAAAGCTTAGAATAGAAGATGAGACCCGGGCAAGTGAAGAAAGGTTTGCGATAGCTGAAGAGAATAAGATTGAAATTAGGACATTAAAAGAGAAGCAGGTTAATTTGGAGAGCGAAATTGATAGGAGAGACAAAGATGTAGAATGCCGGATGGAGAAAGCAGAAAATCAGTTAAAACAGGTGGCAAAGGATAAACAGGTTTTCACGGGAAAGCAATGTCTAGGAAATAGCTACATTAGGGAAATTGAACTACCTAAATTTAATGGGAAACAAACGAACCCGCTAGATTTCCTTAAGATGATAGAAAAACGATTTGAAAAGCGTCTAGAGGAAGGATCTATGGACTGGGAAGACGTTATGGAAAATATTGACCATGCTTTTGTAGGAGAAACTCGGTCTTGGTTCATGGTATATAGGCAAACGATGACGAACCTGAAAGAATTCAGAAATAAGTTTAGAGAGAAATTCTGGAATGAAGCGATACAAGCTCGGGAGAGAGAAAGGGTGGTATTTGGGAGGTACAAACAGCATGAGGGAGTCACTATGACCGAATACTTCCTGGCCCATGTCATGATTTGTCAGAACTTAGATGGTATAACCGGGGGGTCTGATGTAGTAAGACTACTTTTGAGACATTTTCCGGACAGGGTGAGAGAAGCGGCCTGCATGCAAAGAGTTGGTACTATTCAGGAGATGGAGAACCTACTAGGCAGTTTTGATGCTTTAGGTAACCTTAGGAGTAGAACGGAGAATATACAGAGCTTTAGTCATCACAACGGAATGAGACATAACGGAAGAACACAGAATCACGAAGCTCGCAATCAGTTCAGACCTCAGCATAACAGTAGGAGCGGAGAACCTGAATATAGGACAGGAAATTTCCAACGGGGGCCAGAGCAATGTACTAATGAGTCCAACGTCAATACACAAAGGGAACCTTTAAACTAACTAGAGGCTGTAATCTTAGGTCAGAATTCCAGCCTAGTACGAAGGTAGCGAAGTGTCTTGTCATGAAAGTGTTACCATATGACCTAGATGTTAGAGACGATTTGTTGTATGTACCCGAGCAGAATAATGAAGATTCAAGTAATAAAGTAGTCAATCCCGTTGTTAAATTGAAAGTTTGGGGGGCGTGGGTTAAAGTTTTGATTGATTCTGGTAGCCAAATATCATGTATTAGTTCTCAGTGGTATGAGTCATTAGTGAAACAGGGTATTCAGTTGGAGGAAATGCCTGTTAAGTCTACTTTCATCATTACGGCTGTTGGAAAGAAGTCTGAGCAAATTTGTAAACAAGTAGCTGTTCCGATCTGTATTAATAATTTTATTAGCGTTCAGATATGTTTGGTAATTCCGCATTTGATATTTGATCTTATCTTGGGATCTGACTGGTTAACGTTAAAATTGGCTCAGTTAAATTACTATGATTCAGTGCTAAATTTGAGGTGGAATAATGAGGATATCAAGGTCAAGTTTGAGGTGGAAATTCAAAGGAAAACGGAAGTTAGTACAGTGTGGAGAATGAGAGAAGTTTCTAAAGTTAATGAAGAGGCTAGTGAGGGCCTGAAGTTGTGCCAGTTGTGGATTAATGAGGATAAAATATGTGGCTTGAAAGAAGCCGTAAGTAGAAATCATTTAAATGAAGTCCAGAAGGACAAGTTATTTGAAGTGTTGTGTGAACACGTGGAGATTTTTTCCGAGAAACCTGGTGTTACCCATCTGTACGAGCATTCTTTTTCTGTGCTGGATAAGACTCCATTCAGCGGACCGCGGTATCCGATACCACACAAATATGCCATAGCCGTAGAGGATCAAATTCAAGCTATGTTAGCAGACGATGTGATTGAATTATCAAACAGTCAATACGTTAATCCCTTAATTGTCGTGCCTAAGTGTAATGGATCAATACGTCTGTGTATTGAATGCGAGAACGTATGAATGGTTCATATAACAGTAGTTTACGGAGATACCTGTCGTGTGAGGTGGCTGAACCGGATTGTGAGATATAGGTCAGTAACTCGGGGAAGTTGCTACCTGTTATGTCAGACTACGAGCGGAATGAGTTTACCTCTCAATTGTGGTGGTATTTCCTAGTTGTGTTTGTAAACAAGGGAGGTGTTTCTGTGTAGCGGTAGATTTACGCTCGTTCATGCCGATAGATCATCTGTTTTCTGTATGTGAGGCCATGAAATGTTATATCTTATCTGTTTTCTGAGATGTTACCGAAGGCTAATTAAAGCTGACGATGGCAAATAATTAATTTTCCCGTATGTGCATTTCTAACTTGCAATAATTTTACCGTGAGCTTAAATCGCGTGTGTATTCGTGTGAAGTGTATTGCATCCTGCTTCAAGATAAGGTTGAAACATTCGAGAGAGTGATTAAGGTGTAAATTGTTTGTATCATTTGTTTTCCATGGTTTTAATGTAAAAGATTGGAAGAGAACGTGTTACTGCTATCTAGCAAAGAATGTCGGAAAGATGGAGAGTAAAAGGACTAATAGACACTCGGGAGAGTTTGTAATCTGAATTGTATATATATTATGTTATATTCTCAAAGATAATCTTGTTTTTTTTTAAATGGAAAGTTGCTCGTGTTGGGCATAATTTAGTATCTAAACCTCAAGATGAACTGAAATAACAGACATTCGCAATGGTAAGCAGTCTAAGAGAGATATGGAAACAGTGAGATATAATTAATTGTATGAAAATAATGTCGCTCGTAATGGGCAGGTAATAGAGGTATTTCAAGTCAATGTGGGAGTAAGAGTGTGAGTTCTCAAATCATGTGATATTTGTTAAGAACTCATGGGGGCGTATGTAACGTTCCAGACGTCACAGTGTAATTATGTTAATTTTATTGTATGTAATTAATTCAGGAATTTAACGTCATGATATTTATCTTGGTATGTAATTGTATTATAATTCATGGTTGATCATTTGCTCACTATCATTTCATTACTTTGTAACTACGACTTGTAAACGAGGGCTGAATATCCTAGTATTCACTTAGATTCTTGCGACATTCGTTTAAATTTAACTTGCAGTAGATTTCCTCTATCTTGCCCAATCACCGAGGAAGAAGGAAGGACAAATTTAGACATCAAATTCTGGGAAAAGCGAGCACGTGTTCAAGCGTTATAACGACAGCTACCGTATTTCGACCAGAATAATTCAAACTGATCACCGCCTATATTTTCAAAGGAGCGTCATGTTGCCATGGATACTGAGTGAAAAGGCTAATAGAAGAACAGTTGATATCATGGTTAAGACCCATCAACTCTAATATCTGGAGTGGGGAGAGACGTGTCAACTGATTGGACCACGTGTAGCGACCTGTAATTAGAGCCAGAGAAGGTTATAAAATGGCGTGTTGGAGCTCTTGGCTTCATTCTTCTTCATTCTTCTTGATTCTGCATTCATTATTATTATTCTTCTGGATTCTTGATTCTTCGATCTTGTATATCGCTGTAGGTCTGTGAACTTGTCTTATGGTTGTTGTACCATAGTGGACTAGTGTGATAGTTTATCACTTCTACATTAATTACTGCGTTACCACGACGTGGTACTTAGGAATTTCTGAATGAGGGGTGTATAGCCACTCTCATCAGGAAGTACGTACAGCTCGGCTACTAGACCGGTTTGTACCAGTCTAAGACAATAGGTAGTATTAAACTAGATAGAAATGAAACTTCAGGGCACATTTTCAGTAAAGTTGGAAGGATTATTAATTGTGTATCCTCTCCACATAACCCAAGGAGGTTTTTCTAACTATGACTTAGGGCTCATCTCCAATATATGGGATAGAGCATAATAGGGAGTGTTAGTGTCGAAGCCATCTTCCAGTTAGTGGTCGGTGCACTTAGCAAGGCAGGAATGGTACTTAGCTGCAGATGAAGAGATCTCAAAGACGACCGGTGATGTTCCAGCTACAAGGATGGAAGCTTTCCAAGGACCAGCAGAACAAGACTACATGGTGAGCAAGCGAGTTAAAAATATTGCAAGTTTTCGCGACGTAGAGTCATTCAACTTTTTGTTAAATTCATTTCCTATTTTAAATTCAGTTCTCGTTAAACCGTCGTCATTTATATTCAATATAATAAATAGTATTTTTCTAGTTCACTTTAATCAATCTGCCTTAATTAGCCTTTTGATTTCTAATTCTCCGGCTTAATGATTAGTGCACTATCACCCCACCCCTGTGATAAGAGTCCGTCCAAGCTTGATTATAAATTTTTATCTTTAAGTCATCAACTTAAAGATTGGCGCCCTTAGCTTGCATGGTTGCATTTCTCGTTCAATGATTGTTCTCCGAGAGGGGAAGTCACATAACTTTCAAATTTATATCAATAATTGTATCAAGTAAGAGAGCATGAAACTATAAGCAACAGTATTCATAGTTTCAGTATGGCAGAAGCTACATTTTCTTCATGTAACTCTCCCTATTCAGTATAATGTAATAACCACAAGGAAAAATAAATACTCCACCAATAAATTTCAAATAATATTTCCATAAGAGGAATATCCTGTTATAATTTATTTTTAAAAGGTTCACCTTAGCTTTCTTTGTTAGTTAACTGTAGCACCTTGTATTATGCTGCCTCATTAAATCTAAGCTACGTTTCATTTTGTTCATAGCCTTGTTTTGTGTCAATTATAAGGAATTTAAGATTACGTTTCATACTTAGTTTACATATATTATATAACTGTAGTCGTTATTATGTAACTGGGACTCATGTTCTGATATGCTAACAATGAATAACTAAGTCAATTAATTAATTAAACACGGTGCTTCGAAAGTCAAAATATGTAGCTAAGTTATTACACGCCTTAACACAGGCTGGAAATTCATGGATCATTGTGTAACCGTCTTCTCCCTATTCATGAGGTGCGCCAGTCACTGCTGTTGGTTTTAAGCACAAGAAGAGCTTTTGGTATAACTGCAGCTGGTTACAAGAGACTTGGTAGAGCCCCGGGGCGGGCAAAACATCCGCTGTTTGTGTACGAGTGGGACGGGAGTCTCATCACAAGAGCCGTAACTCGCTCAATTATGTTATACAACCTCGCGAAAAGAGGAGAAGGTAATCAACCAAATGTCTCATCGCATCAAACAACTAAAGCTGTTGGAAACACAGAGGAGGTTCTCTGTTTCCCTGGCTCTCTGGGTAGCAGGCAGGTTCTCTGAGAGATGATGGAATTGTCACTGGATTCCAAACCTATGCGTGTGCAACTTTAGAAAAGGAAAGTCACATACCCATGGTTCAGATTCCTATTAAAACTGGAGGTATTAAGGGCTCTGATCCACGATGTCCATAGAAATCAAACCCCATAGCGCTAGAACCATCATGGACCTTGGCCTACCAGGCAACCGCTTCTCATTTCGAAGGCCTGCAGTTTACGACGTGGTGCAGTTATTCTCCGATTTCTAGACCTGGGTCACCATCTCACAATAATTTGGTACGTCAACTGTTCCCAGATAGAACTCGAAACAGCCTTGACACATCGGTAAAAATACCTGATCTATCTGGGAATCGAAGTGGTGGTGTTTGAGAACGAGGAAGGCTCACCGTCCATAGACAGGGAGGACAGTACGATATTAACAGTCAATAGTAAAAACTTGAGTGCTTGACGTTTGCACATGGGATAAATTGCGGAGGAAGCTGGGTCTTGAAGTGTAGATCTCCGAAAACTCATCTAAAGGAAGAAAATAAACCCAATTGTAACATACACTGTCAGAAGACAGCGATATCTAATATAATTTTTTTATTCGCAATTTTCAATTTATTATGATTCAGTTAAACAGAATAACAGGCGATTAGGAAATAATAATCATAGTAATAAATTATATCGAGCCCGCCTGGTAGCGATGACGTCCAGTCCGTACGATCTGATGCCATAGTTACCCGGTTCGAGTCACGTCGGTCAAAAAATGTCACCATCAGAATGGCTGACAGGATAGAAAATATAATTAATAGATTGGGTGCCAAAAGCCTAGATTCTACCAGGGTTGGGGCCAAATTCATGGCAACTATTTTGTTCTTGAAGACACCAGTCCGGTTGGAAAATGTGACATATACAGACGAAAGGACAAGGTGTTAAGTACATGTGTGGACAATGAATAGCACTGAAATATCGTAACACACTAATTTATTACGGTAGTATACAGGGCAATATGATCTTCCCGGTGCAAAAGAATGACAACACAGTACACATAAGGTTGACATGAAAAACCTGGGCCTAAAGACCCTCAAAGTAGTCCCCTGCTACTGACACCAGACGCTGCTAACGATGTGGGAGGCGCTGAATACCATCTGCCTCAGCACTTGCCGCACCATGTGTGAATCGGGTCACCTGTTGGCGCACAGCATTAGCAATGTCCTCTCGTGTTGCAAACCGCCTACCATGTAGTGGTTCCTTAACCTTTCCAATGAGATCAAAGTCACAGGCTGAAATGTCGGGAGAGTACGGTGGGTGCTCCAATTCTTCCCATCCCCAACATGGCAGTAGCTGCCCTACACACTCTGCTTTATGTGATTTTGCATTGTCGTGCAGGATGTTTGCACTGTCCAGAAGATCCGTACGTTTCTCACGAACACCACGTCGTACCTGTCGCTCCAGGAAGTCCCTGTAGTACTGTACGGTCACTGTACTGCCATGTGGAACAAAGTGGCAAACAGTGACACCCCTGACGTCATACGCGACGATCACCATCGATTTGACTGGGGAAGGATTCTGACGTACCTTCTGCCTCCTTGGTGATCCAGCATGTCGCCACTCCGCGGACTGACGTTTCAGTTCTGGTTCGTATGCTCTGGCCAAAATTTCATCGATGGCGATTATTCGTGACAAGAATTGATCGCCGTCCTGTTGCCAGCGTGCAAGGTGGTCGGAGCATATTGCATAGCGCACCCACCTTTGAACTTCTGTCAGTGCATGCGGTACCCACCGCGATGCGATTTTGCGCAGTTGCAGTTCATTACGCAATATCCTGTGGACTTGCCCTCTCTAACTCCAGTAGCGTCCATCGTCTGTCTTCAAACAGGAGCTGCTCGGTGACGTTACGTGCCACGTCGGTCCGCACACTGACAGGTCGTCCCGAACGTTGCTCATCATGGGTTGACACACGTCCTTGCTGAAAATTTCCTACCTACCGTGCTACTGTACGGTATGGTAGGACATTATTCCCAAGGGCTTCCACTAATTCACTGTGACATTCCATCGCATTTCTCTCTTGGAGAACGGCTATTTTGATGTAAGCGCGTTGCTCAACACGGATTACTTCCATCTCGCACGACACTCACCAACTGACTGATTTCATAGCCCTCGCTGCGCTACTACCAGCTATCACAGAGCCATCTGTTGTTCTGCATACACACTATGCCTGCAGAACTTCCACAAGACACATATACGTTTGTGATCCATTCACATATCTACAAGAAAAAAATAGTTGCCATGACTTTTGCCCCAATCCTCGTATTCCAAACCTCTCCGCTCTATTCGTATAGAGTGAAGACGCAATTATGACGATGTTGATGGTGGTTTTTCCGTCGGATGAAAACGTTAATCCTTCACCTCATGGTGCTATTCGAGCGGAGTAGGCTATGTGTCGGCACCAGGTTTCACCCTGTCTCTTCCTACTATCGCATATCACGTAATTTATTTGAGATCATTAACGACTCTGATGAGGTTGATGTCAGGAAGGGCATCTGAGCGTAAAACCTCGCTTTAAAAATTAATCTTACTTCATGCCCAACCATGTAAGGAAAAGTCATAACAGTTAGACACACATAGTAATGATATCATAGCCTCAGCTATCGTGCGCGAACATTTTGATTTGAAGCCAGCTAAGCCGCATGCACGTCAATTTCGAAGCTTGGTTGTACTGTACCAGATGGCATACAAACGGCTGGGCGATCTATGGCTGATTTTTCGTTAATTTTGACGGATAAATACCAAATGTGTCACGAGAGATACTTTGCGCGCGGACATCGTACGACTTGGAATGGCGATTGAAATTTTATCCAACCTACAAAAACATACTCAGTCTGTCAGATTCGAACCCACTATCTTGCTATCTAGAGAGCCTCCGTGGATCAGCAGCAGCACGCCTCTCATCGCTGGGTTTCGTGGTTCAAATTCCGGTCACTCAATGTGAGATTTGTGCTGGGCAAGGAGGAAGCGGGACAGGTTTGTCTCCGGGTACTCCGGTATTCCCTGTCCTCTTTCATTCCAGGAATTCTCTCCAATACTATTTCATTTCATTTGTCAGTCATTAATCATTACCCGAGAGGAGTGCGACAGGCTTCGGCAGCCGGCACAATTCCTATCAACCCCGCTAAATGAGGGCGTCATTCATTCCATTCCTGACGCGGACGAATAACTGGACACAGGCTGAGCGTTTTCATTATCATTATGATATCTAGAGGTCGACACTATCACTGATCTACAGTCCGGCTTCTTGGCTTAATGGCCATCGTAGTGGCCTTTGGTTCAGTGGGCCCCGGGTTCGATTCCTGGCCGAGCCGGGGATTTTAATCTATTTATTCCCTTCGATCGGGGACTGGGTGTTTTGTGCTGTTCGCAAAATCCCTGTAAGTAACACTCCATGTGAGATTTGTGTTAGGCAAAGAGGAAGCGGGGCAGGTTTGTCTCCGGGTACTCCGGTATTCCCTGTCCTCTTTCATTCCAGGCAGTAGATACCCGATATTTAGGCAGTAATAGGTCATAATGCCAACTTACTGAAGCGAATAACACGTATATTCTAGCCCAGACAGCGGTCGTGTTACGAGATTTGCATAAACATTAGGAGATCGGCCTCTCTGAACCCCTGAAAATTACGTTATACTCGTTACAATACGGACTAGCCGACACATCCTACTCGACAAATTCGTTAGCAGTCTAAACTATTACAGCCTGAACATCCGCGCAATACACATAACACTAGCACAATAACACGCAGTTTCCCATACGCGGCAGATACCACCCACCCTCGTCGGAGGGTCTGCATTACAAGGGCTACATCGGATAGCCACATGAAATTATTATTACTAATCTACAGAGGATGATATGAAATAAAAGAACAAATATTATTTTATTCCTCCACATCTCCCTCCTCTTCCGAGAGACCGCGCGCGTTGCACGTTCCCCAGTCTGCCAGATAGAGAGACGACTTATTGACGAGTTTTAATTAATTTTGTCGGGCAAACAACGGGATCTTGAACATGGAAACAACGGAAAGTCTTCTGTCCGCCTACCTTTGTCGGGATCTGAGTGACATCACTTTCACTGATCCACAAGCGAAGGTATTTGATTTCACAAACAACCGCGTGGTTGAGGCACGTAGCTGCCAGTTTGAATTAGGGAGGTAGTGGGTTCGAACCCCACTGTCGGCAGCCCTGAAGATGGTTTCCCATGGTTTCCCCATTTTCACACAAGGAAAATGTTGGGGTTGTACGTTAAGTAAGAGAAGTTACGTTGTAGGTAAAGTTCACGAGTTTTACCTTTTCTGAATTATTTTTCTTCTCATCCTTCTTCTTCTTCTTCTTCTTCTTCTTCGAGGAATGGTTGACTTTGGACGCGGAATCAACATTTTCTAGTCTCTCTTTTAGCCCAATATTCGTTCATATGCAACGAGTCAATGTGTTTTCCTTGCATTATCCATGTATGTCGGCGAGTCTTCCTCTCTTCTTCCATGAAATCCCACAGGTGAGTGATGTTTCGAATTTCATTTCGGTCGTGTAGATTTGGTGATCCTAGTTCTTTCAGATCTTTTTCTGTCTGTTTATATGTACCAAGGCGGCTGGACAGCCCTGTTCTTAAAAAATGTGCGGATTTTTGTGAGTGCCACATGAAATAGAATATTCGCATCCGCATTCTGGCTGATAAATATATATTTGTTATTCGCTTTACGACGTACCGACGCAGATAGGTCTTATGGCGACGAAGGGATAGGAAGGGCCTAAGAATGGGAAGGAAGTGGCCGTGGCCTTAATTAAGGTACAGTCCCAGCATTTGTCTGGTGAAAATTGAGAAACATCTACAGAGTTGCCGACAGTGGGGATTGAACCCACTATTTCCCAGATGCAAGCTTACAGCTGCGCGCCCCTAACCGCACGGCCAACTCGCCTGGTGTCTGATATTTTAAATGTTTCTATATATTGCTTTATATACTTTTATATTTAATTTATTTATTAGTAATCAGTTTGAATTCGGGAGGTAGTGGGTTCGAACCCCACTGTCGGCAGCCCTGAAGATGGTTTTCCATGGTTTCGCCATTTTCACACCAGGAAAATGCAGGGGCTGTACGTTAATTAAGAGAAGTTACGTTGTAGGTAAAGTTCAAGAGTTTTACCTTTTCTGAATTATTTTTCTTCTTATCCTTCTTCTTCTTCTTCTTCTTATTCTTCTTCGCGAATGGTTGACATTGGACGCGGAATCAACATTTTCTAGTCTCTCTTTTAGCCCAATATTCGTTCATGTGCAACCTGTCAATGCGTTTTCCTTGCATTATCCATGTATGTATGTATGTATGTATGTATGTATGTATGTATGTATGTATGTATGTATGTATGTATGTATGTATGTAAGAAGTACTCCATTTTACACTACTTAAAAAGAAAGAACTTTCATATAATGTATGATAAATGACTGCACGTGATACGCTCCTCTATTCCTGTTCTAACTGAAGCTCATATTCCCTCCAAGCTCAAAATTCTGTTTGTATACTGTGGAACTGAGTTGGTTTTGATGCAAATAAGTAAACCATGTACAGCGCAGAGTCCAAAGAAAGTGACAGCAATATACATCGGAATCAATAACGTGGCTGTATACGAGAACCTCATAGTGAAGAATATAAGTTAATTTCCTACCACGCAGAGCAGAACATTCATTTCATAATATTTCCCGTCAATGTTTGTATTGGTAGCGTAGCAGCCCCGCCACAGGGCAGTATTCGTATTTCATTGCCATGGAAAAGTCACTCCCCAAGCACGGTTTAGAAAGCACTTCCGTTCTGTGTGTTCGGATACTGAATACTGGTCCGTGATTAACATATCATAATACTGTTACTGGTTTTACGTCCCTCTAACTGTTTTTACGGTTTTCGGAGATGCCAAGGTGCCCGCTGGAGTTCATTTAAGTGTCGTGAACTTGACGTACTTGATAATCTTCAAATACCACCGGACTGAGTTGCGACTGAACCCGATCTACCGCCTGAGATGAAAGCAAAGGATAGCAAAGCAAAGTCATCTAGTACAGGCCATGAAGACCCTTGGAGGGGTGGAAGACAAAGGCTTCTACTACCCGTAACCTTATGATGATGCTTGTTGTGTACAGGGGCCTAACATCTAGGTCATCGACCCATAATGGTACGTAATGAGGCGAAATGTAATGACAATTGAAAGGTCCAACATTCAGCCACTGACATGAATTCAAAACGTAATGATGAATAATGAACTGAAGAATATGAATTTAAAATTATCAGGCGGATCCATCTCACAATGCTCAATGATAAAAATAATTTCAAAATCGATCCTCTGATAGGAATTCAAAAAGACGACGATGAACTACGGTGTGTTTTTCACGCAGTAGGACGGACTGCGGTCCGCCTCTGTTGTGTAGCGGTTAGCGTGATTAGCTGCCACCCCCGGAGGTCAGCCATCCTGGAAGTGGTTTTCCGTGGTTTCCCACTTCTCCTCCAGGCAAATGCCGGGATGGTACCTAACTTAAGGCCACGGCCGCTTCCTTCCCTCTTCCTTGCCTATCCCTTCCAATCTTCCCATCCCTCCACAAGGCCCCTGTTCAGCATAGCTGGTGAGGCCGCGTGGGCGAGGTACTGGTCATACTCCCCAGTTGTATCCCCCGACCAAGAGTCTGAAGCTCCAGGACACTGCCCTTGAGGCGGTAGAGGTGGGATCCCTCGCTACGTCCGAGGGAAAAACCGAACCTGGAGGGTAAACAGATGATGATGATGATGATGATGATGATGATGATGAGGACGGACTGCGAGGTGGGTGGCCACATTTGCGCGCTGTCACGCTGGATTTTTGCGTGTTTTTCACGCAGCTTGACGGACTGCGAGGTGAGTGGCCACATTTGCGCGCTGTCACGCTGGATTTTTGCGTGTTTTTCACGCAGCTTGACGTCAAAGAGCGTGGTCACACTTGTGTGTTTGCACGGCATAATTTTATTAATGTGTTGTATATTGTAAAGTAGGAAAGCATCGCTATTGCTCTGCATATGAAAGGACTTCCATTAAATAATAACACCGTTATTGCGTTATGTAGCCGGCCCCGTGGTGTAGGGGTAGCGTGTCTGCCTCTTACCCGGAGGCACCGGGTTCGATTCCCGGGCAGGTCAGGGATTTTTACCTGGAGCTGAGGGCTGGTTCGAGGCCCACTCAGCCTACGTGATTGGAATTGAGTAGCTATCTGACGGTGAGATGGCGGCCCCAGTCTAGAAAGCTAAAAATAACGGCCGAGAGGAATCGTCGTGCTGACCACACGACACCTTGTAATCTGCAGGCCTTCGGGCTGAGCAGCGGTCGCTTGGTAGGCCAAGGCTCTTCAAGGGCTGTAGTGCCATGGGGTTTGGTTTCGTTTGGTTTTATTGCGTTATGTGCTACGTTGGTTGTTCGTCGTCGCCGTCAAAGAAAGTATTGAGAATATATCCTATAAAAAGTGGACAATTTGTGCTCCTACACAAGAAACTAAAAGGTATCCATGAGAAATTTATGAGGATTAGAGAATGTCCGTGAACTGATTTGAAATGCTTTTCTGTTTGTTGAAAAATGCTATTAGCAAAAGAAACAGAACGTTTCCCCCAATACAGCACCCTTTACTGATAACCACGCATCTCTCTTCATGTCTCTGTTTTTGATTTCTTGCTCCTTTGTATCGTAAAGGCGCCGGTACTTTTGTACCTCGAAAATTATTAATTCACTGTTTAATTCCATTTTGCAAAGCGAAAGTACAAAACGAACGCAGATGGACCACGCACAAGAGCACAGTACCGCAGCGTCTTTACTCCGCAAGTGTCGCCGGGTATTGAACTGGAAAACCGCGCAAACAAAATGGACCTCGGCCCATTCTCGACCTTGAAGACGCGCTTTGTCTAGTGTCCCGCGGCGGGAAATTAGGCTGTATGTGGCCGGTCCTACCCAATATAATGTTGTACATTTCTGACGCGAGAATTCACGCAGTAATGCAAGTGTGTCTCTAGCCTAACAAACTATGATACGTAGGAGATCGTTTTCAAATATTAGAAGTTCATATTTCAACATTTCTTCACCTACTACCCGCAAAGGAGAGTCAGCAATTAATTTCCTGTCATGACCTGGAGCCTACAGCCTTGCTCGCGAGGAAGACAAGCTCGAACTCTGGATCCAGGGAATAAATCAGGAAGCTTAGCTGCAGCTCACCGCTACTACCGCGGCTTTCGAGCGTTAATGTCGCATAAAGTGGGCACATCGATCCTGAATGCCACTTGACCTGGTTGTGCAAGTACGTGCTGTACACAATATGAGCGTGCGACACTGCCGACTCAGGAGGCACTCTTGAGATCTCTGACCCGGAGACAGGACACACGATGCTCATCTTGTGCGAGCTTACTGCCTCACAAGAACACGTCGCATGGAAACTGAAATATCTTTACAACCGAGATGCATATACATACATTACATATACAGGCTGGTCGGAAAAAACGTGACCCGGGGAGTGTTAGAAGAGGTAGTGGCGGTGACTAGATCAGGCAGATCCTTGCGCTTTGCACGGAAGCATCTTTATAGGAATTTAGCCGCATAAAGATAGAAGTTATATAAAACATAATATATAAAAATCCTACTGTCTTATCACCTAGTTTTTTCCTTATATTTCTTTATTTATTAAAACCGTTACTTAGTGGAGACTGTTGTAACCACAAAGACCCACACAAGAGATGTTGTCAACTGTGTACACTGTTCTATTTACAAATTATATATACATCATACACACACTAGTAAACTGCCATCTTGGACAAAACACTGCTACAAAGCAGAAGAAGAAGACTGATCCATTAGCATGTCAACCGATTACCAACACAACAGAATCACAACATGGGTTCACACAATCGGCTAACGACTTCCACTACGAGTCTCGCTAAGCAACTCAACTCCAACTCCCAAGGCAGCCTCTTCATATACATTGCCTGGCCAGGCTTTTAGAAGAGTATGACACAATATGTTTTCCCGTAATTTCTAGAGTCTCCAATAGCCTCTTTACGATGAAAGGAATTTTGTATACAATTCTAGTGACAAGATGCGTTGTTCTGGACTATTACTATGCTTCGACGCTCCTATATGTAAGAACTCTTGGACGTCCAGATCTCCATAGATCGTGTTGCACTAAAAGAACCCTTTAAAAGTTCAGAGTCGATTGTATCTGACATCCAGTCAACGTTCAACAAACAAGTCAGTGGTCAAACTGTTAGGAATGTTTTGAACGCAGCAGATATTCATGGGAGATCTCCCAGACAGTACCATTTATTACGGAAGTTAACCGAGGTAAACGCTTGCAGCTCGCCAAAGATAACGTCAATAAATCGATTGAATTTTGGAATTCTGTGATATTTTCTGACGAATCCAAGTTTGTGTTGTTTGGATCTGACGGAAATATCAAAGTGTGGTGCAAACCAAATACAGAGCTCCAATCACAACATGTCCTGCCTACAATAAAACATGGGTCAGGATGCAATGGTTTCGGGATGCATGTCAGCTTCTGGTGTTGATGACTTGGCAATGATTGAGGGTGTCATGGGTCACCGTAAATATATAGATGTGTTGCGAGGCTACTTACTTAGTAGTGCAACGAAACAGGATCTTGATAGCGTACTTTACATTCAACAAGATAACGACCCGAAACATACGGCTCTGCAAACGCGGGAGTGGTTATTATATAATGCACCAAGAAGAGTTTCCACTCCACCACAGAGCCCTGAACTTAACCGGACAAATATTCTTTGGACTCACTTGGAGACAAAAGTTCTTAAAACGTCTTCTACAGGGAAGCGGGATTTTCAGACGATGTTGTTGGAGAAATGTTCGAAGATTTCACGAGAGATTACTCGCAACTTGCCAAGACATCTACGAGCTGCTAATCAATGCCAACGGTATGCACACAGGATACTAAACTTGAGTTTCGTGAATTACAGAGACTTTAACTTCATTTGTGTGTAGGTGTGCCAATACTTATTTGATGTATATAGCAACTGATTTTGTTTTGTAAACTCTTACTTTTGTTGTGAGGAACCGATTATATTCGAAGAACCTTATTTTTACTACTGTACATATCAATAAATATAACAGTGTCTTGGCATCACCTTTATAGGTGTGCCGATACTTTTTGGTGCCAGTTTATTTATGTCGAAAGTTTATTACTTTCTTAAAATATTGGGACATATGGGAAATAAAAGCCTCCAAAATTATATAAAATACATTTACATTCCGCCTGTAATACTAAAGTCGATTTCTTTCCACAGGTATGTTAGGTCAAGCTAGGCTAGGTTACAAGCGGGAGTTCGCTGCAAGAACTTGCTTTGCGACCAGTCTACAGGGCATATCGTAATAATACCAGCCAAAGGAGTCAGGATTGCTGCTCAAGGTGTGTTAGGAACGATGGTGCCATCTGACTGGCCGAGAATATTTTTCTTTTCCAGTAAATGAGGCGACCATGTTACTTTCAGGCGGGTGATCCAAATTGATGAACTTGCCGTATTTACTACGTCAGAGAGCCAATTGCTGCCTGTTGTGCGTCAGAGGAAGAAAGGGAGGGTAAGTGGGAAGAGGTAGACAGGGGTACTGCTCGACACACCACATATCCTGAACAGAGTCCAAAGGTCACTGCTACGCCGTATTGAACTGCGCATCAGAGTATGAGGGGGTATATTGATGATGTGATACTTGTTGTTTAAAGCGGCCTAACATCTAGGTCATCGGCCCCTAATGGAAAGAATTGAGACGAAATGCAATTTAAAAGTCAAAAATTCATCACTGACCAGAATTCAAAACGTGATTATAAAGAATGAATGGATGAATGTGAATTTAAAACAATGAGTGGATCCTACCCACAATGCCTCACCTTCCCAGAAACAAAATTATTGTCCAAGGGACTGCATCCAAAGCGCAATCCTCAATCTATGATGCTTGTTGTCTAAAGGAGTTCAATATGCAGGTGAACGGTCCCTCATAATGGCACTTATTGCCAGTAAAGTAGAAACTGGTATTTTTCAAGTTGCGGTACTAATCAAAGGTAGCGTAGACTCACGCTGTTCCACACATTATGGTACTACTCACAAGTACTGTACATCGTACAGGTAACCCAGACTTACGGTGTTTCTCACATAATGACGCCACTCGTAGGCAACGCAATGCCATGGTGCACCTCACATAGGTGTACTAATCAAAGGGACTTGTACTATCTCGTGGTGTACCTCACATAGTGGGTACAAATCACTGGCAACACAGACGAGCAGTGTCGCCCATATAGTGGTTCCAATCACAGGCAACGTCCAGACCGGTGGTATTTCTCACATAATGGTTCAAATCACAGGCAACGTAAGCCCGTGATGTTCCGCATATAGTGGTACTAATCACAAACCTATTGTGTACCTAACACAGTGGAACTACTCGCAAGTAAAGGCAACCAATGGATTTTCCCGGGTGATGGTACTAATCAAAGTAGTTTCATGGTTGTAATTAAATCATCCCTTGGTTGTCCCTTTTAGTACTTACGACAGGCAGGGATACTGTGGGTGTATTGTATTCTTCGCCTGCGTCCCCCACCCAGAGGGGGTGGGGGCTTATTGAACAGTAATCAAATCATTGCGGGTACTGTTTCCTTCGTTCAGTATTTCATTCCATTTACAATGTTGTTAGTGAAGGAATAAACGATCGAGGGACGGCAGCGTTGCATCTTAGAGCATGTTAAATAATAAGGAACGTTACTGCGACCAACCGACGAGAGGACAAACGATCTGGGCCGTTCTTTGACTGACAAGTGAGTCTTAATTACACTGTGTTCTTGTACTGTGTGTGCAGTTACGGCTGTTTAATTAACGAACTGTGGATATCGCCTGTAAGATACAAGGAAAATCCTGTGGGAGTCGAAGGGGGGAACTTTTGCATTATCTCCGTCTCCATCATACACCCCACTTCCCTTCCATGAAGCATGGCAGCGGCTTGCGCTCTGTCATAGCAAATACGGCAAGTTCATCAATTTGAATCCCACGCCCTGAAGTAACTTATTTTCTCGAAAATAAAGAAATAATTCGCCAATCTGATTGTACCATTTCTCATAACATAACGTGGAGTCAGGATATCTTATTCATACGGAAGAAGTAGCAGACATGAATGTAGCGATAGTGGATTGCTGGTACAAACATCTCATGGTGGTTAGTGAATTCACAGAGGCTTTCACGCTGAATGCTGAAAGGCATAACAGTCTATCATAATAATAATAATAATAATAATAATAATAATAATAATAATAATAATAATAATCATAATAATAATAATAATACTAATAATGATTATGATGATGATGATGATGAGTGTTATGTATGTATTAGTGATAAGAATAAAGAACCGAAATCACAGACATTGCTATATGCGGATGATGTTATCCTGTGTTGAGTATTAGATGAGTTCCAGGACAGTGAGCGACTGTAGGGTGACCTAGACAATGTTGTGAGATGTACAGTGTTCATGGGCAGAACCTCATGGGGAACACTGTAATTATCTGGGTGTTCATATAAGGAACGATCTTCATTGGGGTAATCATATAAACAAGTTTGTTAAGAAAGTTTACAAATCTCTTCACATGGTTATGAGAATATTTAGGGATTGTTTCTTTTTTTTTTTCTTTACTTAACGTCGCACCGACACAGATAGGTTTTATAGTGACGATGGGACAGGAAAGACCTAGGAATGGGAAGGAACTGGCCGTGGCCTTGATTAAGGTACAGCCCCAGCATTTGCCTGGTGTGAAAATGGGAAACCACAGAAAACCATCTTCAGGGCTGCCGACAGTGGGATTCGAACCCACTATCTCCCGGATGCGAGCTTACAGCTGCGCGCCTTAACCGCACGGCTAACTCGCCCGGTTTAGGGATTGTTGAAATGATGTGAATGAGAGGACATATAACTAACTCTCTGGTAAGACCCGAATTAGAGTATAGTTCCAGTGTATGGGACCCTCACCAGGACTATTTGATACGAAAACTGGGGAAGATTCAAAGGAAAGCAGCACGATTTGTTCTCGGTGATTTCAAACAAAGGAGTGCTTTACGAAATTGTTGCAAACTTTGGGCTGGGAAGACTTAAGAGTAAGGAGATGAGACGTTTGACTAAGTGGTATGTTTCGAGGTGTCAGTGCAGAGACCGCATGGGACGAAATTATTAGACGAATAAGCCCGACTAGAGCTTTTAAAAATATGGAAGATCATAATGTGAAGATAAAGTTCAAGAGAACAAGGGTTCTTCTTCTTCTTCTTCTTCTTCTTCTTGAGGCGCCTTCTCCTAGCGGAGGTTGGCGGTCCACATAGCCAGCTCCATACGTGATGTTGCAGTATGGAAAGCATCTTCTGAAGTGCAGTTGTGCCATCTTCGGATGTCCTTCAGCCATGAATTCCTCCTCCTGTCTACAAACCTTCTCCCCTGTATCTTACCTTCAATGATGAGTTGTAATAGCTGGTACTTCTCGCCTCCCATAAAGTGCCCTAGATATTGGGTTTTCCTTTTTTTTCACAATAAATAATAGTTCTTTTTGTTTCTTCATGCGATGAAGGACTTCGTCATTTGAAATTTTCAGCTCCCAAGGTATTCGGAGTAGGTGGAGATATAGATACATTTCAAAAGCATCAATTGTTTTTTTCTAGATTTTGGTCAAGGCTCCAGATTTCACATCCGAAGAGAAAAATGGATAATACATGGCACCGAATCATTCGTATTCTTAACTGCAGACTTAGATCCGATATTGTAAATAGCTGTTCCAGGCCAAAAAATTGTCTCCTGGCCTGTTCTATTCTAGATTTTATCTCTCTCTTGAAATCACATTCCCCATCCAGCACAGTGCCCAAGTATTTGAAGGACGATACTTTTTCAATGTTATTGCCTTTTGTTGACAGGGTTGACTGGATTTTTCTTTTACAGAAGACTACAACTTTGGCCTTGGAAGTGTTCGATAAATTTCCAAGACATTTGAAAACGTTAAAGGAAAGGCAAGGTATACAATCAATATGGAATCTGCCTCCTGAGCGAGGGGCCTAAATTCAGATCATTGATTGATTGATTGATTGATTGATTGATTGATTGATTGATTGATTGATTGATTAAGAGAATCCCTGTTTTCTCTGTCTATATAGTTATGATACACTCTGTATGTGTCTACTGTAATTCCGTACATGTTTTTACGTCGCTCTATCTACTTTTATGGTTTTCGGAGTTACCGAGGCCCCGGAATTTTGTTCCTCATAAGTTCTTTTACGTGCCAGTAAATCCACAGACACGACGCAGACATATTTGAGCACCTTCAAGTACCACTCAGCTGAGCCAGGATCAAACCTGCCAAGTTGAGGTCAGAAGGTCAGCGCTCTACCGTCCGAACTACTCAGCCCAGGGCGAAATATCTCATTCAGTTCGTCGAAATGTGTTCACAACTCAAAATCTTTGTTTATAAAATTAAACAAAAGGATTAATACTTAGTATTTTGATAACTTGCGTTGGCAATAGTGATTTTTCGGATGCGACGTGTTTTGTTCGTAATAGCCGTGGACTATTGTTCAAATCTGAGCGCATTCAACAGTGAACATAACATTCCAGTTCGCAACGTGAATTAGTTAAATCTTCTTTATGGATTCTCACTGCTGACAGCGTTCGATTTGTTTGTAACAGTACCGCAGTGCATTTTCTGTGACGTTAAGAGAATAGAGTTCGTTGGGAACTGTGACCACACGGATGCGAAGTGTTTTGTTCGTCCGTTCGTAATGGCCACAGTTTGTTTATCAGATCTGAATGCATTCAAACAGTAAATCAAAGAACCCAGTTCGCGTTCTGAATTAGTGAAATACAGTAAAAGGTGCTGTTGGTTTATGTGATTCTCAATGTCGATAGCGATCAGTTTTCCCGCAGTGAGAGTAGTGTACTGCATAATAAGCAGGAGACCGCGTCTTTTGAAATGAACCAACAATAGTTTCAGAACGGACGTGTTGCAAATAACTAACCGACCATCAAACAGCCAATTTAAAGTTCTGACAAATTTATTCTAATTGTTCTCTCTGTACTTCAAGCAATATTGTGGAAAATGATTTTAATATTTGTTTATACTGGTGGTTGTACATGATACATGCGATATTGATACGAGGAGAGTGTGACGTGTAATTCAGTGTAAATAGTGCAGTGCGGGTAATTGCATTATGGCTGATTATATCGTTATGTTTTCTCTCGCTACCAATTTTGTGTTTCAATCAACTGCCGCCTTCAGTGACATAGCATGAAAGGTATTCTCTTCCAAATTAGGCTAGTTCTTCGCTTTTCTTTGGTTTAATAAGTGTATTGCAAATTTTACGCCGTAATTCAGTAGGGAATCAGGGACTCTTTATTAACTTGGCATGTCAAGGACCAAGAAACTGACACAGATAATACAATAAAGCCTGGTTTACAGAAACTTTATTGTAGTAGAAAGCAGTTGACACAAAAAAGGATATTCATTTTTGCAAGTTGTTTATGTCACCTCGACAAAGATAGTTCTAGGAAAGGGTTAGGAGTGCAAAGAAGTGGCCGTGGCCTTAAGGTTCAGCTCCAAAATTTGCCTGATGTGAAAATGGGAAACCACGAAAAATCACTTTCAGGGCACAAACAATATAAAAACCAGCGTTATGTGACTCTTGCTCCGTAACTCCGATTTATAATTGTGTTCCAGGCTCCAAACGGTATAGAGAATTGTGACCGTGATTCCAATGGTTTTCCTCCAATTTCAAACAATATTAGAAAATATTATTGTGGCATTACCTCACTCAAACTGTTCCTCATATTACGTATGAGACAGAGAAATTGTTGGTATGTCAGGTGTGGTTCACGATAAAGGCAAAAATGTTGTGTGACTAACATGTGTTGAATTTTATTTAACTGCTGCCTTCAGCGGCAGGTAAAAGGTATTCTCTTCCATACCAGACCTGTATTATCATTTTTATTTAATTTAAGTAATAATTTAAACTTTATCAACCATGACTCAATGCATAAGCTAGAGCAATCCAGTTATAAACTTGGCATGTACCTTCCTAAGCGTGTCGGCGGTTGCAAAGTGGGCTTTGGCTGGTCCGACGGCTCTGCACCTCGACCGACCAACCGAGCAGAGGAGAGGCGGCCGCGGCTTTGTCGTCGCTCTACGCCTCGCAATTCGAGAGACGGAGAGTGACTGGTCCCCACCGTGTCAGCTGTCCTGAAAATGGTTTTCCGTGGTTTTCCATTCTCCTGCACTAAGGTGAAAGCCGGGACAGTTCCTAGTTTAGGTCACAGCCGCCAACCCTCTCACCTTCTCTGCAAATCTCATTCACCGTAACAAATCTCCTGGCCTGAGAGACGGCGTCACAGTCTAGGAGGCCCGCCTCCCCCCTTCAGGGAAGGAAAGAAACATTTTAATAGTAGTAGAAGTTCCTAAGTTTGTGTTTTCGTAGGTTTCATTAAGTGGTGTCTAGAATCCAGAAGATTTGCAAGTAGTTATTCAAAAGGTGGTGGTGATTTTTGCTTTAAGAGGAAGTACAACGAGGTAATCATCCTCTCTGAACAAATTAGTGGAAAAGAAATTTAAAATATAAAACATAATTATTTATGCAACGAAGGAATTTTGAAACGCAGTACAAAATAAAACAAAATACAATTATAGAATTAGGCCGAAAAGATTACTAGCGTATCAAAAGGGAACGTACGTTCCCTGAGTAAAAGTACACTTGTAATTTATATACAGTTATTCAAAATACAAGAGAAGAATACCAATTCGTTTATAGGAAGAGGAATTATGGTTTATAATAAATTATCGAAGGGGATGGTTGATATATTTCCAATTTCTTTGAAGTCATTTAACAACAGACTAGGCAAATAACTGCTAGGGAATCTGCCATCTGAGCGGCAGACCTACAGAAGGTCGTTCGGGATCTCTGGTGAAGAGTTTGAAGGTGATGATTCATGTCAGTACTGAGAATGTGTGTGTAGAGTTTCGTGAAATTAGCTGCAATGATACCGAAGTCGATTGACCCTTACTGAGAGGACTACATAACAGCTCCTTCCGATGCTAAATATAGTTATTCTGCAATCAAACAAATGTGCAAGAAGCGCGATTTCTTCATATCAAGGGGAGGAATGAGTGCTTTATAGAATAAAATTGGCAAAGGCCGGATAGGCTTAATTCCATGGCGGGGAAGGGGGGGGGGGGAAGGTTTGGACAGGCAAATCCACGAACAGCCACAGCCGTACACAAGAAGTGGTGAGGAAAGTGGTAACCCTGTCCCCCAAAGAAGTACGGCACGTAAGTTGGGGAAGTCTGTTTCAACATTTAACACCATAATCAACAATGAACTGCAAGTATAAAAGCGGTATATACACCGAGTTCACAAGCTGTTGCCTCGTCACATTTCAAAAGTCGCACCAACGCAAGAAAGCTGTATAGGGTTATCTGGCACTAGAAATATGGTGACATTCGACGGAGTGACTGTAGTGACTGTAGCAAACCCCGCTCGATTTACTACCGCCTTAGAGAAAAAAGAAATGATCAAACATTGTATAATGAATGCCAGGAAAGTTGTCCAGTGGGCTTCAGGATCATCGTTGGATACTGTTACAATAGCAAGTTAACCATTCGCCGCGAGGCTAATCGTGTGAAGGTGTTGTTGTTGTTTGAGTCATCAGTCCATAGACTGGTTTGATGCAGCTCTCCATGCCACCCTATCCTGTGCTAACCTTTTCATTTCTACGTAACTATTGCATCCTACATCTGCTCTAATCTGTTTGTCATATTCATACCTTGGTCTACCCCTACCGTTCTTGCCACCTACACTTCCTTCAAAAACCAACCGAACAAGTCCTGGGTGTCTTAAGATGTGTCCTATCATTCTATCTCTTCTTCTCGTCAAATTTAGCCAAATCGCTCTCCTCTCACCAATTCGATTCAGTATCTCTTCATTCGTGATTCGATCTATCCATCTCACCTTCAGCATTCTTCTATAACACCACATTTCAAAAGCTTCTATTCTCTTTCTTTCTGAGCTAGTTATCGTCCATGTTTCACTTCCATACAATGCCACGCTCCACACGAAAGTCTTCAAAAACATCTTTCTAATTCCGATATCAATGTTTGAAGTGAGCAAATTTCTTTTCTTAAGAAAGCTCTTCCTTGCTTGTGCTAGTCTGCATTTTATGTCCTCCTTACTTCTGCCATCGTTGGTTATTTTACTACCCAAGTAACAATATTCATCTACTTCCTTTAAGACTTCGTTTCCTAATCTAATATTTCCTACATCACCTGCCTTCATTCGACTGCACTCCATTACTTTTGTTTTGGACTTATTTATTTTCATCTTGTACTCCTTACCTAAGACTTCATCCATACCATTCAGCAACTTCTCGAGATCTTCTGCAGTCTCAGATAAAATAACAATATCATCGGCAAATCTCAAGGTTTTGATTTCCTCTCCTTGGACTGTGATTCCCTTTCCAAATTTCTCTTTGATTTCCTTTACTGCCTGTTCTATGTAAACATTGAAAAGGAGAGGGGACAAACTGCAGCCTTGCCTCACTCCTTTCTGGATTGCTGCTTCTTTTTCAAAGCCCTCGATTCTTATCACTGCAGACTGATTTTTATACAGGTTGTAGATAATTCTTCGTTCTCGGTATCTGATCCCTATCATCTTCAGAATCATAAACAGCCTGGTCCAATCAACATTATCGAATGCCTTTTCTAGATCTACGAATGCCATGTACGTGGGCTTGTCCTTCTTGATTCGATCCTCTAAGATCAGACGTAAAGTCAGGATTGCTTCACGTGTTCCTACATTTCTTCTGAAGCCAAATTGATCTTCCCCCAACTCAGCTTCAACTTGTTTTTCCATTCTTCTGTAAATAATACGTGTTAAAATTTTGCAGGCATGAGATACTAAACTAATAGTGCGGTAGTTTTCACACCTGTCAGCACCGGCTTTCTTGGGAATAGGTATAACAACATTCTGCCGAAAATCGGATGGGACTTCTCCTGTCTCATACATCTTGCACACTAAATGAAATAACCTTACCATGCTGGTTTCTCCTAAGGCATCCAGTAATTCAGAGGGAATATTATCAATTCCAGGTGCCTTGTTCCTATTTAGGTCACTCACAGCTCTGTCAAATTCTGACCTCAAAATTGGGTCTCCCATTTCATCAGCATCAACAGCCTCTTCATGTTCCAGAACCAAATTATCTACATCGTTACCTTGATACAACTGTTGGATATGCTCCTGCCATCTTTCTGCTTTGTCTTCTTTCCCTAGAAGTGGCTTTCCATCTGAGCTCTTAATATTCATGCACCTAGATTTCCTTTCTCCAAAGGTTTCCTTGATTTTCCTGTATGCAGCATCTACCTTTCCCAGGGCCATACAGCCTTCGACATCCTTGCACTTCTCCTTCAGCCATTCTTCCTTAGCTACCTTGCACTTTCTATCCACTTGATTCTTTAATCGCCTGTATTCTTTTCTGCCCTCTTCATTTCTAGCATTCTTGTATTTTCGTCCTTCATCAATCAGGTCTAGTATCTCCTGAGTTATCCACTGATTCTTAGTTGATCTTTTCTTCCTTCCTAACATTTCTTCAGAAGCCCTACTGACTTCATTTTTCATGACTCTCCACTCTTCCTCTATGTGTTTCTTTCGGCCTTTTCATTTAGTCCTTGTGCAACATGTTCCTTGAAACGATCCATCACACTCTTTTCTTTCAACTTGTCTAGATCCCATCTTTTTGCATTCTTTCCTTTCTTCAATTTCTTCAACTTCAGATGGCATTTCATGACCAACAAGTTGTGGGCAGAGTCCACGTCTGCTCCTGGGAAAGTTTTGCAATCCAACACCTGGTTTCTGAATCTCTGCCTAATCATAATGAAGTCTATTTGATACCTTCCAGTGTCTCCAGGTCTCGTCCACGTATACAGCAGTCGTTTGTGGTGTTTGAACCAAGTATTGGCGAGGACTAAATTATGGTCAGTGCAGAATTCAACCAGCCGACTTCCTCTTTCGTGCCTTTGTCCCAATCCAAATTCTCCTACTGTGCTACCTTCTCTTCCTTGGCCTACCACTGCGTTCCAGTCTCCCATCACAATTAGATTCTCGTCACCTTTGACATATTGTATTAAATCTTCTATCTCCTCATATATTCTTTCAATTTCTGCATCATCCGCTGAACTAGTAGGCATATAGACCTGCACTATTGTGGTGGGCATTGGTGTGGTGTCTATCTTGGCGACAATAATTCTTTCACTATGCTGGTCGTAGTAGCTTATCCGCTGCCCTATTTTTTTTATTCATTATTAAACCAACTCCTGCATTACCCCTGTTTGATTTCGTGTTGATAATTCGGTAGTCGCCTGACCAAAAATCCTGTTCTTCCTGCCAACGTACTTCACTTATACCAACTACATCTAACTTTAGCCTATCCATCTCCCTTTTCAGATTCTCTAACCTACCACAACGATTCAAACTCCTAACATTCCACGCTCCGACTCGCAGAATGTCAGTATCCATCTTCCTGATGATCGCCCCCTCTCGTGTAGTCCCCACCCGGAGATCCGAATGGGGGACTAGTTTACCTCCGGAATATTTTACCCGGGAGGAAGCCATCATCAGTACATCTTTCATACAGAGAGAGCTGCATGTCCTCGGGAGGTGGTTACGGCTGTAGTTTCCCGTTGCTTTCAGCCGTGTAGCAGTATCAACACAGCTAAGCCATGTTGAGTATTATTACAAGGCCGTATCAGTCAATCATCTAGACTGCCGCCCTTGCAACTATCGAAAGGCTGCTACCCCCCTTTCGATGAACCATTCGTTAGTCTGGTCTCTCAACAGATACCCATCCGATATGGTTGCACCTGCGGCTCGGCTATCTGCATCATTGGGACACGCAAGCCTCCCCACCGCGGCAAGGTCACATGGTTCGCAGAGGTATAATAATAATTTCGTCTTGCTATTAGCCGAGTGCAGCCCTTGTAAGGCAGACCCTCCGACGAGGGTGCGCGGCATCTGCCATGTGTAGGTAACTGCGTGTTATTGTGGTGGAGGACAGTGTTATGTGTGGTGTGTGAGTTGCAGGGATGTTAGGGACAGCACAAACACCCAGCCCCCGGGCCACTGGAATTAACCAATGGAGGTTCAAGTCCCCGACCTGGCCGGGAATCGAACCCAGGACCCTCTGAACCGAACGCCAGTACGCTGACCATTCAGCCAACGAGTGGAACATCATGTGAAGGTGAACTCTACATACTTTCAGCAAGACGTTTTAACACCCATTTACAACACAGACATCTCAGCACTGTTTGGGAGGGCAAAAATTCAGGTACATCACGATAAAGCATCAAGCCACACCTTTCATTCGACTCGTCTGTTCTTAGAGAGAATTGGAATCCATGCAATTCCTTTTACTGACATTTCGTTGAAGGCACCCGATAGTTTACCTATGGATTCCTGTGTATTTGGACTCCTAAAAAGAGCCTTAGGAAAACAGACGTCCACGCACTATCAATGGCCTCTGGAAATCCTGTCAGGAGGAGTGGGATAAGATGGACATGCTACCTCTGCGAAAAAGTCTGCTGCAATGGAAATTACGTTGTCGTGTTATAGCTAGAAATGCTGGATTTCCATTTGAGCATCGTCGTTGGCGGATACATGGCTTTTCATGAGCTAGTTACCCTTCAAACATCGTCCTCAGAGATCGCGAACGACCTTCTGTAAATGCAGATGACAGAGCAAAGACAAAAATCACTGTTGCCGTTGATACTTTCACGACCCGTACTTATAGATATGATATAGGCTACAAGCCTATGATAAGCATATATCATGTCTACAAAAATCACTGTTTAGAGAGAAATATTATAGTAAAATCATTTAACTGTTTAGGATAAAAATGATACAGGCAGAAATAATGTTACCAGGCGCTTGCTCCGTTAACTTTGATTAATTGAATACCGTACTTCAAACAGTATACAGAATAATTATTGATCCTATTTAATTTTTACGAACTTCAAACAATATTATTTTTATCATTTCAAGTAATCATTTTAAATTGTGCTCTGCTTGTTAGTTTTCTTCTTTTCCTTCTTCTTGCTATTATGTTACTATTGTTGTTATTACTTTTCTGTTTGTTTGATGTATTTAAAGTTTAAATCCCATGTGTCATGAAGGAACGTAATTGGGCTCAACCTACGACCTCGTATTATCAAATAAATAAATAAATAAATAAATAAATAAATAAATAAATAAATAAATAAATAAATAAATAAATAAATAAATAAATAAATAAATAAATAAATATTTGGACATTTCATAGTGCTATTATTTCACCCCCCCCCTGTTATATATAATATTGACAGAAGGAGTGGGGGTGTTAGGTGTTAATGACTGTTAAAAGGGCAGTATTCTGTGATTAATTCTGTTATGTCTGTTTCTAAATGTGTGATGTCTTTCAAGCAGTTTTGAGTGTGAGTGTGAGTCAGTGATATAGCTGAAAGATATTCTGTCACATACTGGATGTATTATTTCGTTTTCCTTTGGTTTAATTAATGAAAGGGTTTGGGGAGTGGTTCAGTATAAAGAGAAGAATGTTGTGTGGTTAATTGCGTTATGTCTGAATCTAACTGTGCTCTGTCCTACTCTGTGTTCTATCAATCCGTTTTATGTTTCAATCAACTGATGCGTTCAGTGACATAGCTGAAAGGTATTCTGTTCCACAGTAGACATTTCCTCCATTTTGCTTTGGTCATATGAATGTACAGAAACTATCATCCAGTAGTGAATCAGGGTCAGACTCCTCATAAACTTGGTATTTGCCTTTCTCAACGTGTGCGCAGCCAGCTGCATTCGACTGTGTCAAGTATCCTGAAGATTTACCAGTTATCATTCAAAATACAAGTGAAGAAAGCAGTGTAAGCGATAGGCCAAATATAAAAGTTCTGTTTACAGGAAAATTTCACTGAAAAAATTAAACTCTAGTCGTTAAGAAAGTTCTGAGCAATATTGAAAAGGAGGGAGAGTATGATGTGTGACTCAGTATAAAGTGGTTAATTGTGTTAGGTCTGATTCTAATTTTAGTAAAGTTAGTTCGGACTTTGGCGATCTGAGGGTGCTCAGGATGGAAAGTTTGGAAGATCACAAACAGAAGTAGTTACTGCTCGAAAGGATTTATACTTTTTGAAAAAGAGGGCACCTCAGTTGATACAAGTATTGAAGAAATTTGTTAATATGTCGAAATTTTATTTATGTATGTTGCCTGTACTGTTATTAAATTGACATCATTTTTTGCCTTCTCCTGGTATCCTGTTAGCCAGTTAGTATCTTCTCTCCAAATACACTATACACTACACTATAGACAGTACTGGACACTAACGTATACTCCCGTACTAAACTGAGACATGTTGACAGTGGCGCACCTGGCGGCCTGACCTTCAACATCAGGCGGCAACACTGACTGTACAGAAGTTGCGTGTTAAAATTGATAGAAATAACGAAACTCAATAATGATTTCCTTTTGTCCAAATCCTTGGCTGATAGGTCAGCGTTGAGGCCTTCGTTTCAGAAGGTCCCAGATTAAATTCCCGGCCGGATCGGGGATTTTAATCGCGTGTAATTAATTATTCTGACTCGGGGACTGGGTGTTTGTGTGTTTGTTCCATAACGTTTCTCTTCATATTCAGACAATACATTACACTTCCAACCACCCTAGAAACATGCAGTAACGATAACTGGACCTCGGAGTTTCAGGTGCTTTAATGATTTTTACCTGCCTAAAATAGACTCTCAAATAGGTTCTAAAATATTTTTAGGCACCTTCAATTTTACGTATTTTAATAGGCATCACTTAACATACAATGCTTATTCTTCTAAATTGATAAAAACTCGTTAGGAGTAAATATAAGAAAGGTTTCACTCACTTCTTTGCTGCAAACGTCATGGAATACATAATTTTCCCATCCGATGTGAAATGGGGAAACTCCTGTAACCACTTTTTAATTAAAGACGACGCGAAACCTGACACTTTCGGCGTAATTCATAGTGTATTGTGTACAGTACGCGAAACTTTTAGTGATGCCTTGTCTCCCTAGTGCTGAATCGGTAGATTTGTATTGGCGACCTGTGAAACACAAACAATGAATCGAGTATGCATCGCCTTGAAACATCTGGCGTACACTTTACGTATTAGTACTGTTGTTGTTTACACAGCAAAGCCAAACTATAGAATTCATGCTAGGAACAAGATTCGCATCGAGAAATGTTATATAATATTATATAATGTATGTGTGACACAGTTGTTGGCTTAAGATAATAAGGGTTTAGAAAATTCATGTCGATCGATCATACTATCGATTCAATTCAGATTTCACTTCCATTCAGTTGACAGTATTAACGGAACCGGGAGAGCTCCCCACTTACTCCTCACCTCCGTAAAACCTGGCATCACTAAAAGTTTCGCGTACAGTATTACAACACTCAGTTTCAAGGCCGCCCCGCTAGGTGCGCTGGCAGTCAATGTCTTGCGATATATCGCTTAGTGTCACGTATTCTCTATACTGTATTTGTTCTCTCCCTTCTCTCTCTCTCTGAAATATTCCACCAGGTTGCTATTTAATAGGTGGGTTTTGCTCAGGGACTTGACTAGATTTCAGTCGAGGAGCGCAGTATTACTTGTGTTGGAGTAACGGAGTAAAGTGGGAGTGCGGCTCGAAAGGTGATTGTCTGAGAAGGTAGGGAGTATACCAACTATGTCATTATGTATTAGGGAAGATGTTTACAACCTCCTTTTGAATGTAACTGCCAAAAATTGTCTTTTCTTCCTAAGCTGAGTATGTAGGATCTCCGCTGGGACTTTAACAACATGTAGGACACATTTTTCGCTTTCCTTACTTCACCCTGATGGGTTTGTAAAATCTAAGGAAGCACGAGTGATGTACCCTCGTTAACTTCCTTTCATCTTTAAATGTGCTGACTAAGTTTTTGTACGGACGTTACGCCAATAACATTATTATAAGTTATTGTGAAGCCTTGAATATTGTAATACTGTATTTCTTTCGGCATTAACTTCCCTGTACTTAAATCACTTTGTAGTATGGATTAGCCTCTGCATCATGGGGCATTTGCCAGTTAGGGATATTATGCGATTTTCCGAAACGCATGTTTCAGCCTCCTTTCTTTTTTCTTTTTTTACATCTTGCTTTACGTCACACCGACCCGAAACAAATAGGTCTTATGGCGACGATGGGATAGGAATTGGCGAAGAGTGAAGGAAGCGGGCGTGGCCTTAATTAAGGCACAGCCCCAGCATTTCCTTGGTGTGAAAACAGGAAACCACGGAAAACCATCGTCATGACTGCCGACAGTGGGGCTCGAACTCACTATCTCCCGAATACAAGCTCACAGCTGCGCGCACCGAACCACACGGCCAACTCACTCGGTCAGCTTCCTTTCATTTTGTTCTGTGCCTGTAATTATCCGTTGTTTTCTTTGTAATTTCTCGACACATTAGCGTGGGTCTTCTGCTCCTGTTTAGTTAGATCATTTCATTAAATCGTTTAGTATAACGAATGTACTTATTTTGGGCAACTGGTATTGTACTTTGCTACGACCTTCTCCGTCAAATGCAATTTTAGGTTTTGTTCCGACCCTTGGTTGATTTGAGGAGCTACAGCTTTTTTAATTAAAGATTTTCTTGAGTAATTTTAAAGGCCGGTCTAGTCATTACTTGCAACGCTCAAGATGAGCGGTGGTATAAGGATGAAGAGCCTAACTTTCGCTGCATATATCAACGAAGATCCGATAGAATGAAGAAATACCGGAAGAACAGAAAAGAAAAAAAGCATAAAACATCATAGAAGATTACTAGTTGGTGTTTGATACCTTCTGATTTGTACTCTTATGTTATTACCTCTACCCGTGGTGGTTTGGGTATAAGTTCTTAGAGCTGCTGTGCTCTTACTTGAACATTACGTTATTCTATCTTTTCTTGGCGTATGTAATTACCCGAGCCCTTAGCTCAAATATTATTTAAAATTGTTTTACTGAAAGGAGAAAGGAAATACAAGCTTTTCAAAATTGCAACTTAATTTCTCGATCTTCATATTTTGCTCTGTCTTCCCATTCAACCCTCGCGCTTCTTTTCCTCTGTAATCCACTAAATACTCCATAACAATTATTATTCATCGGTCATTAATTGTGGCCTATGTCTTGGTCGGTATCTCTAGAAAAGCGTGACGGTGCACAATCTCTGTGACACAGTATTATCTGATGTACACGCCAGCTGGCAGCTGCTTGCATGCGCTCGCTTTTTATCATTAATAAGCAGGAAGTGCGCATTAATAAGCAGTAATACTATGTGGGTTACATAATCCTGCTCTGGCTCCTAGCCTACAATTTATTGTATTTCATTTTAATACCATTAATATCCCTCTACCAGTCTCGCCACAAGCACACTCTCCAACAACCCACAATTATAATTCTACATTTGTTGGAATACGTGGTATCATTAAAATATGAATTGTTAAACTCAAATAATAATAATAATAATAATAATAATAATAATAATAATAATAATAATAATAATAATAATAATAATAATAATAATAATAATAATGTACAGATATGACAGTAAACAAAATGGAAACAATGTTTCATATAACAAAAATATATACAATAAGATATCTGTATCCTGGATCCTGAAACTAAGGCATTATCAAACAGTGGACCGGCCAGAAATTTTATATGCAGCAGAAACTCATAAACTTACAAGAACTGGGGATCTTGAGATTTTCTTTTTTGCTAGGGGCTTTACGTCGCACCGACACAGATAGGTCTTGTGGCGACGATGGGATAGGCGAGGCCTAGGAGTTGGAAGGAAGCGGCTGTGGCCTTAGTTAAGGTACAGCCCCAGCATTTGCCTGGTATGAAAATGGGAAACCACGGAAAACCATCTTCAGGGCTGCCGATAGTGGGATTCAAACTTACTACTTCCCAGATGCAAGCTCACAGCCTCTACGCGCATGGCCAAGTCGCCAGGTAGGGATCTTGAGAAATTATAAAGAAAAGAAAACGTTGAAAGAAGAAGAATTTTGAGAAAAATACTGGGACCTGTAAGAAACAACAACGCCGAATTTAGACTACGATCAAACAGAGGGGTATATTTAAAAGTTGAAAAACTGACAACTGTAATGAGGAGAAGAATACTCCAGTTTTTGGACACATTTATAGAATGAATAACAATAGATTAACTAAACAAATATTCAACTTATTGAACAGTTACAAACCAAAGCCAACGTGGTTCATTGTAATTGAAAAGGATATGAAAAGCGCTGGAATTAAAATAGATACGATAGAAAACAGAAGACGTTTCAGAGAAGTAACACGAAAGGCAGCATTTCAGGAGAGAAAGAAATTAACAACTGGAAGAAAATTGACTCAAGGGGAAAAGGAACAACATTCTCGGAAAATGAAGTAAGTCTGGAAACGAAGAAAGTAAAATGCAAAGAAAAGTAACCAAAGTTGATTTATCGTACCCTCAAAAGGGTTATTGGAATAATAATAATAATAATAATAATAATAATAATAATAATAATAATAATAATAATAATAATAATAATAATAATAATAATAATAATAATAATAATAATCAGAAGAAGAAGAAGAAGAAAGGAAAATACTTCGGAAATCGTGGAACCCCAAAAGAATAAAGAGATTTGCATGAAAAGGGAACATGAAGACCTTTGCCGCATTAGAGAGAAAATTACAGACACTTAAAAGATGAAGACTTCAATTTTATGAATACCTTCACAGAATGAACAACGACAGGCGAACTAAGGTGATTGTTGATTAGATCTCCAAATTAAAACACATCACCGCTTCACTGGAAGAGATACGTAGGCATCTTTAAAGACTGAAGATCGCAGATGGCATAATAAATAACAGTGTGGCCTTCCGGCAAAAGATCATTACTGCGGATTTTTCGCTTTTGCAAATTCGACGGCAACCTTGGAAAGTGTTATTGGAGGAACAGAGGCAGGCGATCAGCCGATGTATGAAGAAGTTCTGGGAAGAAATGGAAAATAAATTACTGTTACAGAGTACTACACGGGCTACATTTAGACACAAAATTAACTTGCACAGCTTTGAAGCCAGACAATATACAAGAAATTTGAAACTCCAGGAGGCATGGACTCAAGAAAGACGACAGACTCACAGTGCGAGGATGAAGAAGTTTTGGAAGGATAAGAGAAACAAGAAGAATGCTAACTAATGGTTCTACGTGCTCCTTAGAGGGCCTAACGCATATATATATAACGTTACGTGTAAGCGGGGTTGTTAAGAAATATAACTGATAGTGTTAAATCTAGGATTTCTTAAATAATACGATTTCTTGCAGAAGTACAGGCACAGCAGGACCACTACTTACACTGTAGAGTACAAACAGTTTTGAAGTTCGTTCTCTACCTATCTCCCTCTCTCTGAAGATCAGTCGCATTCATTGTACACACTATCGCTTATAAACTAACACAAATAACACTCTCCCTTTCTCAGCTGGCATAGACTAACTCACTCCACTGTTGTTCTGGCTGTTGCTATCAGAGTGACACAGTTCACGCCCGCGTGCGAAAATCCCGAACGACGTACACTGTCCGTAGCTCATAGCGAACTTCGTTCACTGTCCCTTGCCGATCCCATGTCGAATTCTCCCACGCTGCACCGGACACAACGTTCACTTCAAAGCAGCTGGGACAAGAGACTCAACTCCTCACCAAAGAGACAGCGCAGTTCCACGGACAGAACACTCAGGCTGCCACTGTCCATAGCAGAACTCACAAACTGAGCTCAAACTGAACCGCTGAAACCAATCGGCACTGCATTAAAAAGCGAGGCCGGCACTTTCTGAAGCTTCGAGAAAGGATCCTGTCGAAAGCGTGCAGTCGAGATCCTTCTTACAACGTCGGAGGCCTCCAATGAGGTATCTGAGCGAAGGCCGTTGTGGTGGGAGAAGGGCTGGCTAAAGTGCACCCGGTTTCCTCTCCTAATTGATCCATCAGTAGACGTACAACAGCGGGCAGATAAGTCCAGTTATATCAATGAGCATGCGACGTACCATTGGTAAATTCAGGTTCGGAAACGGTAGACCAACAACAAGGGTACTCCAGTTGACTCTACGTCGTCGTCACAAACAACGCCTCGTGTTAGCAAAAGAAAGAAGTCTGCGGACTTTGGACGCATGGAAGAGGTTTGTCTGGAGTGACGTAACCTGCTGAACCGCGCTGACGGCCGAGTGCGCATCTGGTGTGAACAGCATGAGGCGGCCTCCCTCGCCTGTATTGTGGACGTCCAACCGCATGGTGGTGGTGGAGTCATGGCCTGCGAAACATTCTCCTGGATTTCCCCATAAGGCCATTGATCACAGTACCACACATTTTGAATGGTAAAAACTAGAGGAACCTGTTAGCTGACGATCTGCACCAGTATATACAAGCATTCTTTCTCGACAAAAATGCCATATTACAGCAAGACAATACACCGTGTCATCGGGCTCAGATCACTAAAGACTGGCTGGAGGAATGCTAGTGAATTCTTCACTCTGCCATGCCCCCCCACCCACCCTAAACTACCCCGACTACTGTATAACTCCATCGAGCATATCTCCAACGCATCCAATAAATTCCAGATGACTGGAAGAAAGCAACAGTAGTCCCGATCTTGAAAGGGGGCAACAGGCTGCTAATGGACAACTATAAACTCATTAACCTTACGTCCATTGTATGCAAACATATCGAACACCTTATTGCAGAATGGGATAAAAGTTCATGGATTAATGGCCGTCAACACGGTTTTAAGAGAGGTTTATCCCACGAGAGCCAGATGTTGTCGCTCTTTCAAGATATCAGCGAGTCATTAGACAAAGGTGTGCAAGTTGATGACTATTGTACTTGATTTTGCTAAAGCATTTGATGTAGTACCGCATGATATCTGGTCCGAATATTGGTGGAAATGAACATTGATAAAAGGGTGGTTCTATGGATCCGGGAATTTTTTACAGACCATCCGCAAAGGGTAAAGGTGGGACGTAAACCCTCCGACGAAGTTTCTATAACGTCGGGAGTAGTACAGGGTAGAGTTATAGGGCCACCCCTACATTATTTACGGCATTTATCAACGATCTGCCGAACTAAATTCGAAATGAATGCAGACTGTTTGCAGACGACTGCATAATACACAGAGAAATACGGAATGCTAGCGATAATATGTTATTACAAGCCATATAACTGTACTCTTTAAGTAGGCCCTCCATAACAAAATGAAAATAAATTCTCGAAAATGCAGTCTCATAATAATGGGAAAGAAACATAGGCAAGGGGACTTTAAATATTATCTTGGATCGGACGCTATGGTAGAGAGTGTCTGATGCAAGTACCTAGGAATCCACATAAAGAGAGAGAAATCGAAAATGGGACACCCACTTAGGAAATATAATTACTAAAGCGTACAATTCCTTACACTTCGTGATGCCTGGCTCCATGGCTAAATGGTTAACGTTCTGGCTTTTGGCCACAGGGGATCCGTGTTCGATTCCCGGCAGGGTCGGTAATTTTAACCATCATTGGTTAATTTCTCTGGCACGGGGGCTGGGTATATGTGTTGTCTTCATCATCATTTTATCCTCATCACGACGCGCAGGTCGCCTACGGGAGTCTAATCGAAAGACCTGCAGCTGGCGAGCCGAACATGTCCTCGGACACTCCCGGCACTAAAAGCCATATGCCATTTCATTTACTTCGTGATGACGGTGCTAAAGGGCAGCGGTTCCCAGACGAAGTTCCCATTAGGTCAGTCCTGGAATATGGAGCAGTCGTGTGGGATCCGTACCAAACAGGACTCATTAAGGAACCTGAGGCTGCAAGATTCGTGCTTAATGATTTCAATCAAGAAGTAGTGTGACAAGTATGATAGAAAAACTTGGATGGGAGACACTGGGGAGTAGAAGGAAAAGAACACGGTTATGTGCCATGTATAATGCTTACAAGAATACGCCACCTTGGGGAGAGTTGAACAGTCGACTAGGAAAGCGCTGTTATATACATTGTACAGATCATCCACCAGCAAGATCTTTACCACTACAGGCAGAGGGAAAGCGTCCAAAAATAAATGGATCACCACAGTGAAGTCCGACTTAGAACAGCTAGGGATTTCAGAACAAATCATACAGGATCGTGTATTATTCCGGCAGCTGATCTTTCAAGGTGTCTTTCCAGAGTCTCTCACCAGCAAACAGAGTACAGGCACCACCCGACCGAAGTGGACCGAGGGAAGGAAACAAGCACAGAGCCAGAAGATGAAAGCTTTCTGGGCGAAGAAAAAACAGAATTTCCATACAAGGAGTCGAAACGAGCCCCGTGGTCCTCAGTAGGCCCAAACGACAAGACGAAGAAGAAGAAGAACAGATCGTACGCAGAAAGTAAAATGTAGATTGCGGAAAATTAACTGTGGTAAATATTCGTTCGTAAATCAGGGAATTGATGACTGGAATGTATTACCTGCATCTGTCTTAAAGCCTTTTCCCAAACATGTAAAACGCTTCAAGAAGAGACTCCGGCATTCTGAAAATTGTGTGTAAATTTCTATGTGATTGTGTCATATTCTAATGCACTGTACACTGTAGTGTTAAGGCATCTGAATTATTTAAGGTATGAGTGAATTTGTATATGACGGTGTTGTAATATTAAGCTAGTAGTAAGCTGATCCTATAGTGCAGTAAGCCGTAGTGTTAAGCACAGGAAATACTTCAATTGTGTGTGAATTTGTATATGATGATGCTAGATTTAGAATCTTAAACTAGTAGTATTTCTTCCCCATGGAATTGTTTTTGTACTCTTGTTTTTGTTGTTGCTGCTGTTGTTTTTGTGTAATTATGATTCAAGGGGCTCCGGTAGGGTGTATCTTTCCCATGCATATTTTACAAAATTCATTGCATCTTTTCTCAACAACTAACTAAAGTACATGTCTGAAAAAAATAAGTTGAACCTATGATGGTTTTCTAATACTTTAACATAGGGATTTCGAAAAGTACTGTGTTGTTTGGCAGAATTTTTTTAATACTCCTATTTCTTTCTTTCACTTTTGGATGCGCTGTACAGTCAATAATTCGCACACTATGAGGTAAAATGCTATATCCCTGCGTTAAAATACTCACAGAAACATACTTTCAAGGCTTTAAAAGTTTCCGGAAGTTCATGAGGTAGTTTCCGAGAAAAGGTACACTAAATCTTTCAAAAAGTAAACTTACGGGAAACTGCTGTCAAAGTTTCACTGCATTCCAGAACCATAACTGGGTCGTCTAGATCGTCCTGATAGGTTTCTTCCAGTCTTCTCTCCAGTTTTCTTCTCTTCTCTCGTGCCTCATTTTCCACTTCCCTTAATGCTTTCTTTTTTTCTTTGTCAACCATGGCTCGTACGGTGTGATACCCAACACTAATACTAAGTTTCTTTCATGCCTCACAATTTGACAAGCTGCTATTGTTAAAAGTCATTACAGCATCGATAACACAAAAATGAATAGCATTAATTACTACAAAATCTGTTTTTCGAGTTCTTGACCAAATAACACTGTTGATGCACTCATTCTGATTTTTGGTACGACCATGTAAACACCTTTTCAGTAACTGTACATCAGATAGGTCTCTGAAAATAGACTCAAGTTCTTCTATCGCAGCGTATTGTAAACCATCCTTGTGTACAAATATTTTCTCTGCTGCTTGTGCTTTGTTGTGATTGCATCATATATCAGTTCCTTTCGGGCAGAGTCCGTGGTTCGGTGCAGAATCAGTTGACGCAACGCTGAGAAGACTGCCACGTCCACACTGCTTCCTATTAAATCGTCCATTCAAAGGATTTCTATGTTATAAAAACGTACGTATTACACACCAAATTAAAGAGGACATTCCACAGATCAATAATCAACAAAAACACAAATATGACAAATTTTATCATTTTTTCACCATACCGGAGGCCCTAACTTTATTATCACACTACTATAAGTGATAATTGCCACCAGGATATTTCCCAATTTCGATGTATTTGGTAATAATAAAAATAATAAATGTGCGTCAACCATACGAGATGATGCAGAACTGGATATGGACGACGTGCGCCACTTTGTGGAATCTGTCCCCCGACGTGTTTACAAACAAAGGGTAACCAAACAGTAATTAAGCAGGTGTATAAGCTATTCTATAATTAAATATTTAATTAAAAATAAGTGCATTCACCATGGTATGAAACAAAACATTGTACGCAACACCCACTAAATTGTCAACTTTGCGTTACTTGCGGCTCGGACGTAAACATTTCTTTCTTTCTTGCATGTCGCAATCTAAGCACTATCCAAGTGCTTGGGAAACTGAACCTCAAGACTCTTTCTGCTCGGAGGAAAGTAGCCGACCTAAAGCTGCTATACAAAGCAGTTAATGGTCTGTTTAGGTCTCCAGATTTAGCTTCCTTATTTCCCCTCCACGTCCCATCCCGTAATACCAGAATGAAGACCCTATTCCATACTCCTTACTCCCGGCTTTCTCTCACCCAAAGGTCCCTTTCGGTACGTATTCCAGCAATGTTTAATGCATTATCTATCAACAACAACCTAGATCTCTTCGTAACGTTTCCTTCCTTCTGTCATGATATTTATCATATAACTTAATTTTCCTTCTTGTTCTTTTCCGTTCTGCTCCTGTATTTACTGTAAATGTATTTTTCTTTGTTAATAACGTTGTTTATGTAAATATGTATTATATATGATTGTACAGTTTTTATTGTGTATATTCGTGTCCTTTGTAAGTATTTATATATCTTTCATTTTAGATTCATATCTGTTGTACATAGCTCAGATCGTTGTAATTCGGCGTTATGCTGTTGCTGATCCTGAATAAATAAATAAATAAATAAATAATCCGTTTAACCTCCAGGGTTGGCTTTTTCCTCGGAATCAGCGGGAGATCCCACCTCTAACGCCTCAAGGTCAGTGTCCTGAAGCGTGAGACTTTGGGTCGTGAGGATACAACTGGAGAAAGATTTTCATTAAAAATTGAAAAAAATAATCTTTGAGCTATCCGACTTGGAATATAGCTGCCGTGGCCTTAATATCTTTCCCAGTATTTTATTGGTGTCAAAATAGGAAATCACGGAAAAGCTATCTCCAGGTTTTTTGACGATGGTATTCGAACCCTCGTCTCCTGAATGCAAGTACACAGCTACGCGGCCCGTCACAAGCAGCCAACTCGCTCGTTCAGACAAAATCTGAGAATTTGTTTTGGGAGTCAACTAAGGACTATATTTCTGAAGCAGCCTGAGAACAACGAAGTTCACAATTTAAAATATGTTTGAGGGGCCTAAATTTATTCCTTAGTAGTTAAAGGTCACTTAGTAACTGTTCGTTGTTGAACTAACTTATGACTGTAAAAGCCATACAACTTCACCCGTTTATTTTAATATTCCTTAATCAATGCTCTGAATCCTCGAAAAACAAACATTTTTAGAAACGAGACGAACAGACTCTACTCTTGTGTTCCACTTAGAACTAAAGCTGTTCACTAATATAAAATATTCAATTACAGGCCCTTGGCTAAGCAAGAGATTTCAGTTTTAATTATTCTTACAAGTTTGTTAACTGCTGATAATTATCCAGCGTGCAGTCTACATAAAGCTCACTGCTTGAAAGATGGAATCTGGATCGTGTTCAAATTTAACTCTCCGTTTTTAATGAGGAACCAGAAAAATGTCTTATGGTAATTAACTCTTCATGAGACTCTAATCTTCAAAATCTCGTCCTTGTTAAATAACAAGACAGAGGAAGGGGAGAACAAGAGGTGCTGCAAGATGATGAACATATTTAATTGTTACATATGAGAAGTGTCCCAAAAGAAAGTTTAAAATGTATATTTCTAAGTATTATATAATACTTCGCACATAACGCAGTATGCACAGTATTCTGCACTTAGCACTTCACCACATAGTCTGCATGGCGACTGAAGCATTTGTAGAACGGTGTGACAAGTTTTTTGATACCACTCTCATATAATAGCCAATCTTCAAACACCGGCTCCCGTGAGATCTCCGAAGTTAAGCAACATCGGGCGTGGTCAGGAGTTGGATGCGTTGCCACGCGCTGTTGGTGGGGGGTAAGGGAATGGAGGAGCGGAAAGGAACTGGCCACCCTACCGCACGTAAACTCCGGCTCAGGAACACCTCTGCGGAGGTTCGGACCTGCCTTCGGGCAGAATAACCCTTACCTACCTCATATAATACGGCAATAATAATATATATTTCTTACAATCTGCTTTACGTTGCACCGACACAGACAGGTCTTATGGCGGGATATGAGATTCAACTCGCTCGACACTCTTCGTGTTGAGAAATAGAATGACAGCACAAACCTCCAGCTTTGGACCAATGTTCCAGTTAGCATCAATAACTCGCTTTGATCATCAACATGGTAGTGCAAAGTGCTACCATCTGATACGGAAATACCAACTGAAACTTTAAAAACTTCCTCTAGAGTTACAATCGGTCTACCTATAGCATAACGTTTACAGATGACGAACGCCCTGTACACATACATTGGTGACACCCCTCGGAAATTACGCACCATATCACACTGCAGGCGGAGCGGAGCGTGTCCGAACTGGGCGAGACCGAGCGACACCGCTTGTAGACCAAGGCCCATTAGGGCTCTAGCGTCATGGGGTTTGGTTTGTTTACTCCCGTATAACAAGCGATGGGATGAAGGATGAGAAATTGTCCCCACATAATATTTGCTTTCGATGTGTCACTATAAACGCGACAACACCCCACCCACCAACCCACCCACCCAACTTGCGGTCAGGGGCACGCAACTGTGAGCTTGCATTCGGGACATAATTTGTTCGAACCACACTGTGGGCAGCCCTGAAGATGGTTTCAGTGGTTCCCCACTTTCACACCAGGCAAATGTTGGGGTTGTACATTAATAAATGTGACGACTGCTCCCTACGTACACTATTCCTTTCCGTGAAGCAAATCCCCCCCGCTGTGGGATGAGGAACCTGATAGAAGCAATCCACAGGATAACTGTTAGCGGTTTGATAGCAGTGATAATGAATATTGGAATCGAAGTTTATAAATATACAAGAGAATAATCGGATGGAATCCACTGACTACCCTCGGGTGATCCTTGTCTTGATATAGCGTTAAGCCAATTTCCCCAATGTTCTTTACTTGGGGGGATTTCATGAAACCCCACACCTGAGGAATTTGGATTTCTTGCTCTAATATACAGAGAGGAACATAACAATTCATCATTTTACAACCAGAGACACACACAACGTACGGGAATACAACAACGTGGGTACGGAGATAAACTGGGTGCGTTAGCTGGCGCCCCTAGCACAAGTTTGTGACACTAAGAGCTCACGCTGAGCAGCATGTTAACCGCATAGCATAGAGCAGGCAGTGTATAGGATTGAGACGGCGGTGCTCGGTACACAACAGTAATCCCATCTATCGGAGTTGAGTGGCAGCATAAGAGACAAAGAACATCACAACAAACAACAACAAACAAACAAACATCACAACAACAATGTTATTCTTGATCAGTGTTATGCGCTTTCGATATTGTAGGCCATCACATTTAGTTTTCTTCCGACCCTGAAATACCACTCTGATCACAGTCGGTACGGTAATACTGAATAAAACATAAATGACAGGAAATTGTATTCCCTATAACTTCTGTTATGTAGTACTTTTCAATAGGACCAATATCATAGGTATTAAAAAAATAAATTTTAGGCACCTTCTCCTAAACTAACACTCCATCCAGGGCGAATAAAATCGTTTATAGCTTAGACAGTAGTTTCTTATTCCCCGACACTATATACCGATTTTCATTAAATTCTGTCAACGCATTGTCTCGTGGCTCGGCGTTGATATGGCCTTAGCAACAAAAATACAAATTCATTAATACCGTATATGCGTTATCATAGCCGGTACAGAACGGTAAAAATGTATAAGAAATAAATGATCGAAAAGTAATTCTATATAACTTCAGTTATATAGTGTTTATCGTTGGGTCCACCAGTAATATACAGCTAAATGTTTGAGAATTAAATTTTAGGCCTTCGCCTAAACTACCATTTCACTCAGCGGGAATAAAATGATTTATAGCCTAGATTGTAGAGGCTCATCCTCCGACTTTACATACCGATTTTCATTAAATTCTCTTCAGCCGTTTTCTCGTGATGCGTGCACATACATACATACAGACAGACAGACAGACAGACAGACAGACAGACAGACAGACAGACAGACAGACAGACAGACAGACAGACAGACAAACAGACAGACAGACAGGCATTACGGAAAAATAAAAGTGCATTTCCTTGTTACTGTGGACATGACCGATACAGAAATACAATTCTTTTCAAATTCTGAGCAATGTACAGACAAAACTCGTATTTTATATCTACAGATAAGTTAATGTTTAAAAGGAACTTCATTTGTGTTCAGTTCAGTTCTGATATGACGTAAGCTGCTAGAAGGCCTAATATTCTTCTTATACATACGCTGTTTTACAGTGAAATATAAGTTGGAATAGGTAGAGACGCGTATTTGGTTGATAATGGATCTTCACCTGTTTACATAAATTCGTAAATAGCATGCTATGGAATGTAAAAATTAAAGAAAATGGAAGTATGAAACCTTACTACCTTTCAAAAGTATGACAGTTTTAACTAAGTCGAGTTTTAGTAATTTCCTCCATACAAGGTGTATCAGAATATTCCGACAAAATAAAAACAAAAAAAAAACAATAAAAAACAGGGATGCTCTTTGTGTTATATTAAGAAATATGATGCAATCGGATTTGCGGCAAAAGTTGTTTTTCTTTGTCACTTCCGAGCACACGATTCAAATTCACGAACTTGCCATATTTGCTGTGCTTCAGAGGAGGGAAGAGAAGAGAGGGGAAGTGGGATACAGAAGTAATGCTGGTTCGTTTCGCATAGTACCTTCCCAGCCCCATTAGGCAGTGTACAATTTGTTCCGCACAAATTGACTACTATCCGAACCCCGTAAAAAGAAAAAATCAACTTGTACCGAGAATACAAGCAGCTTTTCAGGTCGTTCGCGACACATCACACATCCTGAACAGAGTCCAAAAGACACTACAGAACTGTGCATTCAAGTAGTACGGGGGCATATTGAACTTCTACTGTAATTAAACCATTGTGCGTACTGTTACCTTCGTTCAGTATTTCATTCAATTTACAATGTTGTGAGTGAAGGAATACAATATCCTGGGACGGCAGCGTTGCATCTTCGAGCATTTTAAATAATAAAAAGCGTTACTGTGACCAACCGACGAGAGGAGAAACGATCTGGTGCGTTCCTTGACTGACAAGTGTGTCTTAATTACAGTGTGTTCTTGTACTGTGTGTGAGGGTGGTTCGTCTTCTCCTCACCAGGGTGGGACGGCACGCCCGGTCAGTAGTTATAGGGGTGGCATCTCACGTGTGGATTGGTTTCCGCATGTATGAGGGGTCGCATGAATTAAATTAGGATATTTAGAGTTATAAGGATGGCGCTTACATGTGACCCGGATTTCCGCCCATGTGAGTGTCCACATAGTAGATTTAGTTTATTTTTATGTTCATTTTTTTAATTTCCTAGTTTTATTTTATTTTTATTTATTTTTTGCTTTGTAACGAGAACATGTATTTGGGCGAAATCCTGTAATGTTCAGCACCAATAAATTGTATCATACTTGTACTGAGTATGCAGTTACGGATGTTTAATAAACGAAATGTGCATATTGCCTGTAAGAGAGGGAGAATTCTATGCGAGTCAAACGAGGAAACTTGTCCATACGCGCGCAGTATTATCTCCGTCTCCATCATACACCTCATGTCCCCTCCTTCCCCTTCTCTTCCTTGAAACAGGGCAGCGGCTTGTACGGCGAGTTCGTCAGTTTGAATAGCAACAAAGGAACATCATTTTCTCCACCAATTCGATTGCACCACAGTTCTGAACACGAAGAGCATCACAGATTTATTTTTTTGTCGATACAGTTCTGATCTGATATTAAAACTTGAATATGTTTTTGACGCGGCGGGGGCGGTTGCATGCGAGTAAATGCGGATATGGACTTCGCTCTAGAGCTTCACGTACTTCAAATATGCCTGTGTAATCCGTCTATCCCTCTCTACGATTGCCTGAGGAATGTGGAAGTATTTCACCCTTAATTTTTGAATAATTTTTTTCAGTACGTCACAAATAATGTCCGCCTCTGTGGTGTAGTGGTTAGTGTGATTAGCTGCCAACCCCGGCGGCCCAGGTTCGATTCCCGGCTCTGTCACGAAATTTGAAATGTGGTATGAGGTCTGGAACGTGGTCCACTCAGCCTCGGTATGTCAATTCAGTAGGGAGGGGATCGATTCCTCTCTCAGCCATTCTCGAAGTAATATTGCGTGCTTTCCCACTTCTTCTCCAGGAAAATGCCGGAATGGTACCAAACTTAAGGCCATTGCCGCTTCCTTCCCCTTCCTGGTCTATCCCTTCCGATCTTCTCATCCCCCCTCGCCCCTCCCCTCACAAGGCCACAGTTCATCATAGCCACGTGAGGCCACCTGGGCGATATACTGGTCCTCCTCCCCAGTGGAATCTCTCGACCCAAAGTCTCAGGCTCCAGGACACTACCCTTGAGGCGGTAGAAGTGGGATTTATCACTGAGTCCGAGCGAAAAACCAGCCCCAGAGGGAAGACAGATTAAGAGCAAGACATCACAACTACTTTCGATTATACAATTAATTATTCCAAGTTAGTACTTTCCATTCCCGTTATATTGGCACATCATAATCGTTGACATGCTTAGGACTTCCGGGGGTACAACATGAATCCACCTGCCAAGTTTAACCCCGACAAGCAAACCGTCCAGATGAAGTCCACTTCACTCACAGATGGCAGCACAACTATATCGTAGAAGTTTATTATCTCAATTTCATTATGCATAAAGTATATGGTTCGATTGCAAGGAATTCCATATGCTTTGCACATATTAAAAAAATGTCTGTACTTTAACTATTCAATTTACAAAATCCATGGACATTATTCTGAACCCTGTCCCCAACATCCCTGCAACTTACATACCACAGATAACACTATCCTCCACCAAAATAACACGCAGTTACATGGCAGACGCCGCCCACCTTCATCGGAGGGTCTGCCTTACAAGGGCTGCACTCGGCTAGAAATAGCCACACTAAATTATTATTATTAGTTCCGGTTGTTCCTGTTCCGAAAAATACTATGTTCCAAATAACAGTTCCAACACTCCTGGGGTTACGATGTAGGGAATTAGAAAATACCAACAAACCGCGAGTTCGTGTATAGTTACAAAATTGTTTCCTCACTGCAAGTGTCATGCTGTGCTTTAATCGGATGCGCTTCATCGCAGTTGAGCCTTAACAAAATAAACTGGTCCCCATCCTTATCCAAAGGATACTAGGAGCAATATGAGTAGGTCGCAGGAATCTAGAGCGAATAGTTAGCTGGCGACTGATTACTTAAGGAAAGTTGCTGGGCGAAGCTGAATCTGTAGACCTAAACTCAGCATCGAATGACATAAGCCTTTGGCATAATTACCTATAGTCATTTGATGGTATTTATGCATCTATATAAATACAGTTTTAGGCGGTCTGCTGTCTGTAATTTCGTTTGTTTTGCCAATTTTTTAGATATTTATCGGCTTTAGTTCATCTCAAGACCGTATCAGTGGTTTTTATTTTCCGTGTCTGTTTGTCTATTTGTTCCACCATCACGGCGGTGCGACTGGATAGATCTCGTCCAAACTTCATATTTAGAGTATACTCATCGCAGGGAAGTTTTTGATATCCATATGACTTAAAAATCTCTGAACAGACGGTGGGTTTATAGGAAAACCAGAACAGATTTCTTCCATTCTCTCCTATACTACTGCTTTTCTGTAAAATCCGTGGACTATATGTGAAACATCCCTTCATTATAAACAACTATTTATGTACATAATTTCGCTTACTCTTCGAATGACGTAGAAAATTACTATTTAATGCGGGTTTCATGCTCTGCATCGAGTGCCCGACAGACCGACAACAAACACACAGGTTACCATGGCAACGTCTCTGACTACTTGCCAGCAGGGAAGTAACGTATTGCGATTTTCGTCATCATTCCTGTAAATTCGTGGTTGATCCTTGGGTAGAAAGCAAGAGAGACATCAATCGGCCATTGTGCGAGATATTGGCGGAATACCGTTGGAGGTTATAATTGTCCTCGAATAGCACTAAGTACAGCGGAGTGCAGTCTGTTATTTTACACGGTAAGGTGTTTTATGGGATTTGCTGTAATTTTTACTGTATTTATATTCTACGTGTGTTTTCCGCTTTAATTTCTTGCCTCTGTCTTGCCTCTTTACGCTTAAATAATAACACCATAAGTCATATTATTATCTGTTTACCTAAGAATCCGTGCGCCTAAATTTCTCCTCTGTTATCGCCTTCTTATATCCGTAACTCTTACTGTACCGGGCGGTAAACCTCCACGCCGCTACTTCAAACATTGCGCCAGTTGAATCTCCTCTACAGGAGAAAGCCTGAACTTAAACAACCATATTAATTCTAAGGTTTCTCAGAAGATGTCGCTATTGTAAATTTTGAAGTGTTCTGAACTGTATCTATTTCGATTTATGTTTGTTTGCTCTGTAGCAAGAAGTGTGGACATTCTCTTCTAGATGTCACTACATAAAAACTATAACTGTGCACCCTGGTGCGAAGTGAACGAACTGTTTTTGAAGAAATCTGTATCCCTAAGTTTGTTCTTTGTTAAATTTCTTTCTTTCATCTTTTGGGTTGGCAATATTAATCTCTGTTTCCGCCAGTTTTGATTGCAGCCAATCCCGAATTTTCTTAATTAATGTTCCTCTAATCCTGGGTTTCTTGTTCATGCTGTGTGTAACTTTTGGTGTTAGCCAATAAAAGGAAGGGGTGTGGCTCTTTTATTTCATGAAAGGTCTCGAAGCTTCCTTGGGGGTATAAAACTGCTGAGGTTCATGGCTCGTCGCCACTTCATCGACATCTTGCTTAGTGTGTGATTATGTAGCAGGGTGCGGGAAGCGCCTCTTTCTTCGGGCAGCAGTTCGCCTACAAGGTAATGGCCATTTAATAACTTTATTTCTTGCTAGCTCAGCAGTTTAACCCTCGGGGCAGGTTCGAAACTTTTCTCATGTATCCTATCTTTGAAATGTAATAGACATTTGGTAAAATTCTGGCTCTTTAACTGTAAATTGGGATAGAGAGTGCATAACCCTCTCGAGTTCCCACTCATATTGTTTTGAGGTGACTACGTTTTCATTACCGTTTTTCTTCTCTTCGTAATGTAAATAAGTTTTCTTATCGTGTCACCTCCTTAGTATGGGATTAGCCCTTGCGTAAGCGGCCTAGTGCCAAGTAGGTTTTAAAAAGTGTATTAGGAGTGCAAGTTACGCCTCCATTCAACTTACAATTTTAGGCCATGTAATCGACCTGTTTCTTTACTGAATAGGCCTCAGTAGGTTGGGTTATATTACCCCTGTTCTAGTGTGCCTGGAGGGCAGATTGAAGGTGGAGTTTGGTGTGGCCTTTGAATCGGCTTGAACATTGAGAGCGGGTTTGCTCTTTCTTAAAGATGGATTTTCTGTGTGCCTCAAGGAGGCTTAACTTGGTAATTGGGAGCAAGTGCTCCTTGGCATGATTGGGGTTTTCTGCCCCTTTGTTGGACTTTGTACATAGGTAAAGTTGGGCTTATTGCTCAAGGTTTGTGATTCTGGGGCTCGAAGCCCAAATCCAGTAACAAACGGTAATTGTACATTCTTAATTTGTTGATATGCTACTGAGTACCTGTTATACTTGTTATTTCTTGATCTTGAAAAGAAAATATAACCTTTGTTAAATTTTAAATTAACTTTAATTTCGTAGTTGAGACCTATTCCAGCCCGCACCTTCTTTCACCTCTGCAATCCACACAAACATCGTAACACTTACCATTACAATTTATTGACAGACATTTTATTTTCCAATACAACCACTTGGTATTTACATATATGTCCAATCCGGCTGTCCTGAGTTATAATCATATTCTCTATTAATTTCAACTTTCTCAACTGTATCACTTGCTTCCTTAATTACTCCGTAAGTATACGAGTGCTGATCTCGAAACCTGGACACTCTTTTCTTTGAGGAAACATTCCAAGCTGTTCAAATGTATAACTTCTGGCTCCCAGAAAAAGTCGAAATATTGATACAATTTTAATGACGATGCAGACTTTCGTTTCGGGTAATTGGTGGCTAAACGGTGAGACGTATTTCAAAACACTTTACACAGTCACCGTTCAGTTTGGAGAGATCTACAACTTTGGTCCAATTACTTATTTTCGTGTCTCCATTGTTGATATGTTAGTCAGCACTGCATTTCTCGATGACGATCGAATATCTCTATCTCGATTCTGACTGGCATTAGGAAATGTGACCTGTCTTTGTACTGAAAACTCTTCATCTCTACCGTGAATGGTGGTTGCCAAGTGAACTTGCCATTATAATAGAAACTCCCGAACTCGATTGTGATTTCAGTAGGAAATGTGGCCTACCATCATCAAGAGAATTTCTCCAATGCCTACCTTACATAGGAAACAACCTTTTCCCTGTTTTGTTTCTCGGTTAGCGCTAAGAGACATGCAATTTAACATAATCTTTCTCACTTCCTTTAAAGTAATTTACGGAGAAATCCCTGTACAATGTAGAATACCGTAGCGAGGCACGGGTACATTTGCTCGTTTAAAATAATTGTTAGGATATATTTCTAATACCTGTCAATTTTCGAACTGCTGTAGAGAGCACAACATAAACAGCCGTTAACCGCAGTAAAAAAAAAAACTGCGGTATTTGACGATGAGCGTGCTTAAACCAAATACAGTACGAACCAGTACGCGACACTGCCGGATTTAGCCTTGATAAAATGGGAGACAAGTCGCAAGTGGCGCCCCTAGTGGCTTGATCTGAAAATTCGCGCTAAACTCAAATATCAATTACAGACAGCAGACCCCCTAAAACTGTATTTATATAGATGCATAAATACCATCAAATGACTATAGGTAATTATGCGAAAGGCTTATGTCATTCGCCAATTCTGTCAAGGAATGCGTAACGGGGCATTTTGCAACAGGTGTTGCAACTAACCCCAGCAGCCGTTCCAAATAACCCCTACTTCACACTACTGCATGCCACTTGAGCTAAAACAATATCTCTCTTATAATCGCATATTTGGGCGTGATAGCTGCTGGTTTTTCACCAATGCGGACACACTTCGAATCCTGGCCAATCAATGTGGGATTTTTGAAATGAAAATTCTCGTCCCTGTGGTTCGGATTCCACATAAAAGTGGAGGCACCGTGACAATGATCACGGTATCAACGGTCACGTAAAACCAAAAACTTAGCTTAATCGTATTTCTTGATAGCTAACTAATATTTAATTTACTTGTGTGTATGTGGAAAACAGAAAAAGGTGTGACACCATTGGTCGTGATGGAGAAAGCTCCAAAACTCGTTCTTGATAATAAAGGAGACGGTGATATTTCGTTTAGAAAAAATCACCATAAAATAACCATATGGCAAACTCCGGCTTAACGAAAAGAAAGACAGGTACATTGCAACCGGTGACACCCATTTTTCAATTGTCATTATGAGACACATTATTATTTTCAAATTATTTTTAAAATGGCATTTTGATACATAAATGTATAAAGTATCTTCCAATTGCTTTTAATTTCAATATGAATAAATATTATCTTAATAAAAAATAAATTCAAATTACTGTTGCAACTCGCCCCTGCTTCCCTTAATATTCAGTGTCATGCCATGGATACATACCGTGAATTCGCTGTCCGTTGAAATGCCGATAAAGAAGCGTGCCTGTCACATATTGATATTACACGGGTTATCTACGCTGGTCTTTTAGTGTGGACCCAGTGATCTCAATAGATATATATCTATTAGACCTCAACGTGTCCACTGCTGTTCATTACACTCAACGACTACTGTGGTTTCAAACAATATTAAACCCAGTGTACAGAACTAGAACTCACGTTCTCCCGGAGTCGGAGCAATCAGCCAACCAGTGGTGCTTGCGAGGTTATCAAACACCTAAACACTGGCTTTGCTAGACCAATCCAGCTGGAGTGCTGGCGATACGAAGCACTGTTATTTTGGAACAGGATGTTACGGCGTACTGTTCATTTTAAGAACAGTTCCAAAACCGAAAAATTCCAAAACAACTCTAGTGTTCTTTTTTTTGGTCAGTCTTTACAAGAAAGATTGCATTAAAAATGTCATGAGATTTCAAATGTGTTTCAATTCATTACAGGTATGTCTTGGGTCGCGGGTGCATCTCTGCTTCACCTTTGGTATCGGCCACATATTTAATACCCAATCCCATTTGGGACGCCACGGGATTTTGAAGTGAAAAAGTACTTCCTGAGACTTGAAACTCCGGCGTTTAGGTGGATGTCCATCAGGTAATAAACCGCTCTCAAACGCCACCTTAAATTTATTCCTAGGAATGTCTAGGAAGATTACATTTATTTACGTTGCGTTCAAATTATTTTATTTGCCAGCTCCGTGATGTAAGTTTAGCATGGCTGCATTTTACGGGAAGTCGCGAGTTTGACTGAAGTCACTCCGAGGGTTTCAATACTGGACTTAGGGCTCTACTCAAGCCTATCGAGACCAACTGAGGAGCTATCCATCATGAGAGGCAAATAACCGGTCACGAAGGCCAAGCAATATAGTTCAGAATACCTTCACGTCGAACACATAACAACCCGATAACTCCAAGCAGTCTGACGAGGCAACAATCGTCTTGGTAATAACAGAACGGGCGGGAAAGGAAATCATATAGAAAAAAATAAATTGAAAGTAAATCGATGATAATGATGATGATCAGCCTGGAGAGGAAATCAAAAATCTGAGATTTGCTGGTGATACTGGTATTTTACCTGAGTTTGGAGAAGGGTTATGTGAAATATCACTGTAATATTTGTCAGAAATGGAAGATAATCATCATTGATTTTCCGCAAATAAAGTTTCAAATCGGAGGTTGATTAAGAAATACCGTTGTTCATAGCGAGAAATATGTGTACGTACTTACGGGCTGTAACTAACATTATGTTGCATTCCGCTGCTCGCGCCGTCTTTTGTTTCTTTCTTGAGGTCCAGGGCTGGCACCGATGAATAGGAGTGCTATGTCTGTGAATTCTCATTATCTTTGTCCATATGTCCAGCGCGGGTATTTTATTGAAAGAAATACAGCATGATCCCTGTACCAATAAATCGTTTAATGAATCAGTTAGGGCACATGAAGTCACAGACCTTCAAATTACATCGAATGAGAAAATCAATAAAAAGACACGAAAGAACTGCAGTGAGCAAAGACATCACACACGACAGTGTTAGACCCACAAAACACTTACATAAGCGTTGCGACGTACCAGAAATAGTAGTTGTAAAGCAGTAAAGTATGTATTCTCTAAAAATAAAAATAAATCGTATCATTTCTTAATCAACCTCCGATTTGAGACTTTATTTGAGTAAAAGCAATTATTATCTTCTATTTGTGACAAATATTACAGTGATATTTAGTGGATCACAATCATTCACGTAACCCTGGAAAAGATATGGAGAAATTGCTGAATGCTATGCACACAGGCTTAGAGAGGGATTACAAGATGAATATAAATAAATTCAAAACAAAAGGAATCAGTCGAATGAAGTCAAGTGATGCAGGAAATATTAGATTAGGAAGTGAAGTCTTAAAGAAAGTAGATGAATATTGTTACCTTTGTAGCAGAATAAGCAATTTTGGTAGAATCAAGGACAACATATTACGCAGACTAGTGCAAGCAAAGAAGGCCTTTCTTTAAAAAAAAAATTGCTCACTTCTTCCATTGATGTAAGAGCGTGACATTGTGTGGAAGTGAAACATGGAGGATAACTAGTTCACAAGAAAAGAAAATAGCAGCTTTTGAAATGTGGTACTACAGAAAAATGCTGAAGGTTATATGGGTAGATCGAATCAGGAATGAAGAAATACTGAATCGAATTGGCGACAGGAGAACGAACGATTTGGCTAAATTTTACTACAAGAATAATAGACTGACAGGATACATCTTAAGACACCCGGGAATTGTTCAGTTGATTTTTGAAGGAATTATAGGCGGTAAAAACGGCAGGTTAAGGTGGCATGGAGGGCTGCATCAAACCAGTCTATGGTCTGATGACCCACACACACACAATGACACAAGGCTCTTAACGGCTCTACAGACGAGCCTGATGATAATGATCGTTACGGCGTGAAGTCTTCATGGTCTGACATCGTGATTACCCGATTCGAGTCCCGTTGATGAAAACATTTTCACTATTAGAATGTTGGCCAGTAGGATAAGGGAGGTGATGTTATACAATTTCGAATCACAAGACTGAGTGCGAAAAGCCCAGTTTCATTTTCAAATCTTTCCGCAGTGTTCATTTGGAGTGAAGGCACATAACGCTGTTGAAGATTTTTTTTTTTTTTTTGCTAGTTGCTTTACGTCGCACCGACACAGACAGGTCTTATGGCGACGATGGGACAGGGAAGGGCTAGGAGGGGAAAGGAAGCGGCCGTGGCCTTAATTAAGGTACAGCCCCAGAATTTGCCTGGTGTGAAAGTGGGAAACCACGGAAAACCATTTTCAGGGCTGCCGACAGTGGGATTCGAACCTACTGTCTCCCGAATACTGGATACTGGCCGCACTTAAGCGACTGCAGCTATCGAGCTCGGTCTGTTGAAGATTATTCGTCCGTCGGATGGAGACTTTAAGCCTTAACCTGACCCGACAGGAGTATGCTATGTGGTACCGACACCAGCTTTCACCTTCTCAATTTCCGGCTCCACGACTGAATGGTTAGCGTGCTGGCCTTTGGTGCACGATGTACTGTGTTCGATTCCCGGTCGGGTTGGGGATTTTAAACTTTATTGGTTAATTCCGATGCTTCGGGGACTTAGTGTGTGTGCGTGCCGTCTTAATCATTATAATTCATTAAAAGTAGGGTTGCATCCTCAGAGACAAGCAGGTCGCCCATACGGCGTCAACTCGAAAGATCTGCACCAAGCCCCTTCGGAGGCCACAATCAATCGATTGTACAACACGTGCTACGAGTTTGTTTGTTTTTAGTATTGTTCGTATCTTGCAGCAACAATGTTTAATTCGAACGTAATGTTCTTTTATAGTGTCTTAAGATGAAATAATAAGGTAATCTTTTCTGACCAAAGGAGGAAATCGAAAAGATAAGATATTCTGAAGAATGAAAAACAAAAACACAACCACAAGGGTAATGGCTATGAAAGATGTGAATACACATAATATTCTCAAAACCGGAACCGAACAATATGATGACAATAACCAATGGCGGCTGGTGGTATCTGAAGCTGGGAGTTGCACCAAGCTTTTCTGTGTCACGTTATTATAGCTTACAGAAATAACAAGAAACTCTATTATCTTTAAGTAATGAACTACATTCCTACTAAAACTGTAATATATCTGGCAATTACAACCCAGGGAATAAGAGGCTAAGTATACACTGTAACTACAGTTACTCTTAATAATAACGTTATTGGCTTTACGTCCCACTAACAACTTTTTTACCGTTTTCGGAGACGCCGAGGTTCCGGAGTTCTTTTACATGCCAACAAATATACTGACACTCGGCTGACGTATTTGAGCATCTTCAAATACCACCGGATTGAACCAGGATCGAACCTGTCACGTTGGGGTTAGAAGGCCAGCGCCTCAACCGTCTGAGTCACTCAGTCTGGTACAGTTACTTTTGCTTCACTTGAACTGAAAATTTTCCGTCCTGTTTTTCATTGAAGCAAGATGTTGGTATTATTGTGGGTGGTCTAGTATGGCATGGAAAAGAAATTACCTAGCAAGTTGGCCGCATGGTTAGCGTCGCTTAACTCTGAGCTTGCATTCGGGGTATAGTGGGTTCAAACACCACTGCCGGAAGCCCTGAAGATGGTTTTCCGTGGTTTCCCATTTTCACACCAGGAAAATGCTGGGGCTGTACCTTAATTAAGGCCACGGCCGCTTCCTTCCCATTCCTAGGCATTTCCTCTCCCAGCGTCGCCACAAGACCTATCTGTGTCGGTGCGACGTAAAGCAAATAGCAAAAAAGAAAAAAATAATCCGTAAGGTGACTGCCTTTGCAATGTCCTCAGATAACCACCTTGCGCTCTGCCGTTTACTAAAGCTTGCTGTTGACTTTTAGAAAAAGTACCCTCAAAAACTTGAACATTACTTTTTAATTTTATTATCTCGGTTCTGAAGATCCTTGTTTTGCTGTTTTAAGTCACAGTTTCCTAGTCTAATTAACTCCAATTCAACAGTCACTTCAACAATTTTCTCATCACAGTTTTTTTTTTTTTTTTTTTTTTTTTTGCTAGTTGCTTTACGTCGCACCGAGACAGATAGGTCGTATGGCGATTGATGTTTACTTTTGTTATCTAATTCCTTCATGAAGATTGCATTATTAACTTTTTCTGCTTCAATTGGAGCCTGCAATGGTAAAATTTGCCGTATCTCCTTACTATGATTTCGCTTTTGTGCCCTTATTTCACAATATTTACTGGACTGACACGTAAATCATTACCTACTACTCAGTGGCAAATATAAATGTGGTACTGCGTCACGCCTTAAGTTACGTCTAATTGGAAGGTTCAAAAACTCACTCTTCAAGTGCCTTATGTAGTCCGAGTCGTCGAAGTGTACAGAGCACACACGAGCATTTTCAACAGTAAACGAATCAGCCCGTCTATAGGCATTAATCCACTTTAATTTAATGCCACTGTTCTTTAGAAAACGATGACATTTCATGTTTAAGTCCTTCTGGTGTCTGTCGTGGTTAAAGCAATCAGCGACAGCACAACATACCATGGCACAGCACAGAAAAATTAAACTCTTTTACACTGTTACGAAGGTAAACATCATCAGTAGACTAATGGAGCTCTGCTCGGTTTAGCGAACTTGGGTACCGTGTGACGTCAGGAGGCGTGGCCTGCTACTGCGCACCCAACTGATGACCCCTACCGTCTAGTCTAGTAACCGTGTTCCTAATGCTATGCAGGCCTAGGCTCGTTCCTGCTGAGGTACACTGCGCAGCGCTGTCCGCTAGGGAGTTGCCGTAGGAAAGCAAACCCCCTGAGTTTGAATCGAATCCAGCAGCATTTGTATGTCCATTACGAAGCATTAACATAGCGAACAATCGAAGATGGTTGATTTTAACAACATGTTCTCGAATACATGTTAAGTTCATTAAACTAAAACATCAGAAGAAAATACGACAAATGAAGTGAAAAATTATTTGGAGTAGTGCAACCATGCAACAATATCACGCACTGCCCCTGACAATGACCACTGTGAGTGAGGCGGACGTCAGAAGATGACAATGTCACCGGGTAGGTGATAATGCAGGCGGGGCCAGCGGTGAGCAAACAAATAGCCCCGGAATGTTGTGCACGGATGGTACGAAATGTAGTGACAATTTAAATGTCTAAAATTCATCCACTGGCCGGAATTCAAAACGTGATGAAGAAGAATAAATGAATGAATATGAATTTAAAATAATCAAAGGATCCGAGTAACAATATTGAAAGTTGAAACTAATTCCAAAATCAATTGAATCCAATCAGTTGATCCCACCCGCAATGTCCCACCTTTCCTGAAAAACAATAGTATATACTGACCATGGGGCTGCTTCCAAAACACAATTCTGAATCGATGATGTTTGTTCACTAAAGGGGCCCCCTCATAATGGTACTTATCGCCAGGAAAGTAGAAGCATGGCATTTCTCATGTAGCGGTACTAATCATAAGTAACGTTGACTCACGGTGTTCCACATTTGTGATACTACCCACAGGTAGTATACTTCGCACAGGCAACGCAGGCCTATGGTGTTTCTCACACAATGGCGCCAATCATAGACAACGCAAACCAATGGTGTTCCTCATATAGGGGTACTAATCACAGGGACCCTAACTATCCCGTGGTGTTCCTCCCATAGCGGGTACTAATCACAGGCAACGCAGACCCATGGTGTTGATCATATAGTGGTACTAATCACAGGCAACGCAGACCCATGGTGTTGATCATATAGTGGTACTAATCACAGGCAACGTACGCTCATGGCGCTCCGCATGTAGTGGTACTAATGACGGGTACTGTAAACCCATAGCAATTTACCCGCTGCTGCTACTAATCTCAAACCCATCGTGTACCTAACATAGGGCTACTAGTCATAAGTAAAGGCGACCCATGGTGTTCCTCGCGCGATGGTACTAAGGTAAGGGTGTATTCTGCCCGAAGGCAGGTCCGAACCTCCGCAGAGGTATGTCTGAGCCGGAGTTTACGTACGGTAGGGTGGCCAATTCCTTTCCGCTCCTCCATTCCCTTAACCCCCACCAACAGCGCGTGCCAACCCATCCAAATCTTAACCACGCCCAATGTTGCTTAACTTTGGAGATCTCACGGGATCCGGTGTTTCAACACGACTATGGCCGTTGGTTTGATGGTACTAATCACAAGTAATCTCATGGTTCTAATTCAATCAATCACCCCCTTGGTCTCCCCTTTTAGTCGACTCTTATGACAGGCAGAGGATGCCGTGGGTGTATTCTTCAACTGCGTCCCCCAACCACAGGGCGTGTACTAAGGTGAATGCCGGGACAATTCCTAGTGTAGCAGTAATAGTAGTAGTAGTAGTAGTAGTAGTAGTAGTAGTAGTAGTAGTGCTTTGTTGCTCTGGGAGCTATGAGCGGAGTTATTATGAGAGGCCGTGCCGAAGGGCAGAAGTTCCAAGCACCGCAGGGCTGTGAGTTAGGCCAAGTTAGTAGGTAGGCCTACAATCTGCGTGAAGTGGTACATCGGAACTCGAGAGCATTTGTAAATAAATGTAAATTGTGAATTAATAAATTCAAATGACAGTAAAACACGTTACCTCTCAGACTAGTCATTTAGAAGTGATAAGCTTTAACAGCTTCATTTCAAGTAATACTAATCCCGTATTGACTATAATCAATGAATGAATATTCAAGATTAACTTAAATATTATAACTAAGCGGTCCGCCTATTCAATACAATATATAATTTATTATACCTAGTACATGTTTCGTCCCCTAAGGGACATCATCAGCTAATAATAAATTAACATTAATATATCAGAAATAAATATTATTAAAATTGGAAAGACACATTAAAATTTTTGACATTTAAAATAAGATCTTCGAAATTTTGTTAAAATTGTAAGTCATAAGACAGATAAAACAGTTAAATTGTCCATATTTCTCTTGTTGATATTCTTGGAAAATACCAGTTTTGCTTATAAAATCTTAAAATATCATTTGTTGTAAATAGCACACTTGATTTGTATCTCTTGGTAAAAGATTTGTTGAAACTTAATAAGCATTCCTTAGATGGTATAATAAATTTAAATGCTTCAGAATTTAAAGTCAGCTCGGGGCCGTGATGGTAAAGTTTTGTGTGGTAATGGATATAATTTTATTCCTTATTATTATTCTACCTCGGTAGAAGTGAGTCCTTCTCCGCACATCGGGGCCAATAATAAGGAGTAAAATTATATCTATTACCACACAGAACTTTACCATCACGGCCCCGAGCTGACTTTAAATTCTGAAGCACTTAAATTTATTATACCATCTAAGGATTGTTTATTAAGTTTCAACAAATCTTTTACCAAGAGATACAAATCAAGTGTGCTATTTACAACAAATGATATTTTAAGATTTTATAAGCAAGCTGGTATTTTCCAAGAATATCAACAAGAGAAATATGGACAATTTAACTGTTTTATCTGTCTTATGACTTACAATTTTAACAAAATTTCGAAGATCTTATTTTAAATGTCAAAAAATTTAATGTGTCTTTCCAATTTTAATCATATTTATTTCTGATATATTAATATTAATTTATTATTAGCTGATGATGTCCCTTAGGGGACGAAACATGTACTAGATATTAATAAATTATATACTGTATTGAATAGGCGGACCGCTTAGTTATAATATTTAAGTTTTTCTTGAATATTCATTGATAGTCATTTAGGTCTAAGGTATCATGAACCCAACAATCCGCAACAACAATAATCACTTGTTACGTTTACGTCCCACCAACGAGCTAGAAAGAGGACTATAGAGTGGCTAACATGGCTGCTACAGTGCTCTGGGTGGTGCCAAGGCGAAATAGCGACTCCATAGTTTAAGCGCCATTCATATAATTTCTCCGAATACGGTGCGATACTTCTAATAGATTAGATCGAAGAAAATATGCTCTCTACGTGTGTGGCATGCAATTGCATAAATTGTAGAGAAAACACGAAGAATAAATATCATATTTTAGATAAGATTCTTTTTTTACTAAAGTACACCGTTTTGGGCGATTAGCAGAATTACGTTGCCTGTGTAGCACAATCCAGCACGTGTACATTAGGCCTACTTTTATTTTCTTGTACTTGGTATTTGAAGATGCTCAGATAGGTTACCTTTGTGTCAGTAGATTTACCGGCCCGTAAGGGAACTCCACCGGGGCAAATCTCCGGCACTTCAGCTTCTCCGAAAACCGTACTAAGTAGTCGGTAGTACGAAAAACCAATACCACTATTTATTATTACATTGTACCCTACAGAGCACATTTCCCCAGCATTTTGAATATAAATATAAAGTGAACAACGATGTTACAAGACGCCTGCTGTCCAACGCCACACCTACAATATTTAGAATTTCCTAGTCACCTCATCCCCTTTGCCAACGATACGGAGTAATATGAGGACTTTCAGTCCTACATCACCACTACTACTGAGCGAGTTGGCTACGTGGTTCGCGGCATATAGCTCTTAGCTTGCATTCGGGATATAGTGAGTTCTAATCCCACTGCCGACAGCACTGATAGCTGGTTTTCCGTGGTTCCCATTTTCACATCAGGCAAATACGGGGGCTGCTGTGCCTTAATGCCACTGACACTTCCTTCGCAGTCCTAGCCTTTTCCTATCCCACCGTAGCTATAAGGCGTGTCTGAGTGGGTGCTACATAAGGCAAATAAAAAATCGGCGTTACCATAATCTTCTTCCAAAGATAATCGAAGTGAATTATTCAGGAAAGTTAACTTATGTGATTTAAGATCATTATCACAAGAAGAACTGTTCTCTCTTTTAGCAATTATTTCAAATTGTTTATCCTACAAATTCTTGTTCTTATTTTATTATTATTATTATTATTATTATTATTATTATTATTATTTTTATTATTAAGGGATACTTTATTACACCATTGTTCACTTCAAACCTTGTACTCCACGGCTCTAGAATACTTATTTTTCGTAAATTATTATTAGTTTTACGCCCTAATAACTACTTTTTCGGATAAGCCGAGGTGCCGGAATGTTGTCCCGCAGGAGTTTTGAGGGATTTGAGCACCTAAATACTATCGTACTGAGCCAGGATCTAACCTGCCAAGTTGTTTAGTGTCCGGCTTCTTGGCTGAATGATCAGCATGCTGGCCTTTGGTTCAGAGGGCACCAGATTCGACCGGGTTGAGCATTTTAACCGGGTAGTCGAGAGTTAATTCCTCTGGATCCGGGACTGGATAACCTTCTTCATCTACACACAACAGAACATTCTACAAACCACTACAGAAGCACGCAATAGTAAATACATCACTCCACCTAGGGTTGGCGTCGTCAGGAAGGGCATCCGGTCGTAAAATTAGGCTAAATCCATAAAAATGCCATTTCCAGGTAAATGGAAAGATATCAGGATTTATTATTATTATTATTATTATTATTATTATTATTATCATTATTATTATTATTATTATGATTATTATTAAAGTTATATGAATTATTTCTCGATGTTGTTATATTGCTTTGCTCAAGGTTTTCTGTTCTATATTTTCATTCCCTGTAAGTGGGTCTAAATTTTTGGCAATGTCTTGTGATTTGTTTTGTAATTCGGACTAGTGGAGATGCGCTAATTTTCTTTCTTTATACAATATGTAAGTACGTAGCCTGTATCTTGTATTTTTTAATGTCCTTTTAAACATACATTGCGCATCTTTGAGTGCTTCCCTAATAAAGAAAACTGTGAAACGGTATTTATTCCCGCAGCCTCTGTACTTGCTTCATCACAAGCCCACTCGATTTGGTCGCTTACAATATGGCGGACGTGGCTTTCAAGTAGATTCAAATGTGGCGGTCCAATAGCCACTCTATAGTCCTCTTTCTAGCTCGTTGCGTCCCACTAACAAAATTATTATTGTTAACTTTACTTCCCACTATTAACTCCGAATCTATCCTATGCTGATGATGTTTATATGCTTTCTCGCAGATAGTCAGAACTAGGGGTAAAAGGAGGCAGGACAAATGGAACTTAAGAGTAAGCAACACCAAAAATAATTATTTGTGGTGATCTCGGAAGACCATGATTATGGAAGATAAACTGAAAAATAAACGGTTTCGTCTACGGGGTGGCGTGAAAAATGTAAGTATTTAGGAGTGTTGGTGATGAAATAAAATGACACGAACGAGAAAATAAAATCGAGGACTGCTGCAGGCAACAGGGTTTACTTGGCTTTGTTGAAAGTGTTCTAATCACTCAAACCTCTGTAGAAGACTGAAGTCGACGGTTTATCGAACAGTTCTATGACCAGTGGTAATTTATGGTTCTGAAACATGGGCAATGACCAGAGCAGATGAACAACTGATGAAGATTATGCGAGAGAGAAATGCTTAGAAAGATTTTTGGCTCAGTGAATGAGACACAATAGTGGAGAATGAGGAAAAAAAAGAACAATAAGAACTCCATGGGCATAGAAATATTGTAGCGGAAATAAAAAGCAGCAGATTGAGGTGGTTGGAACATACAGGGACAATGCCAAGAAAATCTACAAAGTATATTTGTGTATCAGAAGAGGGAAAGGAGGATCCCCAAACGGATGGCTGGACAATGTGGAGAAGTTAGGAAAGATGGAAATAAGAAGATGGAGGAAGCAGTCTGAAAATCGCGAAGATTGGTCTACAATATTTCTCAGAGAGGGCTAGGTCTTGCGCAGGTTATAGCGTCGAGGAAGAGCAAGTACCGTACCATTAACTATTATGTTTTTCACAGACGTGACTGTGATGGAATATTGTTCTGCAGGAGTACAATTACGTACCGGTAATTCTACTAACACGAGGCTGGCGTATTTTTGCACCTTCAATGGTCCGACTCGTTGGCTGAATGGTCAGCGTACTGGCCTTTGGTTCAGAGGGTCCCGGGTTCAATTCCCAGCCGGATCTGGGATTTTAAACTCCATTGGTTAATTCCAATGGCCCGGGGGCTGGGTGTCTGTGCTCTCCCCAATATCCCTGCAACTCACACATCACACATAACACTATCCTCCATCACAATAACACGCAGTTACCTACACATGGCTGATGCCGCCCAACCTCATTGGAGGGCCTGTATTCGGATAGAAATAGCCGCACGAAATTGAAAAAAAGCACTTTCAATTACCGCTGGACGAAGTCGGTAGGGAACCCGCTAACTTCGGTTCAGATATGCCATGCCTCTATGACAAGAGAACAAGAACAGGCCAGACAAGGCAGATCTAACCCGAGTGCGTGACACGGGTAAGTTGAAGCAATGCCAGATTCAGCTAGGAGTACAATCGTCCCTGGGATTATCCTTTCAGTCACGTCGTATGACATGCAGTGGATTTATTCTACGGCCGCCATCCTCAGAGGAATGGATGTGCCTGCTGTGAATATGGCTAATCTTAGGGACAATATGTATACTAAGCCACCGTGCGACGAAGCTTAAGGAAATACTTTATCCCACCGTACAACTAATCTAAGTGTGGCATATGAATTTAACGGATCTTGCGAGTGTACACTCGAGCTATCTCCAGTCCCGGAGCATTACAGTAAATACCGTGTTATCTCCCTGTTCCCGACTCCAAATTAACTCAACTCTACAAATTTACACTATGTCCTAACGACACTTTGTTAGTCCCTGGAGGCGCGCAAATCCCGAAGTGGTCATTAAGAGGATTAAAGGATTTTATAGGGGATTATGTTGACCTGCACAACCCTCATCACATGAGTATGTCCCGGCTCGAAAATAAAGACAATGGATCGTTTGTTAGGAAGGGAGTCATAGTTTCAATGTCAGTCAATCCTTTCAGTCTATTAAAACACTAACCATAGAAGATGTAACACTGTAATATACCTGCAAAAAGCACAACAGTAAAGAATTTCATATTTCATTCTACAAGAGCGTTCTCAGATTCTATACAATCACTTAAATATGCGTATACATTACGCACAATAAACCTCATAATGATTCCGTATCGACTTATAAATCATTTAAAAATTGATGCTGGTGAATATTGTTTTAAGAGGAAGTACAACTGGGCAACCATCCTCTATATAACATTAATCAGAGAGAAAAATGGAAGGGATCCGACACTTCGAAAAATGAAGGTATCGGCCAAAGAAAAGCTACGGCAATGTAGGGCGTGAAAATGAAAGACTCCCTAGACCTCGGGAACCTAACACCGTCGGGGTCGGAAAAGAACAAGAGTTGACCAAGAGAGGTCGGATAGGATAGATGAAAGTGAGGAACCTGGCACAAGTAAGTGGAAGCAATGCCAGGACTCAGCTAAGGGTTTAGTGGTCGCCAACCCACGATCCAAGTTTAGAGCCCCTGGGGCCCTTTTAGTCGCCTCTTACAACAGGCAGGAGGTACCGTGGGTGTTATTCTACCGCCCCCTCCCAGAGGGGTCATTAAAAAGATTGACTCCTGAGAGAAATTTATATTTTTCCATCCGTTGATATACCGTTGAGAAATATTTTACACATCGTTACCATCATCATCATTATCTTCTTCTTCTACTTCTTCTTCGCGAATGGGTCACGCGGAACCAACATTTGTTGAGCTTTCCTCCTTGCCCAGTAGTCCTTCATTTTCATCGATTGTTGTAATTTTTGTTTCTCCACCAAGTACGTCGTGTTGGTTTCTTCTCGTCTTCCTCAAATCTCCTTGTGTGAACAACTTTCCTCTTTATATTTCTCTCCTACAGATTTGGTGATCTATTCCTCTACTTGTTTATACCATTTTGATCTCGTACGTTTGATTTGCCACAATTTGTGTATACCACAAGTCAGTCTGTTGTCATTCATTCTTTCCAAATGGCTTATAAACTGAATTCGTCGCTAAATTTTTAAAATTTCGTGTGGCTATTACTAGAAGAGTGCAGCCCTTGTAAGGCAGACCCTCCGATGAGGGTGGGCGGCATCTGCCATGTGTAGGTAACTGCGTGTTATTGTGGTGGAGGATAGTGTTATGTGTGGTGTGTGAGTAAAAGTAAACTCGTGTCCTCATCCCGAGGTGAAGCAGCTCTTTTCAGGTTCACCCCCATTGGAGGTGAGATGCATGTACCATTTGAACCACATACCAGCCCTCCTGCCATTCTTAAATTTCTGGCAGTACTGGGAATCGAACCCGGGCCTCGACGATGGCAGCTTATAACACTAAGGCCGCGTGCACACCGAGCGCGCTTCGCATAGTGTGTCGCGTGTTGCTCAACGCTAAGCGTAACCAGTGCTTTGTTCCTAAGCCAGGTGTTCACACCGTCCGCGCTCTGCTGCGCTCAACGCCTACCTTACAGCTAAGCGAAGCGCCAGACAACACGCAGTGTTGGTTAATTGCTTAGCGTTACCTAGTTGGTTCTGCAGCTATGAAAAAAGAAATTCTTCATGCAGTGTTTCAAAGAGAAGAAATATGGAACCCAAGACACAAAAACTATAAAAATGTAACTGTTTTGCAAAATAAGTGGACTTACGTATCTACAACAGTTTTATCGCATTCCTACAGTAAACATATACAGTAATATTACTTCTACTGTCACACTTTACTGGGCTTAACATTGTGACAGGATGAAATTGCGTATGGGCTTTAGTGTCGGAAGTGTCCGAGGAGAAGTTCGACTTGCCAGGTGCAGGTCTTTTGAATTGACTCCCGTAGGTTACCTGCGTCGTGATGAGGATGAAATGATTATGAATACACACATACACCCAACCCCTGTGCCAATGGAATTTACTAATTATGATTACAATTCCCGACGCTGCCGAGAATCAAGCCCGGGACTCCTGTGACCAAAGGCTAGTACGGTAACCATTTAGCCATGTAGCCGGACACTTTGCGACAAAGTGCATAGAATCTATAATTTTGCAAATGGAGGGTGGTAACGTGAAGAATATCACTCTGCAGGCTAGGAGTGGGCTTGGAAGTAAATATAATATTTCACACATTTACTTCACTTTTGTTACGATGATAAATTGTGTATGCTAATTGTAACAGTATTGTAAAATAATATTTATAATTATTAGATAAAGAGCGTGATTTAGCCGGAAATTTAATTTCCACGTGTTTGCTGCACGGTGCTCCTGGACAATTGGGAAAATTGAATTTCTCCCAATACTTCTCTGCTACTTGTCGCCACATTTCAGTTGTAGGGTTTGGAAGGTCAAACGTATTTTTTGGTCATTCTTATAAAATTTATCACGATAAAGTCTTGCATCTCTGCACAAACGATGGAATTCTCCGAAAGTAATTCGTTCTTCATTAAATTCATGACCGGGCGAGTTGGCCGTGCGCGTAGAGGCGCGCGGCTGTGAGCTTGCATCCGGGAGATAGTAGGTTCGAATCCCACTATCGGCAGCCCTGACGATGGTTTTCCGTGGTTTCCCATTTTCACACCAGGCAAATGCTGGGGCTGTACCTTAATTAAGGCCACGGCCGCTTCCTTCCAACTCCTAGGCCTTTCCCATCCCATCGTCGCCATAAGACCTATCTGTGTCGGAGCGACGTAAAGCCCCTACCAAAAAAAAAAAAAATTAAATTCATGAATCTACTTTCGATTCTTCTTTCTAATTTTTAATTTTAGGTAACTGTTATCCATCAGTAAACTGTTTCTAGTGTACTTGGATAACGGCATTAGTTTGTGACGACCCTGAAACGCCTCGCGCCAAACTAAGCTGAGAGCACGGCGTAGAGTTCTCGGTGTGAACAGCAAGCACGCCTGGCGCTATGCATAGCATTTCACGCTACACGCGACACACTATGCGAAGCGCACTCGGTGTGCACGCGGCCTAACCGTTACGCTACGGAGGCGGACAATTCGTCGCTGTCTCATTGTATCAGTAAGTTTAGATATTTTTAAATACATTTCCGAATTGGGTTCGGGGTAATTTATTCAATTTTCAATTCTTAGCCCTAAGATTTTTCTCATGATTTTCCTTTATTTAATCTCTAATTGTTCCTTTAAATTATTATGATGTTAATTCAGCGTGTCTGAAGAATAAAGGGCTTCAGGTTTGATCACTGTTAAGTATTGAAAAGCAATTTCCATTTTCTGATTTCTTGAAGCTACTGATTTATTTTCTTTGTCATTTTCAGTATTCCATTCACCTAAGTACTTAAATTCCTTTACTCTTACAATTTTCAGTTATGATATTTGTCATAAATTTCGATTTTTTATTTGATATTTTAAGTCCTATTTTTTCTGCTTGCTTTTCCAGTATAGCAATCTGTTTCTGTGCATCACGGATGTTTCTGGCTATTAGTGCCTTGTCAGCAACCGCTAGAGAGTCTATGGCAGTGCCATTGTTCCTTGGTCCTAGTCAGTGGCGTAGAAAACTTTACACTACTAGTAAATAATGAAAATGAATTTTTATAACACGAGAACACAGGCAAAAGTTGTTGAGATGTTACGTCTTGTCAACACTGTTTTATGGAGTAGACTGACTGTGAAAGCTTCCTCCATGAACAGATTAAAGGCCTTTGAAATGTGGTTACACATGAGAATGCTCAGAATACCCGGGACAGATTTTGTAACCAATAATGAAGTGTTAAGGAGAGCCAGAGGTGGGCGTGAGCTGGCAGACATCGTCAAAGCCAGGAAAACAGCCTATTTATGGCCAAGTTCTACGAGACAGAAAGTACGGGCTTCTACACCTCAAAAAAAAATTATATATATATATAGAAGGCAAGCGAGGAGGTCGTAGACCACTAAGGCCAAAACATCAAAAACTGAACTTGCATGGACAACACCGAACAACTCTTCATGTTAGCTTAAAAAAGGGTGGGGGGAGGATGCTGTCTCGGGTGTGATCGTAGTTGCTTTGGTTCCCGCTGGACCATCATTAGCTTGACGCAAGTGCGATATCAGGTATAACTTGAAAACAATATTCACTCACTCATGGGTAACTAAGATAAATATCGAGCTCAAATAAGTATTATTATTATTATTATTATTATTATTATTATTATTAGTAATATTATTATTATGACATGTATGTATGGCTGTGAAGTGTTACATCATGTTAGTATTTGTATTATTGTTACGATACGATCGCGTTGTGTGTGAGGTTATGTCATTAAGTATCAGTGTTGTTATTATTATTTACGTAGTCGAATGATCTTATTGTGTGCGAGGTTATGAAACATGTGTTGTACATAGACTTTGATATCAGTTCCGTTATTGTAAATACCTGTAAAGTAATATTATAATTTATTCTTACCTATATATATATATAAATTGTAATCCACAATTGTGAAACACGCTATAAATTCCAGAATGGTATGGGCGCTAGAGCAATTGAGAATATTCTGTACGTTATGACTTATGTATTACGCACTGTAGAATATTCAAGAAGGTAGTTTTTTGTAACGTATCTTTCTGGAAACCTGGCCAGTATATATATAAAGGGACGACCTTGACGGTGTAGTTAGTTTTTAGTTTGTTATTGTTTGGAAGTTATTGGTTGACGAGTTATGGTGTAGCAAGGAATATACTTGTGACTTCGTGACATGCGGTAAACGCAGTCTCAATATTGAAGTGACATGCTTGTACGCAGTCAACTGTTTTCTTTGTGCTCCAAGGTTGTAACCTCTATGTGCTGTGTTTTATTTGCGCTCCAAGGTTGTAACCTCTATGTGCTGTGTTTCAGTTGTTTTTAATGATGGCGGCTTTGATGATATCCTCGAACTGAAGTGTTTGTTGTGATACTGTGATTAAGATCATGCGTGTGTTAATTTATGCATATATGTGAATGAAATTCGAATATATACATTAACAAAATACATTTAGGGGTTGTAGTAAAGATGTAAAGGAGAGGGCACATAAGTCTCTGGTAAGACCCGAACTATAATACGGTTCCAGGGTATGGGACCCTCACCAGGATTACTTGATTCAAGAACTGGAAAAAAAGTCAAAAGAAAAGCAGCTCGATTTGTTCTGGGTGATTTCCGACAAAAGAGTAGCGTTACAAACAGTTGCAAAGTTCGGGCTGGGAAGACTTAGGAGAAAGGAGGCGAGCTGCTCGGTTAAGTGGTATGTTCCGAGCTGTCAGTGGAGAGTTGGCGCGAACGGCATTAGTAGACGAATAAATTTGGTAAAAGTAGGAAGTATCACAATGTGAAGATAAAGCTGGAATTCAAGAGGACAAATTGGGGCATATATTCGTTTATAGGAAGGGGAGTTAGGGATTGAAATAACTTAGCAAGGGAGATGTTCAATAAATTTCCAATTTCTTTGCAATCATTTAAGAAAAGGGTACGAAGACAACAGATAGGGAATGTACCACTTGGGCGACTGCCCTAAACGCAGATCGGTAGTGACTGATTGAAAGCATTACTATCAAAATATCATACATACAAGAGATGATGTGTTGTGAAAATTACAAGTTCAATAACATGTATCTGTGAGTCATAATGTTAAATGCACAGTGTGTTGTTACATAAATAAAAATGAAGTGGTTTTGTTACATTCGTGTTGTCATGTTAAAAGGAATTGTTATTGTTCTGTTGGAGAAATGGACAGATACGCAAGTTAATTATGAGAACTCCTCTTGTTTCATCTGTGGTGGACTCGTATTTAACACAGGACGGACCTTATATCACTCATCCCGAGGAAAATACCAGATAAGTATTTTTTAAAAGTTTTTTTAAATGTTTGCAGTGACCTACTAAGGCCAGCGCTCTCTACCCTTTGATACTTCCAGGATAAGAACATTCCTCATAATACTGAAGAAATAGCCGAATTTTACTTCCTCATTATTCAAGAATACAAAATAAGTTGAGTTATCTTTTTAAAATTCTGAATATTGTTAATAAAAATGGCTTCAATCGGATAAGTCAGCTTGGCTTGTGTGTAGTATATTCTCCGTTTGTATTTTGGACGGGGACATTGTGTTGTAAATGAGTTATTGGAAGCGAATTTACACAGGAGAGCTGTTAAATATTACAGCTAACAATACACAAATATGACTTGCACCACTGTGGTTTTGACTGGTCCACATCCGAAAAAAATGTCTGATCAATATTCATTCAAATCCCAAAGCAAACACTTCATTAATATTTATAATTAACCAAAATCAAACACAAATAATTATTTTAAAAACTGCTTCATTTAACGCAGAATGATTTGACGATTTTTGATGAATCGATAATCTCATATTGTGTAAAAACCGAAACTAGCTTTCCTTGAAAACTTACATTTTTTGACTAATCTTGTTATTCACTGGCATACGTGATATGGTAGAGTATCTAATACGGAAAATCAACCATTCAGACTGACTCGTTGCTTTTATTGACTGTAAGAGTTGTAATTTTCACAACACACCATTTCTTTTATGTATCATATTTTTTCTAGAAATGTTTTAATAATAATATTGTTAATTACTTTACGTTCCACTAACTTCTTTTACGGTTTTCGGAGACGCGGGATGCCGGACTTTGGGAGTTCTGTTACGTGCCAGTAAATTTACCTACAAAAGGCTGACGCATTTGAGCACCTTCAAATTCCACCGGAGTGAGCCAGGAGTTTAACCTGCCAAGTCGGGGTCAGAAGGCCAGCGACTCAACTGTCTGAGCCACTCAGCTCGACGTGAGATGTTTTAGAATGCCTCCTGTTGATTTATTTGTTAGCCAGCGGATGATGATGGTCCAACGGAGACCGAAACATGTTTTGGTATTATAAACATTTATTTTCATTATTTATGTTTATTTCCGTTTAAATATTTTGGAACTTGAAATCTGGAACTTATATTAATGAAGTCTTCCTTTGTCTCTACTCCAGCATCCGAAAAACGTGATCAAACCGTTTCCGTTTGAGGGCGTTGCTGCAGCGGCCATGCGACGCAGCGCGACTCCGGTGCGGGTATATAAGCTCGGACATGTAGACAAAGGGATTAGTGTGTCGTGCCGCGGTTAAATGCGGCCACGGGAACTATAGCGACGTTATTATCAAATGCGTCCAAACAGGACCAATGTGCTGTTATTCTCTTCTTGGCCGCTGAAGGACAAACACGGGCGGATATATATCGGAGAATGAAGATTGTGTACGGGACAGCACATCTGTTGAAAACCACCGTTGTGTTGCACCAAGTTCCGTGCGAGTCACGTTTCCACACAAGACGCCGGTCGATCTGGGAGGCCAGCCTCATCCATTACGGACAACAACAAGCGGGCGGTGGATGAGGCCTATAGTCGTGATATCTCCTCGTGCGATTATCACCCTTTCGGTGCCCCCAAAAATGGCTTGAAAGGTCAACGCTTCCTGTTGGACGATGATGTGCAGCAGGCAGTTACGGACATCTTCACGCAGCGGGACACAGTGATTTACCACACGGGGGTATTCAACCTGGTGCGACGATAGGATGAGTGCCACAATGCTCACGGCGATTTTGCCTGATTGGCATCCCGATTCAGGACTGTGCGCCCATCGAACGGAAACTTTTTGATTGCCCCTCATACATCTCTAAATATTTGAGTGTGATTTGATATAACCTGATGATGTTCTTTCAAGCACGAAACATGTCATTCTACTTGTATTAAGTTGTTTCACTTACCATATGTTTTCTTTTTCAGTTTATTTATAAATTTAGTGCTCAAAATTAGTTTCGGTAGACTGAAGAACCTAAAAGGTATAAGTTAAATACAGTTTACACAAGATAAGATTTTGTTGTCCCACCTTTTACAGCGTGGCGTGCATTCCGGAGGCATGTGTATCAACTAGCCACAGTAGGACACCACCTATGGTTCATGCCTTGTCTACACAACAGAACTGTATTCAATTCTACCCACAGTGAATTTCTGATTTTCTGATAAATTCGCAAGCTTTGACTCTTGGACTATAATACAATGTTGGCTGAGCTAAAGACAAAGAGCAAAGTTAATCGGATTGTAAACTTGGGTCGATTCTATTCCGCTCTGTTGCTTCTTATTCACAGTTGCCTACTCGCATGAGGACAGAGAATACTTCAAATTCAATTAGCAAGCTTTCTTGTGCACATCAAAGCTTTAGCTGTCTGCTTTGTGTCTGTGTTCATTCCTTCACAGGGAAAACATCACACTGCAGGGATAACAATCATATGAACCTGTAGGACGCTTGCAGCCTTTACGAGTTACGATAGCTGATGACGATAATTATATGACGAAACTAATTTCTACGACAGGCGCACAGTTAACCTCGTAATATGATATAAGCAGAAAGATAGAGGTTCTTCTTCTTGTTTACCGGGTTGAGTGGCTCAGACGGTAGAGGCGCTGGCCTTCTGACCCCAACTTGGTAGGTTCGATCCAGGCTCAGTCCGGTGGTATTTGAAGGTGCTCAAATACATCAGCCTCGTGCCGATAGATTTACTAGCACGTAAAAGAAGTCCTGCGGGACTAAATTCTGGTATGTCGGCGTCTCCGGAAAACATTTAAAATGTAGTTAACGGGACGTAAAAACAATTTCTTCTTCTTGTTTGCTTTTTTAAAGAGTCCCAACATGTAAGTCATCGGCCCGATCTTCTTTTTATTATTATTCTCCTCCTCCTCCTTGCGTTTCCTCAAATGAAGTTGGTGACTACCCTGCAACAAAATTTTCAAATTTCCTTTTCCTGTTTCCAGGTTGTTGCATCACTACCAGAATTTTCGTGCCGAGAACGATCTTCTCACCCACGTCAGTTTCTCTTCTATCTTGTGGCGTCCTGTGAGTGAGAGCAGTAAAATACAGCCGCGATACACCTGCCAGTCATAGGAGGCTACTAAAACGGGTCCCAGAGGCTCAAAACTTGGAAGAGTGTGTGTGGACCACGGAGCGCTAACTTGGGCCCTGGCTGAGTTTGGATCCAACGAATTGGTCATGCGGTCAGGAGTCTGTGTGTTCGAATACCACCGTCGAAGTTTCCCATTTTTACATCGCTCAAAGGCTAGAGCTGCACCTTAATTAAGGCCAAGGACGTTTCCCTCCAATCCCTGTGTCGCCGATAACCTTCCACGTGTTAGTACGACGTTAAACCACTAGCAAAGAGCTGAACCTGGCATTGCTTCCACTTACTTGTACCAGACTTCTCACCTTCATCTATCCTATCCAACCTCTCACGGTCAACCCGACACTATTAGATTCTTGAGGCTTAGTGTGCCTTTCATTTCCACGCCCTCTTTTCTTTGACCGATACCTTCGTTTTTCGAAGTGCCGACCGTTTTTTTTGTTAACCCTCATTAGTATTAATAGAGGGCAGTCGCCTAGTTGTCCTCTTAATGATCGGCTTTGTCAGGATGTATTTGCATTTCAGAAGAAATGACCGAAGTAAACAGTTTTCGTTTATTTTTGCGAACCCTAAATCATCGCTGGTGTGCGACCTATCCATGGGATCTCGTACATTTAGGTTAAAAGACTACAATTTTTGTCACTAGACCGAACTAGAATGAGTTTAATAATAATGGCATTGATTTTACATCCCTCTAGCTAATTTTACAGTTTTCGGAGACCGAGGCGACGGAAGTTTGTCCCACAGGAGTTCTTTTACGCGGCCGTTAATCTACCGACACGGGGCTGACGTATTTCAGCACCTTCAAATACCACCGGACTGAGCTAGAGTCGTATTTCTTCCATCTGTCTCTAAATGAGGCACCATACTGGGGAATCCTGTGTTAGTTCAAGGTTGTTAACCATGTCAGGGTCGCAAGCGAAACACAGCGCCCAGCTTATAACAATAATCAACGGACAAATGGGGTAATTATTTATTTGTTTATATAGGAAACTAACAGAATGCTATACAAGAAAAATATAGTTACGTTTCCACATTAGTACAATTATATTAGAATCTTAAAGTGTATGAACATACGGCACTGTGGGATTGTACACTCTGCACTCGTCCGGGACTTACCTGCGAACAAAGAAAAGAGAATAACACATTAATTTCCTATTTCAATTAAGACAGCAAATTTCAGCGTAACACTTTCTAGCATCAGAAGCGTTAGACTGAAAATGGCTAAATGCAAGCATGACTGACAGGAAAGAACACATTATCATAGATATTTCTGGAGTATTGAATATACTGTAACGTGTTGGTAGGGTGGATAAATGAATGCAACAAATGGGGGCGTTTATTCCTTTTTTTTTTTGCTAGGGGCTTTACGTCGCTCCGACACAGATAGGTCTTATGGCGACGATGGGATAGGAAAGGCCTAGGAGTTGGAAGGAAGCGGCCGTGGCCTTAATTAAGGTACAGCCCCAGAATTTGCCTGGTGTGAAAATGGGAAACCACGGAAAACCATCTTCAGGGCTGCCGGTAGTGGGATTAGAACCTACTATCTCCCGGATGCAAGCTCACAGCCGCGCGCCTCAACGCGCACGGCCAACTCGCCCGGTCGTTTATTCCTGGCTAAGTACTTGTACTTATACACAGTACACACAATTACATTCATTCTTCCGCAAGTGACACTGGCACTCTGAATCAGTTCACAGTTATTCTCGCCGTCACTACCGCAGCCTCAGGATCCCCGTATGACGCACGCTGTCCGTTCATTCCCAACAGTCTTCGTTCACTGTCCCTTACCCACGTCGAACTCTCCCATGCTACAACAAGCACGATGCTCCTTTACAGAAGCTGGATAGAGAGGCTCAACTCCAACGACAGACAGGCAGAACGAACACTGAGCTCCGTGGATAGAACACTCACAGAGACTGACACACAGACTTCATCCTCAACTTGAACTGAAACGCTGAGGTCAGTCTGCCCTGCCTAGAATAGCGAGTCTGGCCCTTCCAGATAATTCGAGGGAGGAAACGCCTTCAGAATCCTCTCGAAAGCGTATGTTCTCAGTGCTTCGTCGAGATACTTCGCACAACACCGAAGGTCTTCAATGACAATAGGGCAGCAGAAGGGCTGGCCAGTGTGTGCTCGGCTCTCTCTTGATTGATTCGCTGTGTGGCGAGTGGCGAGGACCTAACTCTGTGACATTAATCGCAGCCCGCTCCAGGCTCGTTTGCTCCGCCAAAAGCGTCACTATAATCTGGAGGAGCCTGGCACGATACGGAAGTACATCCACATTTCGCCAACAGAAGGATGCACATCTGTGCTTTTACAACCTATTATGATCACATTCGCTATACAATGTCCCAATCGCTCCTAGTCTCTTTCGGTTCATCCTCAAATAAAAATGCACCGTTCTAGCCATTCAGATAAGCAACTCAATGTTCAAAACATCGAAAATGGACTATCCGGTCGAACAACTCTGGCGTGGTTCTAAAGATTTCACAGGGCGAAAGGATTCTTGCTAGCAGCTCCTCTTCAGTCTCTACAGGTGTCTCGGATATAAGACTGTTCACACGACCCTACAAGAAGCAACTGAGTAGGTTCAGATCAGGTGAAAGAGGCGGCCATACAACAGGATCTCCGCTTCATACCTGCTTGTCGGAGAACGTCTAATTAAGGAGTTGACGAGCAGTATGTGAAAAGTGGCCTGTAGACCGGTCACGTTGACTCCACATGCGTTTAAAGAACCTACAGCCTACATAAATGGCTTTAGCGTATAACGTACGGCTGAGCCACTCCCGAACTGGGGCTCACCACCTCAAATTTATACATACACCCTTCTCCAGTATCACTGAAAATCCATATCATCACGGAAACACACTGTTTAAAAGGAACCACTTTTCCATTTGCGAAAATCAGATGATAATAAATATATCTCCCGGTCATGGCCATTCATCAACGGCTGATAATTTTAGATATCAGCCACCCGTAAGATATAGTCTACACGGTTGCTAGGTAACATTGTCTGACCATCCATCCATACCTCACATCTCTGCCTTCACGGTTGCTATGGTTACACTTCCGTCACGTATTCTTTCGCGTTACGTTACACAAATTTTCGGGTGAACCCCCAGCCATAAAACATGTTTATGTCAAAAGAATGTGTCTTGTGGAGGAAAAAACCAATGAATAAGACTGAAATAAACTTAGCTTTACAGGAGGTTACAAGTATTTTGAATAGAGCAAGATTTCATTCAGCCTGGAAAACTCGAATATTCAAGCACAGAGTTTTTAAGAACACGAATGGTGCTCAGAAGAGCACTAACCTACATGTGAGTTGACATTTCAGCCAACATCTGAAGAATATTAATACACATTCATGAAAATAATTTCTTCCAGATGGCTCTAAAACATGTTACGCCATGATGTACACTATCCTCCGTAGGAGCAAAGTTATCCTGTATTATGGTACATCCACTTTCTACCTTGAATACTCCTCTGCAATAGCAAAATTGGACAGGACGAGCATATTTACTGTTTCAGAAGGATGTGGAGTGCTCTGTATTGCTCAATATTCTCTTGAGAATATTGCCACGTGTGGTCATTAACTTTACGGTGATGTAATAGCATTGTAAAGGTTAACCTATTCGTGTATTGTTGGACAGAGTTTATAGGTCACCACGAGTTGCTATATACATATAGTATTTTGTTATGAATGTGTTGTATTTTCTTTAATGAGTACACTTTTGTAGACAGTGTGTAAGACAGGCAAAACAATAGCTGATATTGTGTATAGGAAGAATTTTATTAGCGGGCGAGTTGGCCGTGCGGTTAGAGGCGCGCGGCTGTGAGCTGGCAACCGGGAGATAGTGGGTTCGAATCCCATTGTCGGCAGCCCTGAAGATGGTTTTCCGTGTTTTCCCATTTTCACACCGGGCAAATGCTGGGGTTGTACCTTACTTAAGGCCACGGCCGCTTCCTTCCAACTCCTAGGCCTTTCCTATCCCATCGTCGCCATCAGGCCTATCTGTGTCGGTGCGGCGTAAAACCACTAGCAAAAAAAGAAGAATTTTATTGAAAGTGGAAATTATCAATGCTTACTCCTACTAGATAATTTCAGCCCCAAAATGTCAAGGTTTAGAAAACAAATGAAACAGGCATAACATATTAAAAATCACTACAAAGAATACCACGGTAGAAGTTTTCAGATGCTTTAGGTCAGGGCCTCTCAGGGTGTATGCACCAGTGCATTGCACGGTGCAGGCTGCAAAAGACGACTTCGCTTGGTTGACCAGAGTGCAGCCCCCACTACTCGATTTGGAGGAATAGCGGTGTCTCTCTCTTTCCCCACGCCTGTCTCGCTCGCTCCGCCTGTCTCCCTCTTCCTCACTTGCTCCGTAGTGCTCCAAATCCGAGCTGAGTTGAGGCGAACTTAGCCAAGTCGCCCCGAGACGACGCGCTGGTCTGAGTCGAGCCGAGCCGAGTGGGACCGATGCAATGTGCAGAGGACCTCTCCACCTCAGTGTGCACGCGAAAGATTTTGGGCGTTTGAGAGGCCCTGCTATGTGTCATAAATACCGACACACCGAACAAGTGGTCGTGCGATTGGGGTCGAGCAGCTGTGAGCTTGCATTCGGGAGATTGTGGGTTCGAACCCCACTATCGGCAACCCTGAAAGTTTTCCGTAGTTTTCCTTTTCACACAAGGCAAATGCTGGGATTGTGCCGTAAATAAGGCCACGACCGCTTCCTTCCCACTCCTGGCCCTTTCCTACCCCATCGTCTCCATAAGATCTATCTGTGTCGGTGCGGTGTAAAGCTTATTACAATTTAAAAATAATAATCCCGGCATTGAAAAATAATTTTCTTTGAAGAATGCAGTCAAGTAATTATCACATTTTTTAATATTAAAAAGGCATATTCGTTGTGTCTCGAAATACCGTTATGTGGCAATGTATCACTAGGAGCGAAAATTCGTTGATGTAGTTCATGCGATACTGAACCTTAGATGACAGAACCATTCTGGTCAGAGTTCTAAGCTGAAATATTGTCACATAGCGTTTTTTCTAGGCGTAACGGTAATATATGACCGACGCGCAAAGGGACCCAAAATCCGCAATGGATGCAAAGCTGAAGAAATATGTCTGGGGTGTAAAATCTGCATTTCTATGTTTTGACTTCTTGCACCTACGAGTCTTCGCCATTCGATATCATGGAAACTTTGTACAACTGGTAAGAAAAGTGGTGAAAACTGTAATTGCGTTTTTCTCAAATACAATTTTCTTAATAGCAACAGTCAATAAAATTAATATTTTCTAAGTGTTGCAACTAGAAGCATGTACTATTTTTTAAATGCCCGGTATCTTTGCTAATTTTATAACCACAAAAATCTCAGAAATGACAAATCCAACTTTAGGTCCCTTTCCGCTCAATGGATCGCATATATAGTTTTATTCACATACCACGTGAGAGAGACTGTAACATTAATCCCTCAAAGGAAACACAGTGCGACCATATCTGAACTGCTGGTCACCTTATTATCCAGGAAATTTTTGGTGACACTTCGTTTTAGGGGAGTGGGGGGTAAGGAGGGAGCTACAACGGTTTCGGTAATACTGCCAACTGAATGGAAATGAAATATGAATTGAATCGACAGTATGATCAATAGACATGCATTTACTAAACCGTCTTCTCCGTATAGGGGTTCTAGGTTGTTCCTGTGATGTACTTTGATTTTCCTTACTCATATACAAGCTGCCTGGCCGAGGCGGGAAAGGCGTGTTCGGTTCGCCCGGAAGGATGTGGGTTCGAATCCCCGCCAGGAAGTAACAACATTCAAGAAACGAGATTTCCACTTCCAGAGGTGCATATGGCTCTGAGGTTCACTCAGCCTACGCCAAAAATGAGTACCAAGTTAATTCCTGGCGACAAAGGCGGCCGGGCGTAGAGCTAACCACTCTACCCCATCAAGTGCCGAAGTTACGGATAGTGGAATCTTTACCCGCCACCCCTCTAGGGGCCTTCATGGCCTGTACGGAGATGACTTTGCTTTGCTTTTTATGTACCAGCCTAACCTATATTTTGATTTCGATGTGTAAATAACAACAGTATTTAAAGTGTTGGAATTACACCGCCAGAGGTCTCACGGCGATGCGCAATCGATTCATATTTTTTGTGTCAAAGGTTGCCAATACCAATCTCCAAGATAACCGATCTCTACCGACTGAGCACTGGCGGGCTGAAGTATCACTAAAAGTTTCGGGGACATACTTACGACCCTTTGGTGTGCCGAATGAGACCATTGTGAGCTGGTGCATACAAACATTGAAAGCCACGATATCGATCTTGATACATCACCTCTACGCTCCACCCACTTCATTAAATCAATTAAAGTAATGTACCGGCTGCTTCTTTGTGACTAAGTATTGTTTCCTCAATATTATCAATATAATTATTGTTTTTTATTCTGTATTGTAATTAGGCTAGGTACTAAATTTATATTGTATGATATTCTTTGTCGGTTTGGCAATCTTAGCCATTTGAGGAAGAATTAATATTATATTTATGTTTATATTTAAGACAATCCGTTGACTGAACGACGACCAAAGGAATTCTCGAGGCGAGAGATTATCTGTCAAGGCTATTTTAAAATCTTACAAGTCCGAAGTTCAACTCTATATTGGGTTGAACTCTCTCAATTTTAAATTAGATTTCTCTTGTGTTCCACTAGCCCGTAGAAGAGAGGAGTGGGGGAGAATTCTCCACGGGAACTCTATCAGGGATTTTAAACCAAATGGTCCACTGTGGAATCAATATGTGGAGAATTGCCACCTGGCCTCAGCGGGCTCAATTGTGGGATTATGCAGACTACTTCACTGTGCGGGTAAGGCAGCATTAGAAATCAATTATACATTGGGGAGTCGAACCTGCGATGCTGGGAATTATAATGGATTGGACCGCCCGCAGTGCGACAGAGTAAAATAGACCTCCATTGTCGCTAGGCCGCTTTACCTAAAACAATGTTACCTGTATCAAACTTTATCACCATCTGTACTTCTACAAACAAAAAGCCGACCTGAGTGGCTCAGGAGGTAGAGCAGTGACACTCTCCATCCAAATTTGTGGGTTCGATCCAGGTTCAGCCTTGTGACTGCAGATCAGCGTTGTCAACTCAGCGGATTTTAAAATGGAATAGCGGGAAAATTTTCTATTTGGCGGACAACGGACATTTTTGACGGATTTTCAAATTTCAATTAACGATTTTCAGCGGTAACAATATCGAATTTCATCATCAGAAGAAAAATTAATATAGAACTTATTATATCATATTCTAGGTAAAAAATGAAATGGCGTATTTCTTTTAGTGCTGGGATAGTCCAAGGACATGTTCGGCTCGCCAAGTGCAGGTCTTTTGATTTGACACCCGTAGGCGACCTGCGCGTCATATTCTAGGTAATACAGTTGTACTGAACTTACGTTGCATACTAACCATTCGTTTTCTAGATCATCTCTGGCCCACAGCCTCAGTCAGAATTTGTTGCAATCGTTACTGTACTCATGATGAGCCGGGTTAGTGTCGTGTTTGATATCGTATTAATTTTTTTTAGGTTCTTTGGTACGTCAATATGTCGAAAGAAAAAGTTGAAAAGAACAGTCAAATATTCAGTAAATAGTGGTTAAATATTTAAACTTTAAAAGATTAGTTGGTTGAGCTTCCCAGTGGATTGGCAGTGCAATATAAATGCAAAATTGTTTGACATTATTTCTTTCCGCACTTATAAATGGAAACAGTAATGAAATTGAAAATAATTTTCGAAGTAGATTTGAACATTTCCGCATGTGCCTTGGTACTGTGAACTGCCAGCATGTATATTGAAAAAGAATAGTACCATGTGGTTTCATATGAAACCACAGGACCTCTACCCAGCACGTCTGCTTCAGAGGATACAGTCGGGGAGGAGAAGATGATGACCTCCTGTTCTGAAACTGGTGAGTGTTGAGATGATCTCCTCTATTAAACCAGTTGGTACATGCTATTTTGCTTCATTTAAAAATTTAGCGGAATTTAGCGGATTTTAACTAAAATTCTGAGGAGAAAATATTTATGGGTTAGCAACACTGCTGTAGATTTACTGCAAGTCACATAATTCCCGGACTTAAGCATCTCCTCAAGCCGTAAAATTAGTTTCATCCTCAGCATCATCATCATCATCATCATCATCATCATCATCATCATCCAGGACGATCCTCTGTTTTCCTCAGGGCACACTGGAAAGGTAAAGCAGTGATAGTATTTACTTGTCCCATCCATCTGGTTACAGTTCTTCTCCGTGTTCTACTGCCCTCAAACTTCCCTTACATGATTAACTTCTCTAGATTTTCTCGAAGTCGTCTCCCAATGTGTCCAAAGAACTGCAGTATTCTTCCACTGAAACGAGAAGAAAGGTATCGTAAAATCGTCAGCTCCTGAAGACGCACTGGTTCTTGTTGCTCTCCAAGGCACACGTAGCATTCTACTCCAGCACCACACTTCAAAGGCATCGATGCGATGTCTGTACAAAGCCCTCACAGCCACATGAGAAAACAGAGAATACAAGAGTTTCAACGAGACGGTTTTTGTACGAATTATCAGTAACTCCCCTGTTCTTTCAAATCTTAGTTTAGCCGGGCAAAGAGGCTCAGAGCGTTGGGGCCACAGTGTTGCCAACTTAGCGGATTTCCCGCTAAATTTGGCGGATTTAGAGGACTGTCGGCCGAGAAATATATCATTTAGCGGACAGCGAATTTGTTGGCGGAATTCTATATTTATTATAGCGGATTATAGCGGATTTAGTGTTTTAACCATTTTACGTTTGTTTTTATAATTTTTACTCCAGTCTGTCTCCGAGCTATTCCGTATTTCTTGTCAGGAGCTAGCAGTCACCTGAGGAAGAAATGTTATCGGGATTTGATGTTATGAGATCATGGTATCATAAATTTGTAATGCGTGGGGAATGGGTACTTATCTCTTAGTTGACGAATGACGACAGATAATGAAACTTTTTTTGCTATTGGCTTTAGGTCGCACCGACACAGATAGGTCTTTATGGCGACGATGGTACAGGAAAGGGCTAGGACTGGGAAGGAAGCGGCCGTGGCCTTAATTAAGGTACAGCCCCAGCATTTGCCTGGTGTGAAAATGGGAAACCACGGAAAACCATTTTCAGGGCTGCCGGCAGTGGGGTTCGAACCCACTATCTCCCGAATACTGGATACTGGCCGCACGTAAGCGACTGCAGCTATCGAGCTTGGTATTATTATTATTATTATTATTATTATTATTATTATTATTATTATTATTATTATTATTATTATTTTTATTATTATTATTATTATTTGAGATCGGATTTCTTGGCGGAATTTTAGCGGATTTTTAGTAGAATTTAGCGGATCTTCAAAATATAAGTTGGCAACACTCTGGGGCGCTGGCCTTCTGACCCCAAATTGGCAGGTTCTATCCTGGCTCAGTCCGGTGGTATTTGAAGGTGTTAATATACGTCAGCCTCGTTCGGTAGATTTGCTGGCACGTAAGAGAACTCCTGCGGGACTAAATTCCGGCACCTCGGCGTCCCAGAAAACAGTAAAAGTAGTAAGTGGGACGTCAAGCAAACAACATTATCATTATGAGTTCCTTTACTTCATGAAAACTATTCGTCCTAACTAAAAGCAGTACATAAGTGTACTTTTGTATAAACGCCTTTAATTTTGGTATAAAAGCCCATTTCGGTGCCACACTAACTGTTTTCAGCTACGTAACAGAATGAGGTAATTCTTTTCATGTGGAAAGTGTTTTATCTTTCTTCCTTTCTTTCTTTTTTTTTTGCTAGTTGCTTCACGTCGCACCGACACAGATAGGTCTTACGGCGACGATGGGACAGGAAAGAGCTAGGAGTGGGAAGGAAGCGGCCGTGGCCTTAATTAAGGTACAGCTCCAGCATTTGCCTGGTGTGAAAATGGGAAACCACGGAAAACCATTTTCAGGGCTGCCGACAGTGGGGTTCGAACCTACTATCTCCCGAATACTGGATACTGGCCGCACTTAAGCGCCTGCAGCTATCGAGCTCGGTAAGCGTTTTATCGATGGACCTACCTTGTCAAAAGCAACACATGGTTAGTGTTATTAACCTGACAGTGGTCGCATGGTTGTTGATTCATGATATCTCTAACTATTCGCTTTTACATGAGTGGAGTTCAGCCAATCAGATACGACTTCAAAATCAAACCATGCTGAAAGTAATAATTACACTACGGTAAAGTGTCACCGTTCGTTCTATCCTGAGTACGGGAAAAAATCATTTACGTCATAATATGAAATAAAATAATATTATATACTATCCATAAATCCGCCTCTGTGGTGTAGGTACTGGTTAGCGTGATTAGCTGCCACCCCCTGAGGCCCGGGTTCGATTCCCACCTCAGCTATTCTCGGCAAATGCCGGGATGGTATCTAACCTAAGGCCACGGCCGCTTCCTTCCCTCTTCCTTGTTTATGCATTCCAATCTTCCCATCCCCACCACAATGCCCATGTTCAGCATAGCAGGTGAGGCAGCCTGGGCGTGGTACTGGTCCTCCTTTCCAGTTGTATCCCCCGACCCAAAGTCTCACGCTCCATATAACTGCCCATGACGTGAAAGAGGTGGGATCCCTCGCTCATTCCGATGGAAAAACCAACCCAGGAGGGTAAACAAATTAAGAAAGAAAAAAGAAAGAAAGAAAGAAAGAAAGATGACTATCCCTTAAGAACTGTGATTCAAAATGCCATAAAACGGTGCACAACGTTCGACCGTCATTTAGAATGGAACAAATTCCAATTAAAGTTTCAGATCGGAAATAAATATAGTAGGACGTAACGCCAATAACATTATTATTCATATGTATTTAAATTTTTTTTTTTTTTTTGCTAATTGCTTTACGTCGCGGCGACACAGATAGGTCTTATGGCGACGATGGGACAGGAGAGGGCTAGGAGTGGGGAGGAAGCGGCCGTGGCCTTAATTAAGGTACAGCCCCAGCATTTGCCTGGTGTGAAAATGGGAAACCACGGAAAACCATTTTCAGGGCTGCCGACAGTGGGGTTCGAACCTACTATCTCCCGAATACTGGATACTGGCCGCACTTAAGCGACTGCAGCTATCGAGCTCGGTTTTATTATTATTATTATTATTATTATTATTATTATTATTAAGAAATACATTACAAATGGGAGATATCCTGGTAACATTTACACCGAGCTGGATAGCTGCAGTCGCTTAAGTGCGGCCAGTATCCAGTATTCGGGAGATAGTAGGTTCGAACCCCACTGTCGGCAGCCCTGAAAATGGTTTTCCGTGAATTCCCATTTTCACACCAGGCAAATGCTGGGGCTGTGCCTTAATTAAGGTCACGGCCGCTTCCTTCCCACTCCAAGCCCTTTCCTGTCCCATCGTCGCCATAAGACCTATCTGTGTCGATGCGACAAAAAGCAACTAGCAAAAAAATAAAAAAATAAAATACCGTTACATTTACTTAAACTAGTATGACAACGAAGTCAAATTTTAAAAATGAATTACGTAACAATAAGAAAAATGTAACAAATTATTCCATGAAAACTGAACATTACAAGAAATGTCACGATAGTAAAATAATAACAAGGGAGTAGATTAAGGCAAGAAACAAAGAACCTGACAATTAAAAATGAGACACGAGAAATGTAACAAAATAATTAACAGCAGTCGCAAAGAAATTCATGACAATTAAGTGAAATAAGTCACAACATCCTCTCACATAGGGGCTGCCTGGCCGAGGCGGTAAAGGCGTGCTCGGTTCGCCCGGAAGGACGTGGGTTCGAATCCTCGCCAGGAAGTCGTAAAATTTAAGATACGAGATATCCACTTCCGGAGGCGCATTTGGCCCTGAGGTTCATTCAGCCTACACCAAAAATGAGTACCAGGTTAATTCCTGGGGGCAAAGGCGGCCGGGCGTACAGCTAACCACTCTACCCCATCACGTGCCGAGGTTAACAATGGTGGAAGCCTTTACCTTCCACTCCTCCAAGGGCCTTCATGGCCTGTACGGAGGTGACTTTGCTTTGCTCTTATTCTCTCACATGCAGCGTAACGTACTTACAAAATATTACAAGGCAATCTTATACATTCACACACAACTTATTTACTGTGTCTTCACACAACGACTTACAGTACATAGAGAGATACGATGGCTTGCTATTAGTTCAACACTTAACGTAAACACTACCACAGCCAAATTCAAAAAATGTCGAAAAAAGTAATGTCTTCATATCTTTGCCGAACTCAGTGGACCAGTTGGTTAGTTGTTGTCGTTCCGGTCTCCAAGTGAGGATTACATTTCGGGTGATATCAGTGGAATGACAACTTTGTGCCGATAGCTTTCTCCACGTTAGAATACAGTGAAAAAGCAGGATTAATTGAAAGATCGTTAATAATAATAATAATAATAATAATAATAATAATAATAATAATAATAATAATAAATAATACCGTATGACTACAGTTTTCTAGCCTTTTTTTTCTTAAATTTGACGCCATCTAGTGCTTGCTCGTCAATTTCGAGGTCCCGTTTCATTCAAGGTTTACAAGGTAGCAGAGTAAACTAAATTCCTTTTGGGGGCTCTATGGCTGAGTATCAATTATCTTTGTCCGGTAAAAACCAAATGTGTTACCAGAGATCTTTTACATGCCGACATCGTACGGCATGAAATGTGGAGTGAACATTATTTTTTCTTCCCGCACCAAAAACAGAACGTTAAAGAATAGTGTTAAGAATGTGATTTTTGTATTCTTCAGCTATAATTAGCATGGCTTTGACCAATACTTGGAGAATTATTTACTTACTAGCCTACTGTATATACTGTTCTTCGAACGGGAATTGATAATCGATTTCACAATTCCTTCATGAACTTACATGTCTGGATTCAAACGTTTAATACGGTATGTTTAACTGATCTTCTTCTACGAATGCACGTGGCAGTAACGTGAAGTACCATACAGGTGAGTAAAATGGAAACAGAATGGGTAAGATCACAGAGTTCCTGGTCCGAAGTTGTGCGTAATTCTCCCTATTTCTAGGTTACATATTTTTGGTCATTTGAAACCGGGAGTGGTGCTGTGGCTAGAGATTCAAGAAACTAATCATTGACGATAACCTCTCTTATTATCTGTTCTATTGAAGAGTAAAACAGCTATTTAGTTAAACCATTTAAGCACACTTGAAATTACATGGACCGAGCTCGATAGCTGCAGTCGCTTAAATGCGGCCAGTATCCAGTAATCGGGAGATAGTGGGTTCGAGCCCCACTGTCGGCAGCCCTGAAGATGGTTTTCCGTGGTTTCCCATTTTCACACCAGGCAAATGCCGGGGCTGTACCTTAATTCAGACCACGGCCGCTTCCTTCCACTTCCTAGGCCTTTCCTCTCCCATCGTCGCCATAAGACATATCTGTGTCGGTGCGACGTAAAACAAAATAGCAAAAAAAAAAGAAATGACATGGAAGCCTGTAAAACAGTCCATTAATAATTACTCCCTTGTTAACCTCCTATGGAAAGAGTGCACAAGAGAAAAAAAAACATTTTTGAAAACGGATTTCCATTAAGGCTGGTAGTTTTCAATTAAGGTTGGTTATGATTATTTTGTGGGAGGGTAAACATTTGTGGGTTTGGAAAATCAAGTTTTCGGTTTGGTATAAACCCCCAGTCAATTCAGGGATTTATAAACAATAGTGGCCCTAAAATCTACCTAAAGACAGATGGTTTCTAAATATGATGTTTGGTGCAATTATATCCAGTAATTTTCAAGTTACAAGAACTCAGACAAACAAACAAACATACAGACACCAAAGCTAACAAACATACAGATGCTCATTATTACACAAGAAATGGATAACTAAATGTAAATTTCGCCAAAGTAGTCAATGCACAAACACAGGGCGGTTACGATTTTATTTATGTAGATTATCATTATACCAGTATTTGAATAGCGTAATAGCGTGTTGCCTCATGATTGGCCTGGTGCAGGTCTTTCAAGTTGACCTGCGCGTCTTGGAGAAGATGACACACACACACACATACATACACACACACACACACTGAGCCATCACATAAGGTAGCAGCACAAATCAGAAGTGGAGAATAGGTATAGTAATTACCCAAACTGACGAGAAATGTAATATGAAACATCATATCTGTTAAAGTGTTTAGAGCGTTGAATGCGCTAACTCCATATGCCTCTCAGATACTTTATATTTGTGTCCTCAGCTAGCTGATGTAGGTTCTCCATTGAAACACACATTGTGACAGGACCATTCTGATAAGACGCCTGACATATTTCACTCGTTCATTTCCTTGACGCTCACGAGCCCGGCTTCTCACGGGAAGCAGAACAAGTGAAGTGTTTGTTCGCTAGCTCTCACTCTTCAAGGAGCAAGAGAAATGTTTCAAGACTTGTACATAGAAGGTGAAAACACACGTCCAAATTCCGACCCTACGAATTGAGAGGAAGTGTCTTACGAGTTTAAATAAAACATTGCTGTGCAGAAACAGGTTTCAAAAAGAATGTACACTGCTAAGCTACAATAAACTAAAACAAAAGAAGATTTTACCAGCAAACCAGGTGATGGCTTACTCACAAATGTCGATAACGCTCGAATTATGTGGGAAATACTGCTGCAAAACATGTTGGGCTCCTTGTTGGTTGACGTTTGTAGAAAACATCTAAGAACACAGCAGACTCAAAATAGGAAGAAATGTATGACTGATGAGATCCTGAAGCTGAGGAAACAAGGAAGACGAGCAAAATGCAATGTAGAAGATTATCGGCAAATACAAAGGGAAGTTAAAAAATGGATGGCAGAAATATGTATAGAACTAGGTGAAAACATCGCAACTTCAAACTGCACAATAATATCGAGGAGATAGCAGGTTTATAGAAAAAGCGTCAACCACTCTTCTCGACGATGCCAGCATATGCTTTCTTTTTCTTTATGTAGCACCGACACAGGCAGGTCTTTTGGCAACGATGGGATAGGAAAGGGCTAGGAGTGGGAAAGAATCGATCGTGACCTTGATTAAGGTTCAGCCCCGGCGTTTGCGTGGTGTGAAAATAGGAAACTAAGGAAAATCATCTTATGGGCTGCCGAAAGTGCGGTTCGAACCCAGTACCCCTCCAAAGAAGGCTGACAGCTACGTGCGGCCGACAGCTATATGACCGTGACCGCGAAGCCTTTCGCTCAGTCGTACCCGGTCTGTATGAGCAAGAAATCGCTCACACTAGTGAGAAATTCATAAATCAACAGTTCTGGGAAAGATACAGGAACGAGTGCTGTTGATGGCCCAGAAATAACGAAGGATGAACTGTTGCATGTTCTGCCTTTAACTCCAAATAACAAAGCCCCAGGACTTTCACATCCCAGGTGAAGTTTTGAAACTGCTTAAAGAAGATATTATTCATCAGATCACCAAGCTCTTGTACACAATATACACTACAGGAGAAACCCCAGGTGACTGGCTCAATCAACATTCATTTCTATTCCTGAGAAATCGTTCCCAATATAAAGTCTAATGAACAACATGGTAAAGGCATTTCTGCGTATTGTGCAGGCACACATAAGATGGAAGTACGACATATACATGGACGACAACCAAACGTGGTTCAGAAATGGCTTTGGTTCCCGAGTGGCATTATTCAGTATCAATGTTCTCCTTCAAGGATGCCGAGATCAACGCAAATATGTATTTGCTGTGTCCTTGACTATGAGAATGCATTCGACAGAGCCAAATACGAAAAACTGACCGAGATCTTCCAAAAGAAATGACTATACATAAAATATATCCGCATCATACAAAATCTTAACTGTAACTAGCAAGCCACAGTCAACATCGGACGAAAAATAACTTCATACATGAGTATCAAAATAGGAGTACGCTAAGGTTGCAATTTTTCATCGCTCCTATTCAAACCCTATGACCGTCACTTATTAAAAGAAGCCTGGCATGATACTAAGCTAGATGTGAAAGTAAATGGAGTCGTCAGAAACAATGCTATATGTCCAGTTGCAACATACTTACACGCGAGACCATTGAAGGTCATCAAGAATTACTCAGTAGAATTCGAACTCAGTGGATGGAGTCTAAACATCAATATCACAATAGCAAAATTTCAAGGTATTTAGCAGAAGCAATCACGGAGGTGCCTCGAATTAATTAAATATTCAATATACAGAAAAAGTAAGTCAGTCTACGTACTCTGGGAGTACCTAAACAGACAATCTGGACCCTGAAAGAGAGATCAAATGGCGTATTGCGATATGTAGATCCTCTTTTCAGAAGCTGAGCACATTATTCTTTGATGATAATTTAAAGCACAAAGGCGTTGAAATTTTATATCTCGTCAACACTGCTTCCCGGTCTATAAAGCCAAGAATAACGACCTAGAGAATTCGCCGTGCTGACCACACGACACCTCGTAATCTGTAGGCTTTCGGGCAGAGAAGTGGTCGCTTGGTAGGCCAAGGCCATTCAGGGTCGTAGTGCCATGTGATTAGTTAGTTAGTCAACACTGCTTTACGGAGTAGAGACTTGGACTCCCAAAGCTTTCTCCATGAACAGATTAGAGGCTTTGAAATATGGTTACTTAGAAGAATGCTCAGAACATCCTGAACGGAACTCGTAACAAATAAACTTAAGGCGATCAGAGCAGAGCGAGAGCTGACAAACATCATTAAAGCCAGGAAAACAACTTTTAGGTCGTGTTCTACGAGCCTTGACATCAAATTGGCAGGTTCCATCCTGGCTCAGACCGGTGTTATTTGAAGGTGCTCAAATGGGTTAGCCTCGTGTCGGTAGATTTACTGGCAGGTGAAAGAACTCCTGCGGGACTAAATTCTTACACCTGGGTGTCTCCCAAAACCGTCAAAAAGTAATTAGTGGGACGTAAGTACAATAGGATTATTATTATGTTCTGCACTGTACAGGCTGCTACACCTGATATTACACCTCAAGCTAGAAGGCAATCGAGGAGCTGGCAGACCACCGACGTGATGGCTCGACCGGCATCTACAACATCGAACAACTTTTCAGATTAGCTAATGAAAGGGACACTTTCTCCAGAGAGATCGCCAAAGTCTAAGGAAATAGATATGGTACATTAAAATATGGTTATGTTTAAAATAAATTATTTATTTATCATCACTATCAAACGTTTACATTTTGAATATATTTAAAATACCAACAAAATTAATATAGAAAGGCTATTACTGCGATACCCATAAAACCAATTGACAATTATCGGCATACTGACCCTTGGTGTACAGGATCGATTCGGTTCCCAGCCAGGCCAGTGATCTTTTTTTTTTGTTAGTGGCTTTACGTCGCACCGACACAGATTGGTCTTATGGCGACGATGGGGTAGGAAAAGCCTAAGAGTTGGAAGGAAGCGGCCGTGCCCTTAATTCAGGTACATCCCCAGCATTTCCCTGGTGTGAAAATGAGAAACCACAGAAAACCATCTTCAGGGCTGCCGACAGTGGGATTCGAACGCACTATCTCCCGGATGCAAGCTCACAGCCGCGCGCCCCTAACCGCACGTCCAACTCGCCCGGTGTCAGGGATCTTAGCCACGTTTGTTTAATTTTTCTACCCGGAGGGCTGGTTTTTATGATCGTCTTCATTACACCCAACATCACACTACAACACAACAACACGTAATAGTGAATCTGTTCCTCGACTAAAAGTTGACGTCATGAAGATCAGCCGGCCGAAAAATTTGGCTTAGTCCATGTTAGTGCCTACCCTAGATAACTGGATAAAAAGGTCGATAAAGAGGAAACTATTACTCTAGAATCCAATTCTTTTGTGCATTCAAGTACTATCTCTGTGGCAGGGTAAATGTCACTATTAATTTCCTGGAAAGTCATCGACTAGCAGCCCTTAAAAATAATTTAACTGTTACTAAAATTAAAATTAGACATCATTGGCCTCCTGTTAAGAGCCTTTAACCCCACATGTTTCAGAACCATTATAGTTCAAAACGATGCAATGTAATATCATGAAAATTTATCTTATGTTATGAGATACCTGATAACACTGCAGTATTTCAACAAAATATCAGTCCAAAGCATTTCAGGACTTTCAGTCATATAAAATAGAGGGTACACTTTAAAACATTATTAATATTAGGAATTGTTGATATAAATATGTGTTATGCCTGAGGGCCATCTGAAAATTTGCGTGACGGAAGTTTAACCTAGCAACCGTACAGGCTGTGATGTGAGGTATGGTTGGATGACCAGTCAATGTTACCTAGCAACCGTGCAGGCTATGTCTTATGGCTGAAATTAGCAGCCGTTGATGGATGGCCATGGCTGGGAGACATATTTATGATCATTTGATTTCCGATAAGGGAAAAGTGGCTTCTTTTTAAAAAAAATTATAACTACATTCATTGCAAATTTTGTCAGAACGGGGGGGGGGACAATTATATCCATAACTATAATAGTCTAGCTAAGAGTACCTGAACATAAAAGTAAGGAGAAGACTCATTGTATGGCAAGCAAATATGTGGACGATATTTTCTAGTAATATTTTCTGGATCTTTCGTTTAATTCTGATTTACATGTATCTAGGATTATGTCCTGTGTGCTTTCGTATCGTGTTTTATTCTTAACCACAGTAACTGCCTTTACGTCTATGCGTGTTCTTAAACCATGTGGTGTTAAAATGGGAAACCACAGAAAATTATCTTCAGGGCTGCCGACATTTCAATTATATAGTCTCAAAATTATTCCGTGATCAACACAACTAAGTGATGATGACCATGATCATGATAATGATTGTTGATTAAATTGACCTAACATCTAGGTCATCGGCCCCTATTGGTACAAGGTGTGACGAAATGTAATGACAAAGTTTTGATATGAATCGACTGACTAGAAGTGAAAGCAAATGATGATCAAAAACGATTATGAATTTATAATAATCAGTGGATCTAAATCGCAATGCCTTATTTTCTTACAAAATCATAGAAAAATAGATCAAGATGGAATAAGGCATTGGTTCGAAGTGCAATCATATATACCATTCGAGTTAAGGGTTAAAAAATACACTAAAATACACAAAACAAACTAAAACGTAATTAACAAAAAATCAAAAGCAGATGAAATCACTTTTATATACGATAAAACAGGCCACTGACTGATGACGAGTTCCTCTGACTGCTCGTCATATCGTAGGAGGAGGGAGATGGTACTCAGAAGTTTTAGACTACGGAGCAGGTCGGCCAGGTCCACGCACTCCGTTAGGATGTGTACAACGGTAAGATGTGCTATACACCGAGCGAGGAGTGGGGCGGGGTAAGTAAATAGGAGTGCGTTACTAAACCGTAAGACATAATACCACTGCTTCTCTACGAGAAACCCGAAGGGAAGTCTTCCATACCTTCGTAGTTCCTTTTATCATTCTCAGCTTATTATGAACAGGGATGGCCTGCCATTCCACCTCCCAATGGGACATAACTAAATGTCTCAGCTGCGGACAACTATCACCAGCTGGAACCTTGTAAGGCAACGGAGGCAATGCGACTGCCTCCTTGGCAGCTCTGTCAGCTAACTCGTTTCCCTCTACTCAGGAGGTGGGGGTTGGAAGCCACATGAACGTGATTCTGGCGCTAGTACCCCAAAAACCGCCCAGCAGGTTTTGGATCCGCTGCACCAGAGATTCGTACAAATAAAGACATTCCATAAGGAAAAATTTTGAAAAATTTCATTGATAACATATAATAATAAACTCTTTATTAATCATCATAATTAATAAAAATACAGCACAGAAATTGTGCATGGGATAAACAAAGTTTGTCGTATGTACTGTCACCTCTCACTATTACAGAAGTTCACAACGGATAATCCCCGGTTTTTGCATGTGATTACATGGTACTGACTGCAATGCTCACTGCACAGCTTGCAAACACAGGTTTCGTCAGGGTCATGGAAGTACTCAGTGTTGCACAGTTCATGGTGATACCCTTGGACTGCCATCGAGTTAACGAAATGTCGCATGTCTTGATTAGTCTTTGTCCATGTTCTATTCATCATCGCCTCCGTTGAGTAAAGTGAGTTGAGTGATGACATATAACGTCACTAATACATAAAAAGAAAATCCTAACCTAATATATATTGAAAATCTTCTTTAAGACTTATACGTCAGTATTTTTTCCTGAAAGAGTACCTCATGCTATCACCTGAAATAAGACAGGTTCGAAAGCGTTAAACAGGATGTATTCCGAAAATATGCACTTGCATTAAGAGTGCTTTAGGATTGAAAATGTAAGGAAAGCCTGTATTAAAGTCGGCAGTTCAGTGAGGGCATCGAAGCTTTAAGGCTGTGACGAAGCGGAGAGAGAGCCGTTCTATTGCTGATAGTGGGGGCTCAAGAGACGTGAACCGAGATCCTTAGGGATGTAGCAGCATGCTCGGCTGCGCCCCAATCCCACGAGAGCTTCCCAGCAGAGAAAGCTCCTTTCTTACCTCGGACTAGAGGCGAACGTTTTAAAATGCACTGCTCTCCGGTCTCTATGTGCGAGATCATTAGCATAAACAAACAGAGCTGAGTACTTACCTCTCACCTTACTGGGCAGTGATGTCAACATCTTCTCTTATTTCTGGCCTTGCACCAATTTCCTGGGATCAGCACTTTGTATGGATTTAGCCCTGTTTTAGGACGGATACTTTTCCTGCATAAATAATAATAATAATAATAATAATAATAATAATAATAATAATAATAATAATAATAATAATAATAATAATAATAATAATAATAATAATAATAATAATAATAATAATAATTGTACTTATCATCTTTACGCGGACGACTTACAGATACAGTTAAACTTCTACAACTAGAACGTCTCTAACTCGAAGCAATTTTCATTCCCCAATGGAGTTATTTTTGATAACTCGAAGTTCTATTACTCGAATTCTGCGATCTCTCAAAGGAAAGCACAAGTGTGATTTCTTTCTGAAACTCGTAGTATAAGCAGAACATTACGCTTATGTCTACTTGATTATCCCCAGATAAAATCAATTACTGTAGGGGAAATCTAAACTTAAATCGTCTCCTTATACAAAATACATCACACTCCACATTTTAGTCACTGTGTATTGTTTGATTCGCCATACATACGAACTTTGTGACCTTGAGTAGCCACGTAGCACAGTAGCTTAAATCCATCCTTCAGGTCACTTCGCAACCCTCAGCAAGCGGGTGATGATGTTTGTCGTTTAAAGGGGCCTAACAACTAGGTCATCGCTCCCTAATCGTACGAGGTGCAACGAAATGTAACAATAATTAAAACTTTGAAATGTTTCCACAAACCAAACCCCATGGCACTACAGCCCTTGAAGGGCCTTGGCCTACCAAGCGACGGCGGCTCAGCCCGAAGGCCTGCAGATTAGGGGGTATCGTGTGGTCAGCACGACGAATCCTCTCGGCCGTTATTCTTGGCTTTCTAGACCGGGGCCGCTATCTCACAGTCAGATAGCTCCTCAGTTCTACTCACGTAGGCTGAGTGGACCTCGAACCAGCCCTCAGGTCCAGATAAAAATCCCTGACCTGGTCAGGAATCGAACCCGGGGCCTCCTGGTAAGAGGCAGGCACGCTACTCCTACACCATTGGGCCGGCAATGTATCCACTAATGATGCTAAACGTGACCATGAATCCAGAATGATCAGTGGATCCAATTCACAACGCCTTCCAACCTGAGATGATAGCTGTTATAAAAAGTGGTCCAAAATCCAGGTCACCGGCTCCTTATGTCTGTCTGTTAGGTCATCAGCCCAGAGGCTGGTTGGATCCTCAAATAGCACCACCAAAGTTTATGCGGTTATAAGGAAACCCCAAAAACCAACGGCAGCACCAAAATGAGGCGTACTAGGCAAGATGAGGAGTGAGGTAGTTTGCCATTGCTTTCCTCACTGGGTCAGAAAGTACTATTGCAGCACGACTGACCCTATGAGCAACACCTTTTATAACACTAAGATGCGCTAGTCATGCTCTGAATGTCTTTAGTCATTACTCAGCACTACCCATACCCCAGCAACTTCCATATTGTCACAGCCATGGATGTTGACTGGGACTTCGGTGGAAGCTACACTTCACTCTGGCCTGTGCCAAGAGATGGATGCAAAAGTACTGTATCCATCACGAAATGACAGCAGGCAGGCGGCTCATTATAATAGTAGAAATCATTGGTAAAGCAGAACCATGGTGTTCCTCGTACAGCGCTACTAATCATAGGTAACGCAGACTCATGGTGTACGTCCTGTAGCGGTATGATCTCAGGTAATGCAGGTCCATGGTGTTCCTCACATAGTGGAACTAACCACAGGCCACGTGCACTCTCGGTGCCGCTCACCTGGTGCTACTAATCATAGGCAAGGCAAACCCGTGGCGTATCACACATTATGGTACTACTCTCAGGCAACGCATACCCTTGGTGTTCCCCACATAGTGGTACTAATCAGATGCAACGCAGGCCAGTGATGTTCTTCATACAGTGGTACAGCAAGCGGTTTGCGTAAAGGGGTGACAGACCTCACTTGGCGAGGACGGATATGGTTCTGTTAATGGAAATTCACGGCCTGTTTCCAGTCAGGTCAGGAATGGAATGAATGAAGTCCCATCTAGTGGCGAGGATGGGAATTGTGGTGGCTACCGAAGCCTGTCGCACTCCTCTGGGGCAATGATTCATGAATGACAGATGAAATAAAATGATAGTGGAGAGTGTTGCTGGAATGAAAGATGACAGGGTGAACCGGAGTACCCGGAGAAAAACCTGTCCAACCTCCATTTTGTCCAGCACAAATCTCACATGGAGTGACCGGGATTTGAACCAAGGAATCCAGCGGTGAGAGATCGGCGCAGTGCCGCCTGAGCCACGGAGGCACGCGGCTAAAAAGAGAAAGCTATGCAGGAATACTACATACTTCTTTTCAAAAATATGAATTTGTATTTCAAGATGAGAATGTTGCTTCTTATGGCAAAACAAAACTTTTCATACGATATCGAATAATATTAAAGTTTTAGATCTTGAAGTGAAAGAACAGTGTCAAAAAATGAGAGTCGCAGTAGTATTTTCGATAGCTCGAAGTATTTTCAGCCTCTATAGGCACTTCAAGATATCGAAGTTCGACTATATACTGTCACTGTAAGACGTCTGATTTGCATCAAACCATAAGAGACATAAACACTGGCATTCAGTGACTTAATACTTAATCCCTGAAAGATTATCTACCGCTTATCCCTGCAGCACTCAAGCAATTATTACTGGCCCTCTAAAATTGTTGACTACGCTACAGGACGAAATTATTTCTCCTGTTATACTGAATGGCAGAGTAATTCCATGCAGGTAAACTGTGAGAAGTCATATATATACATGGTGGTCGGAAACAACTTGAAGCGAGTATATGAGTGTTAGAGCGTTGGTCATACTGAGAGGTCGATATCTCGCGCTGTTGTCACTTTATCAGCCGCTGAGTTTAGCCAATCAGATCGCTTCGCGGGCGAATCCAAACGGGCTTTACGAGGTAAAGTTTCTAAATCTGCCCATAACCTGGTCTGGCTTGAGAGTCATGCCTAGAAATGAGCATCAAGCACTAACACACCGTACGTTTCAGCCAATGCCACCATAGCGGGCTTGATATGGGACGAGCCTATCAGCAGGGGAAGTCCTTGTTAAAGTCTCTCCCCTGGAGAAGTTTATTTCATATATTGGCGCTCACAAACCGGTCATAAGCCGCGTGATGATTTAGCAACAGCGCCTTGCTAAGCCCATCTTAAATCACTTGCGAAGCGATCTGATTGGCTAAATTAGGCAGCTGATAAAATGACACGGATGCGATAAGTTTAATTATTTTACAATTATTTATCAGTATGACCAACCCTCTAACGATAATATATCCAGTTCATGTTGTTTACGAATACCCCGTATAACTGTTAACTTCGAATAAATACATTTATAAACTACCTGAAAGAGAAAACATATGGTAAGAGTATTACTTCTAAAAGAGAAACAACTTCACCTTAATTGTGGAGGACGTGGCACTGTGTACAAGAAACATGGACAATATGTAGCGCATAAAGAAAGAGAATGGGCGGTTTTAAAGTTGCAGGGGAATTTTAAAGTTGAGATGATTACGCCAGATCATGAGATGATTACGCCAGATCATGAGATGATTACGCCAGATCATAAGTGAAGGCATATTGAATGGAGTAGTTCTAGGTGAGTAGTATGATTCAGCGAAATTTAATCACAAGAAGAAATAGACTGATAGGATATATCTTGAAACACCCAGAACTTGTTCGGGTAGTTTTAGAAGTGAGAGAGGAAGGGGGTGGGCTAAGTCATGCCATTACATCTCAGAGTTTGAGGGTTAGGGAACCGTGACGCTGCCCCATATTTGCCCAAGGATGAAGTTTACTATACTCTCTCGCTGTAGCTGTGGCGATGTACCAAACTACGCCGTGGGTTAATGATCTTGCCTCTTTTGGCCGACATTTATCTTTGCAAGGCAAACGTGTATTGATTGTGCTGTGTGGGACAAAATTCATGTTGACATAAGGATGTCTTATGACTGGATGTCTTCTGAAAATTTGTGTGATGAAGTTAGCTATACAAAATGTGTGACGTGAGGTTACCTAGCAAACGTGTAGGCTGTGATGGGAACGAGACATATCATCATTTCGTTAAGGCTACACTTTGTCGCTGTAACCACTGATCTCTTCACTCTGCAATTCGTTTCATATGAGCGTAACCATGGTACCCCATTTTCATCCACTACTTCTTCTATGATCTTCTTGCGTGGTTTCCCTCTGCCCTTCTTACCCAGTACCTTGCCTTCAAAGATATTTTTTTTTCAGAGACCATGACCAAATAAATATGTTTATCTCTGAACTACTGCTACCAGAAGATGCCTCGGAGTGTATATTTCTTTAAGGATTTCATCATTGGTTTTCCTATTGGTCCAGCTGGTTCTTGACATCTCCATAGCCAAATTTCCACCTTTTCTAGCCATCTCTCATAAAATACTTTTTTACCAAAGAGGCCTCACCTTATCAAACTCGTTGTAGTTACATAGGCCCTGTGTGAGTTTTCCCCTTTCGGTGCAGTGAATCCTACACTTGTCCCCAAGTTCCATACATATGTCTCTCAAAAATGATTCGTCAGATGCAAATAAATTAATTCTTATACATTTGAGATTCATTTATTGGAAGACATATTTATGACCATTTGATATTCCCAATGGAACGTTCAAAGTTAGAACAACAATCACAGGAGTAAGATTTTGAACAACTCCCATCTTTGAAACCGCCTGACTCGTTGTATTGTAACATTGGTAGTTACTCTGAAGCCATTGACAAAGGTTTAGAAAATCATACTGAAGACGTGTAATTTTTAAAACACCCTTGTTTTGTAAATGTTGAGCAGGCTGCAGTTCATTATCTCATAGAACTGATGAGGCTTCAATGTAACACAATCCTCATAGGACAGGTATTACAGTATTCCAGGATGCTTACCTATATTTTATAAAACTTTGAACAAAGAGAGTTTCCGCGAATCCTCGCACTGGCGTAGTAGTTCTTTGGTTCTACGTACCGTTGCGAACACACACACATGTCTGTCTCATACAATATTGGAAGCAGGGATAAGCATTCTTTGTGTTGAAATTTTCGCAGACAACAACCCTTTGGTGAAATCAAAGAAATGTATCAAATCATCCTAAATTCAGGAAAAAGGATAGCCTAATTTTTCATTGTTTAAATGACCTATTTGCAATTCCAAAATTTATTTTATGTGTCAAAAATTGTATCGTTCATACCCCTTGCAACCTTCCATCTCTTGCTCAATCTCTCTCGCGCTTTGCCTCTCTCTTTCGCAGCCCTGAGAGCCCGGGACTACCCTTGGCCAAGCATGCGGGTTTTCCATCTGGAATGGCCTGGATAAAGCTCTCTGCCTCTCAAGTAATGTTATCAACATCCTTCATACAATCGACCCAATCATTCTGAATTGTTGTGCGGTTTGCATACCACTAGGGTAATAGAAATGCGGGTTGCATACCGGAAGGATGATCGACGCTGACGTAGTACGTTGAATATTACACTGGGCTGATGGGCTCAGACGGCATACCACTGACGTATTAAGCCGAAATTGGCGGGGTTAATCTTACACAGTCCAGCTAAACTATGGTTGCTCTGCGACAGTTATGGACCAAGTTATGAGGGGTGGAAAAACGTGAGAATTTCTTAATTTCCTTCATATCGGCTAATGAGTGTAAATACAGAACCATGATATGTGTGTCACTGAATAGATAGATACGCCCGACATAACGGTGCTACTGCGGTAGACTTATGACTCTTAGTGAAGAAGTGATATCGCGTACGAAGTATTGAAAGTTACCGAATATATTGAAAGACGTGATTTTGATATATAATTAGCCATCAAAGTCACAAGGTGACCAGTCATATAGTTATTAATAAAACTAGTAATGTAACAGCTGTAAAGATAAAATCAATTAATTGTTTATTTTTGACATGATAATACACCTTTTGGGGTGTGCCTTGTAAAGAATATAATATGAAATGATTTGCGTTTCACAGAGAACATTGCTCCACGTCTTCAGAAGAAAATCTCATCTCTTCACGAGGAAGACATCTCCAAGAATTACGGGCCGTGAAAGCACCAGTCTAAATACGGCTATTTATTTATTCCATTATATTCATTTTGCAGCCAGTCCCTGTTGTGAATGGTGTGAAAATGTCACTCATCTGGACGGCTGGGCCATGCATTTCAATATGATTGTCAGAATAATATGTAATAGCAACTTTTGGTATGGTAAGGAAAGCAGTTGGAAACTACCTCACTCCTCATTTCCAAAGAATGCCAATTCATTAACGCCTAGGCCATTTATGACAGCTGATAACGGAACTGTTGATGATCAAACCAGACTTCGGGCTGAACACCCAACACACATACAACATGCATATCCATTTACCTATGATGCCATTCATCTCTTATAGTAGTTATAAATCGGATGTCTGTAAACAAAATAGTATTGAACTGATTAACCTCAGACTAACTCAGAGTCCTACATGCGCCGGGCAACGCTGTCACGAAAGCCCAGCAGGACAATTTTTTGCTGTTCCGACCAGTAATTTGATCATCACCTGTGAGTCACTCAGGCTCGTGAGGACAACTGAGGAGCTGACACCAGAGGCAGCGAACACGGTCAAGAACTCCAACCAAAATTACTGAGTATGTCGTCGTCACACTTAACGCGTGGCACTGTGTCTTTCCAGTAGACCAAAGCCCTGATGGGTTGGTACGCCACCGATTTTCTGACATGGAAAGATAACTGTGAACATAATTGCATTCAAAGGAAATTCCCCCCATGCATGTATGTATGTATGTATGTATGTATGTATGTATGTATGTATGTATGTTTCCTCCCACTAGACCCGTTTCGTTATATCGGGTCGGGAATGGGGCTTGATGAATTTTATGGCAGTGTTTACGATCGGATATCCTTCCTGACGCCTCAAATGGGCATCTGTACAGATCTTACCCGGTATTACTCTATATTGATATGATCAATGCAACTTTATTTTCTGCGAGCACAATGAGGAAATGTCGACTATTTTCGAAAGGAGAAGTGAACTCTTCTTACGAACGGAGGCTTTCAGATTCATCACCTGACAGATTTAATTTAGCAGTGCCGTCGCTCGTTGACCTTTACATGTAATGGTGTTTAATGAGAAAGCTAGAGGTTAAACAGCAAACCCAGGGGTAATGTAACGCGTGTTGCATCACAGAGCGCTGACTAACACTCCGGGTAGTCTAAGACTCGCCACTGCAAGGGGCAGACACACAATCCAGCAACGTATCGCCTTCTACCGTCTCTTACCGTACTAAGATATTCGCAATACGTTATTCACTTACTGAAGACACAAACTGAATATCTTTACCATCTTTTAGTTGCTGTCGGAGTAAGTCCAGTCACAGAGGTTGTTCTGTTCAGCAGACCAGAGTGACTCAGACGGAGCAGCACAGGACATCTAAGCCCAAATTGGTGGGTTCGGTCTCAGGTCAGTCCGATTGTATTGGAAATTAATCATAAACGCTACTCCCGCGTCGGTAGTTCATTGGCACGTAAAAGGACTCATAAAAAGAAAAATTCCTGCACTGTGGCGTCATCGGAAATTGGAAAAGTAGTTAAAGGGCCTTAAGCCAGCAACATTACCGTTGCTATTCTATGGATTGTGTGTGTTCCTCTAGGCTTCGTTTATTGTATGCAATATCTGTGATATTATGCGCTGACACAAGCTAGAGAAAATTGTAGTTTTCACTCATCAACTCATTGATGAATGCATATGAGAAATGTAGGGCATAATGAATGCTGTGGAAAATCATGCAGTCATAAGTGTTGTGCATTTAGTACTGTCTTTCAAGTGGTAAATTCCCTATCAATTGATTAGCTCGCAGTTTCTTAATTGATTTCAAAGAACTTGGAAGTTTATCAAACATATCCTTTGATGATTTCATTCCCTATTTCCTCCTGTAAAAGAAATGTCGAATTGAATTCCTACTTTATCTTCATATTATGATTTTTGCGATCTTTAAAAGCTCCATCGAAGATAATTCGTCTACTAATATCATTCCTAGCCATTTCTGCATTGACAACTCGGAACATTCTGCTTAATCAAGCAGCTCGTATTCTTACTCTCAAGTGTTCCCAACCCAAAGTTTGCAACATATTCCTAACACAACTCTTTTTCTCGGAAATTGTCCACAACAAACCGTGCAGCTTCACTTTTGATCTTTTGCAATTCTCTAATCAAGTAATCCTGGTGTGGATCCCATCCATTGTAACCATACTCTAACTGGGATTTATACCATAGACTTACACACTCTCTCCTTTACTTTGTTACTAGAACCCCTAAATACGTAAAACATAGTCACCTATTGCTGGAGATTTAAGTGGAACTTCTTATATCGAAGGCATCACTTGCAATGAAATTTATATTATACTGTAAACAGGTGCGCAACATTTCGTATCATACAATATTTTATCTTCAATTATGAACGATATATAAAACAAAGTATAAGCAGAAACAAGGAGGAAATGTCTTTTTTCGTTAAGAATTATTTATTTCCTAACCTGTTTCAGCTATCAGGCCCTAAGAAGTGTAAATAACCGTTGTCATAGTTACAGATTTATATTACACTGACTGACAGAGCAAATGCAACACCAAGGAGGAGTGGTTCGAAAGGGATGAAAGTTGGGGAAAAAACAGAGACGGCACGGACGAATAATTGATGTTTATTTCAAACCGATATGCAGGTTACACAATGCGCACGGCATCGACTCAGTAGGATGTAGGACCACCGCGAGCGGCGATGCACGCAGAAACACGTCGAGGTACAGAGTCAATAAGAGTGCGGATGGTGTCCTGAGGGGTGGTTCTCCATTCTCAGTCAACCATTTGCCACAGTTGGTCATCCGTACGAGGCTGGGGCAGAGTTTGCAAACGGCGTCCAATGAGATCCCACACGTGTTCGATTGGTGAGAGATCCGGAGAGTACGCTGGCCACGGAAGCATCTGTACACCTCGTAGAGCCTGTTGGGAGATGCGAGCAGTGTGTGGGCGGGCATTATCCTGCTGAAACAGAGCATTGGGCAGCCCCTGAAGGTACGGGAGTTCCACCGGCCGCAGCACATGCTGCACGTAGCGGTGGGCATTTAACGTGCCTTGAATACGCACTAGAGGTGACGTGGAATCATACGCAATAGCGCCTCAAACCATGATGCCGCGTTGTCTAGCGGTAGGGCGCTCCACAGTTACTGCCGGATTTGACCTTTCTCCACGCCGACGCCACACTCGTCTGCGGTGACTATCACTGACAGAACAGAAGCGTGACTCATCGGAGAACACGACGTTCCGCCATTCCCTCATCCAAGTCGCTCTAGCCCGGCACCATGCCAGGCGTGCACGTCTATGCTGTGGAGTCAATGGTAGTCTTCTGAGCGGACGCCGGGAGTGCAGGCCTCCTTCAACCAATCGACGGGAAATTGTTCTGGTCGATATTGGAACAGCCAGAGTGTCTTGCACATGCTGAAGAATGGCGGTTGACGTGGCGTGCGGGACTGCCACCGCTTGGCGGCGGATGCGCCGATCCTCGCGTGCTGACGTCACTCGGGCTGCGCCTGGACCTCTCGCACGTGCCACATGTCCCTGCGCCAACCATCTTCGCCACAGGCGCTGCACCGTGGACACATCCCTATGGGTATCGGCTGCGATTTGACGAAGCGACCAACCTGCCCTTCTCAGCCCGATCACCATACCCCTCGTAAAGTCGTCTGTCTGCTGGAAATGCCTCCGTTGACGGCGGCCTGGCATTCTTAGCTATACACGTGTCCTGTGACACACTACAACACGTTCTACGATGACTGTCAGCTGAGAAATCACGGTACGAAGTGGGCCATTCGCCAACGCCGTGTCCCATTTATCGTTCGCTACGTGCGCAGCACAGCGGCGCATTTCACATCATGAGCATACCTCAGTGACGTCAGTCTACCCTGCAATTGGCATAAAGTTCTGACCACTCCTTCTTGGTGTTGCATTTGCTCTGCCAGTCAGTGTATATAACAGATTATGTTCTATCAATACAAGAGAAACAAATTAGCAAATAAATCATTGTTAGTTGAAAAGAGAACTTCACCTTTGTTCTGTGTATGTTCTACTTTGAAATCATGGTTTTATATTTCATTAAAACCGAACTGAACCGAAAGAAAAGTATTAGAACTTTTTTAGGATATACAGTATTCATGTACTGAAGTGTTAATAGTAGAGCGTGAAATTCTGTTCATATCGTTAAAATAATTTTTTCATATGAATAATTTGACTTCTTTTCGCACTCAAATGTGTGAGAAAAATTATACTTTACGCTTAAGTGGCTACTTACCGTATACCATTACTTTAGAAAAAACGCCCCTGACTAGTTAAACTCCGCTTCGTTTTCTCTGATTGCTTCACATTTCGAATACTCTTCTTCCATGTTTACCATTTGTTCACGAACTGTTGCAATGGTTGTGTAGGTCACGGCCTCCTCGATCATGCACATGTAAGGTAGCGACTATAAAATATTTAATCGAAAGTAAGTACATTTGTCATAGTACCGAACAAAATAATGCACCCAAAAGCCACCAAACTGATAAGTTTATCTTACTCATTATATTAAGGTAAAACAATTCACTCCCTGGCTGTTGCGTGAATAACTGTTTCAATACAAATTAGTTTAAGGAACCTTAACATAGAACTAACGGCATAATTCTACGGTGTATATTCAAGGCCATTCTAGATCATTATCAGCTAACGGCTCTGAACAGCCCAGATATTGTTCAGAAATTATTATTAATAATTGTTACTGAGTCCGATGGAAGTAAAGGGGAAGAAGTGGCAGTGCCTGAGCAACTACACAAAAAGAACACACTCAAATATTAAATTTTGAAGATACTTGCTAAATTATTTTTCCTTTTTTTCTTTTAACATTTCAATATCCTTTTCAAAAATCAACAAAAATTTAACACATTTCAACAAAAGATAATAAATAATAAATAACAAGATAAGCTTTACAGCTTGAGAAGGAGCTCCCATTTGACAAGACTTGCTAGTCATAAATACATCTTTGGTGCTATAAAAAAGCTTGAGCTTCCAATGCCAAAAGTACACATCAGATGGGAACTGAACCGTGAACTTTCAATGGCCGAACGGGCCAAGGATCCACGTCAGGATTCCTTTTATTACACTTCAAAATTCGGGAGCCTTTGCACCACGTGAAACCCGGTCCCCTAAATTCAGGGGGAATCAGTAACATAGAATTTGGGATCGGAAAGATCTCAAAGAGCTGTAGCAAAAGATTATAATACATGGCCGAAAGTTGAAATTAACTAAAGGTGAAATAGAAAAGGCCGAAAAAGAATATGCTGGGATACTGAATCCAATGAAGCAATCCCGTAACATGACTTGTTATAAAATCTACTGGGGCAGAAGGCCCCGTGTCAGAGGATAAGCCATACTACGTAGGTCACGAAGACAATAAAAATATCAACAGACCGAATAGTAAGTGAGAAAAAAATAGAAATTAGAAAAGCTTAGTCACCAAAAATCAAAGTGATCAATGGAAACGAGGGTACATACTCGCACATGCTCAGGATATTATATGATACCTACTAGAGTGGTAACACTCCGTCCGCAGACAGCCTAGAAACCTACATATTACAAAACAAACTGAATTTGAAGAAAGCCTATGTAAACATGGCACACCGTAACTGTTGCATGCTAGAGAAGAACGCGGGTTATCTTCCCGTCGTGACACGCAAGTAAGTTCACATGTTAGAGAAAACTGAAGCCGCCTACGTTACATGTTGCCTCATGTCGTCCGTAGCCTCCCGGCCGCGAATCGAACCCGACTCCTCTGAAGCGACGGTGACTACGCTGACCTTCAACCAAGGAGCCGGACAGCAACTAATTAATTATAGCACTAATTTATATTTTAGAGCAAAATGGTCATATTATTCATATTGAATGTGTTAATCATTTTTCGTTGAAATCTGTCTGGTTGAACAGGAACAGTTCCCTTGTGTGTCTATGTAAGGGTCCGCGATAAAGTTAACCCTATAAATCATAGCATTCGTTAAAGTCTGAGATAGTTAATTTGTGGTAAAGACATTTCCATTCATACGTATTCCATCATCAGAATGCGAGAGCGACCCCACGCCATTTCACCTTGAACATTAATGGCTGACCTAGTTAGGCAGTTCAGAATATTCAATACATTGATTACCATAGGTCACGCTAACAATACAATCAATAGCCCACAGATCCTCAGTGGGAGAATGTATTATCCCCCTCCTCAGCTGTGATTTGACATGCAAGTCACTTTCAACAAGATCATTAAATAGCAGATTAACACATTGACTAATATCACCTTTCTCCTACAATCTAAACTGAATTCCACGTTTCTCCATGATCTAATAACAGCGAACAATATTGCCAGGTACTCATCCCAAATAATTATACCTTCAATCGATGACAGTTTGGCTGAAAAATGGTATTACTTAACGTCTTTGTAAAAGCACAGAAAGCCCTATTTGTTCAGGGTGATTTCCGGCAAAAGAATAGTGTTAAAAAAGTGTCGCAAACTTTGGGCTGAGAAGGCCTGGGAGTAAGAGGACGAGCTGTTCGACTAAGTGGTATGTTCCAATATGTCAGTCGAGATAAGTCGTGCATTGGCATTAGTACGGTGGAGCTTTTAAAGATAGTTAAGATAATAATAATGACCTACATTTATATAAATAAAGGTGTAATCTCGTTTATTTTGCCAATTTTTCAGATATTTATCCGGGTTAGGTTAACTCAAGAACGTATCATTGGCTTTTAGTATTCGTGTCGGTCTGTCTGTCCCATCATCACAGCGAAGCGGCTGGAGAGATCTGAATCAATCTTCATATTTAGAGTGTACTCATCCAGGAGAAGCTTTTCATATGAATATGATTTAAAAATCACGAAACGGACTGGGAGTTTATAGGGATATTTACTCACACAATCTTGGTTTTATGTAAAATAACTATAATGTGTGAAATGTCCCTTCATTTTAAATAATTCTTCTTATATACGTAATTCAGCCTACGCTTCAAATGGGGGAGTAAATTGCTACTTTCTGCGGGTTCCATATTCTGTGTTGAATGACGGACACCCGCGAAGACCAACAACGAACCTAGCGGTTGCCATGGCAACGTCTCTGGCTGCTTGCCAACTGGGAAGTAAGTAACGCCATTTTCGTAATAATTCCTGTAAACTCGTGGTTGTTCGTTGGGTTAAAGATGAGAGAGACTTCAAGCTGCCATTCTGCGGGATATTTTTGGAATACCGTTGGAAGTTACAATTGTCTTCGAATAGTTCTAAGGGTGGTTGCTAATATTTCAACAGTATCCCGGAGTATCCTTTTAAATGAAGAGGAATTAGAGATTGGAATTATTTTTCGATAAATTTCCAATTTCTTTTAAATCATTTAAGAAACCAGTAAGTAAGGCCGGGCTGAGTGGCTCAGACGGTTAAGGCGCTGGCCTTCTAACCCCAACTTGGCAGGTTCGATCCTGGCTCAGTCCGGTGGTATTTGAAGGTGCTCAGATACGACAGCCCCGTGTCGGTAGATTTACTGGCACGTGAAAGAACTCCTGCGGGACTAAATTCCGGCACCTCGGCGTCTCCGAAGACCTTAAAAAGTAGTTAGTGGGACGTAAAACAAATAACATTATTATTATTATTATAGAAACCAGTAGGTAAACAATTGATAGGGGATCTGGCACCTGGCGACTGCACTATATGCAGGTCAGTGGTGATAGATTGATTGATCGATTGAAACAGTGTATACTAGTTGCGGATAAAAACAGCAAATATATCCCAGTTGCGTCCCGCCCTTTTAAATCAATTTTTCTTTTTTGGCTAGTGGTTTAAGTTTGTACTTACACACTGAAATGTTTCGGCGATCCATGGATGAGAAAGGGCTAGGACTGCGAAGGAAGTAGCCGTAGCGTATATTATGGTACAGTCCCAGCATTTTCCAGGCGATGTGAAAATGGGAAACCACGGAAAACCATATTCAGGGCTGCCGACGGTGGCCTTTGAACCCGCCATCTTCTGAAAGTCAGCTCACTGCTACGCGACCTTAACCACACTGCCAAATCGCTTGGTAAGTCTAGCAGTGTCCACGAAGTCTACCATTTATCAGGATATTAATACGGATTTATCAAGAACACTGTGTCCAAAATAATAATATAATTACATGAAGTTCCTGTCATCTGTTTAGTACACTAGTGAACTAGTCCTTGTGACACTGTCTACAGAGAGAGCAGAAGCACTGAGACGATGAGTAGTGAAATCATCTTTGGGCACAGATCCTGGAGTGGAAGGCGTGAGCCGCTGTCCTGGTGAGGACGTGCCGCATTGCGAAGTTAGGCTTCTTCTATTCGCTTGAATTATGGGCAGGTGTAAAGTAGAAATGCTGATCAATGCTCGCAGCTTTCTTGTCCCTGTCTCTGATGTGAGATTCATAAGCGGCTGCATTTTCTAGGCGGTTGATCTGCACTAGCTCCCAGGTAAAGAGGTTGGTGGCAGCTATTCGATGCACAAGTCGTGTCAACGTAGTTCTCGAGAAACCACCGGCCGATTTCAAGATATTAGGGTATTAGGAGTTGTTAAAATATGTGACAGTTAAACATTTAAGACAGAAATGTGTATCAAATGGATGTTATATATTGTAACCAGCTGAATTCACCTTGGCCATACTGGGTCATTTTGTGAAGTATGCATTCCTCCTAGTTGCCTGTGATGTTCCTCACATTCATACTAATCATTTTCACCTAAGTCTTGATTTGTACCTCACTGATGGGGCTTGTACTAATCGAAAGATGTGAAGGTGAGAATGTAATTAATTGCACGCGGCCTCCGGACGGGCCTGGTGGCGACCTGCGCCTCTCTGATAATGGGTCCCTACCTTTGATGAATTCAAATGCTGAAGACGGCATTCTGTACCATCGAATGATGTTGACGATGGTGATGATGGTGATGATGCTTCTTGTTTAAAGGGGCCTAATATCTAGATCTCGGCCCCCTAATGGTACGAAATGTAATAACAAATTAAAAGTACAAAATCATCCACTGTCCAGAATTCAAAACATGATGACGAAGAATGAATGGATGGTTATGAATTTGAAACAATCAGTGGATACGACCCGTAATGCCCCACATTCCCAAAAGCTAGCGCTAAACAACAGTATTACTGACCAAGCGACTGCTTCTAAACCACAATCCTGAATCGAAGATGCTTGTAGTCTAAAGGGGTCCAAAATCCAGGTCATCGACCCCTTATAATGGTACTTATTGCTAGGAAAGTAGAACCATGGTATTTGTCATGTTGCTGTACTAATCAAAAGTAGCGTAGACTCAGAGTATTCAACACAATATGCTACTACTCCAGGTAATGCAATGTGCACATACAACACATACCAATGGTGTTTCACACATTGCGCCGCTATTTACAGGCAACGCAAACCTATGATGTTCCTCGCATAGGTGTACTAATCACAGAGACTCTTACTACCCCGGGTGGTCCTCACATAGTGGGTACTAATCATAGGCAAGACAGACACATGTTGTCGCTCATAGAGTGGTACCAATCACAGGTACTATAAAACTCACCCTGATTCACACACTGTCGCTACTTATCACAAGCCTACTTTGTACTAAAATATCGGTACTACGCTCAAGAAAAAGCGACCCATGGTATTCCCTGCGTGGTCGTACTAATTACAAGTAGTCTCAAGGTTCTACTTCGATCATCCCTTGGTCGCCGCTTTTAGTCGCCTCTTACGACACGCAAGGGATACAGTAGGTGTATTTTTCGCCTGCGTCCCCCACCCACAGGGGGATGTATGTTTGGTCCGCGAGAGCTGTTTTATTTCGCACAAGTCCGCCGGCAAGCAGGTTAGGACCCCCGTATCCGACACCTGGGGCGCACCACGTGAGAGTATTACCTCTCCCCGAGCTACGCCAGCGTAGGAGGTTCGCGGTGTACCATCGGAATTAACCAATTAAGGTTAAAACCCCCAGCCCGGGTAGGATTAGAACCGGCAATCCCTTGGACCATAGGCCAGCACGCTTGACAATTAGCCATGGAGCCGGACAAAATTCGTTTCCTCGTCCCGAGGAGGTGAAGCTCTTCTTAGCACACCTCCAGTAGAGGCGAGCTGCATGCACCATTTTTGCCACATACCTGGTAGTACCGGTAATCGAACTAGAACCCCCGAGGACGGCAGCTAATCGTGATAACCATTACTCTACGGAGGCAGACAAGGTGCGAATTTCACTTTCGTCGTTCGTCTCACAACAGGAGAATTCTGCCCATAGTCAGCGCGGAAATTTTTACTGAAACACGATGCAATTTTCCAACACAATCTGAGAACCACCGAGCAGCTTTGTCGTCTTGTTGCAAGACTACAGTATGTAATTTACGAAACAATCGCGTACCTTGTAGGATAGGAGGAAAGGAAGCCGAGAAAATATCTTCGGGCGTGTAGGCAATTGTATGTACACAACTCCGCTGCAGAAGGTCCACCGCAGCTAGTATGCAGCCAAACTTTGAAATACTTGTTTTCCTCAGACAGTTAACACTCCAGAATTAAAAATTCTAGGCAACAATGTAAATAACTAATCAGTACTGGCAACCTTAGCATTTCTTCACCACGCAGCAATAAATTCCCTCAAAGGAATTATCTGGTATTTTACCCCTTAAAATTTAATTGCTTCCTCCGTTTCTAGAAATGTTCAGCAACAGGGAAAAGTAACACCAAGTTAACATATTGAATGTCATCTGTATAACCGACATAGTAGTGAATAAAATGAACTCCCCTTTACGAAAGGAAAGTACAAGAACGATTTCTGATCTAGAATCAGGTTGATTTTTAACCCTCCAGTGGTAATGCTCGAAAATGTAATGCGTGGATTACAATCGTAGTCCAATGTTTAATGGAAACTTGATGAACTATTATCTTAAATGTAGATTTCAATTTCATAAAGATCATGGAGTGTCATTTATATTAATTATAACAAATCCACGAAATTTAAACTATTTTTTGGCACAGCATGAAGAACTTACTAATTTTAACTTTTTAATGAAATTTGATAACATGTCGCATATTGAGGAAAACCACGAAATCTCTGCCAAACATATGAGCATTTTTCTACAATTAATTCTTCATATCACAATTAGTATTCCAATCCTATATACACGCAGATCCATAAATAGTCGCATGGACTGGTGTGCTAGTGGTCGGAGTCGTAATATTTCACGGTGATTGAGACGCAGAGACGTTCTAGGAAAGGTACTATACAGCGTGTAGTAAAGGCTAGTGTATTATGTTCATGGATATAAAACAAAGAAGCCTCGATTACAATGGTAACCAACGCAAGCATTGAAAGAGTTCTTTCTGGATATGAACTATTGGATGAAATACCTTAACCGTTGACCTCTAGCGTTGATGCGCAACATTTGGAGATCACAAGGTGTTATACGCGCATTAATAAAGTTGTAAAGTGAAAACATTGCAGCTAAAGTAATAACATATATTAACGAAGTGTGCAATCCTTTTTCGAAAATCTCTGGATGGCACTAATAAACTGCCCTTCAGCTATCATACCGCCCAGTCCGTAGAGTACAAGGTGTTTCTCTCTTTCCCCCTTTCGCTAGAACATCATACCAATCCGGGTTTTACAATCTCTCTGCTCGACTCTGGAACAACCTTCCTTGTGTTATAAAGACCTTCCTATGCAAGAAGTTTGCCGCAAAGTGAGAACGCTAAAGGGCTTTAATACCCGTTCAAATTGAAAGTGTACTGTATATAAAACGTAACTCTCCATGTGTATATAAGTGAGTAAGTGATTAATGGATCATTCACCGAGAGAGTTGGCCGTACAATTAGAGTCGCGAAGCTGTGAACTTTCATTTGGGAGACAGAGGGTTCAAACCCCACTGTCGGTAGCCATGAAGATGGTCGTCCGTGGTTTCGCACTTTCACAGCAGGAAAATGCTGGGGTTGTGCCTTAATTAGGGCAACGACCGCTTCCTTCCAAATCCCAGGCCTTTCCTCTCCCATCGTCGCAATGAGACTTGTCTGTGTTGGTGCGACGTAAAGCAGATTGAAAAAAATAAAATAAAAAATGAATCATTCAAAGGAGTTTATGTGTATACGCACATACGAACAATGCTAAGGTGTAAAATTGTATATATGTAACATACCCATATTGTACTATGTACAGCAATTTATAGTTAATCGCATGATACTTTCATGTATTGTAACTACTCCTACCACTACTCTTACTATTACTTTCCTTCACACAATATACACTGACTGACAGAGCAAATGCAACGCCAAGGAGGAGTGGTTCGAAAGGGATGAAAGTTGGGGAAAAAACAGAGACGGCATGGACGAATAATTGATGTTTATTTCAAACCGATATGCAGGTTACACAATGCGCACGGCATCGACTCAGTAGGATGTAGGACCACCGCGAGCGGCGATGCACGCAGAAACACGTCGAGGTACAGAGTCAATAAGAGTGCGGATGGTGTCCTGAGGGATGGTTCTCCATTCTCTGTCAACCATTTGCCACAGTTGGTCGTCCGTACGAGGCTGGGGCAGAGTTTGCAAACGGCGTCCAATGAGATCCCACACGTGTTCGATTGGTGAGAGATCCGGAGAGTACGCTGGCCTCGGAAGCATCTGTACACCTCGTAGAGCCTGTTGGGAGATGCGTGCAGTGTGTGGGCGGGCATTATCCTGCTGAAACAGAGCATTGGGCAGCCCCTGAAGGTACGGGAGTGCCACCGGCCGCAGCACATGCTGCACGTAGCGGTGGGCATTTAACGTGCCTTGAATACGCACTAGAGGTGACGTGGAATCATACGCAATAGCGCCCCAAACCATGATGCCGTGTTGTCTTGCGGTAGGGCGCTCCACAGTTACTGCCGGATTTGACCTTTCTCCACGCCGACGCCACACTCGTCTGCGGTGACTATCACTGACAGAACAGAAGCGTGATTCATCGGAGAACACGACGTTCCGCCATTCCCTCATCCAAGTCGCTCTAGCCCGGCACCATGCCAGGCGTGCACGTCTACGCTGTGGAGTCAATGGTAGTCTTCTGAGCGGACGCCGGGAGTGCAGGCCTCCTTCAACCAATCGACGGGAAATTTTATTGTTCTGGTCGATATTGGAACAGCCAGGGTGTCCTGCACATGCTGAAGAATGGCGGTTGACGTGGCGTGCGGGGCTGCCATCGCTTGGCGGCGGATGCGCCGATCCTCGCGTGCTGACGTCACTCGGGCTGCGCCTGGACCCCTCGCACGTGCCACATGTCCCTGCGCCAACCATCTTCGCCACAGGCGCTGCACCGTGGACACATCCCTATGGGTATCGGCTGCGATTTGACGAAGCGACCAACCTGCCCTTCTCAGCCCGATCACCATACCCCTCGTAAAGTCGTCTGTCTGCTGGAAATGCCTCCGTTGACGGCGGCCTGGCATTCTTAGCTATACACGTGTCCTGTGGCACACGACAACACGTTCTACAATGACTGTCGGCTGAGAAATCACGGTACGAAGTGGGCCATTCGCCAACGCCGTGTCCCATTTATCGTTCGCTACGTGCGCAGCACAGCGGCGCATTTCACATCATGAGCATACCTCAGTGACGTCAGTCTACCCTGCAATTGGCATAAAGGTCTGACCACTCCTTCTTGGTGTTGCATTTGCTCTGTCAGTCAGTGTACTATAAATTTGTTGAGCGCCAGTTGCTGTAAAAAAAATCGGAGAGCATGTCTCTTATCTCACTTATTCTCAAGGCGTGAGGTGATATATTCACACATCTGGCAATATACAGGAATACGGATCAGGATAATAGTAGATTACAGTTGCATTTCCACAACTGAGGATTGTACTTGGAAATAGAATAACTTATTTTTAAAAGAAAACTGAATTTATGACTATACATTACATCGCAATGAACTAGCATTGCCGTACTTTAATTTAACACAAAAAATATACCCAGTGAGATTTGTTATTACAGAAGCAGAAAATTTAATCAAAATAAAGAAAGCTATTGGCATGAACTTGAAGTGAAATATGATATCGCCACTGATTACATTCTTCTTCATATTATTAATGCAGAATATGTCTGATGCTGTAATTACCTGAAGTCGGCACACACCACTGTTGAACTTGAAATTCCTGGGAAAACCATTGGGTTGAAGTCAGAAGCCGTCTGCTGCTATCTTATCTTCTTATGTAACCTGGAGTTGACCTACATTTCCTTTCCGAGTGTAGTAACCTCCAATGCGGTTACGTCCACTCAATATTTATATGTAGAAATTGGAAAACTTTATTGAAACACCTGTAATATCCAGGAATACTATCTAGTTTCACACGTCCTGATTTCTAATATAGAGACTGTTTAAATAAATACAACAGTTCTGTGCGGTATTAGATGCATCTACGTTAAATTCCATTCTCGAACAAAGTTCGCGAATTGTATAATAGATTTCAATGAAGAATTCGAAGTACCATGACGTCAATTCGCTGCATATATCGGTAATATACATATATATCCTATACTTCTGCACAGCACGGCACTAAATCTCTGATGAATTTATTGAAATAAACTTACATTGCGAAATCCCACCTCCCAAGCAGATGATGTTTCGCTATCAGCCCAGTACCAGTCTCTACTCAGACCAAACTACGACTCGTAGACCACTTCGACGATTCTAAGACCTCTTCAAACGCCTCTTAGAACACTTTTTTTTTTTGCTAGGGGCTTTACGTCGCACCGACATAGACGGGTCTTATGGCGACAATGGGATAGGAAAGGCCTAGGAGTTGGAAGGAAGCGGCCGTGGCCTTAATTAAGGTACAGCCCCAGCATTTGCCTGGTGTGAAAATGGGAAACCACGGAAAACCATCTTCAGGGCTGCCGATAGTGGGATTCGAACCTACTATCTCCCGGATGCAAGCTCACAGCCGCACGCTCTTAGAACACTTAGACCACTTCTTAGCACTGACCACCACTCTTAGACGGGCCAACTATTCTTACCTCTACTTTTATAAACTGGTAATGACCACTCATCTCCCTAGTAACTGGCCATCCCTTACATATACATAGACGGTAGCTAGCGAATACAGACACTCGGTCGAAACGACATGACCACGCACTGATATCATTAGTTATGTGTCTTAAAGCTTGACCACGCGTACAAACGATGACTATATAGCATGTGTCAGCGGAAATTTTACTTGCCTAATACAGCCTGGGTTAAACATAGCCTCGATTGCAAAATAATACGCCAGCTCATATGGCCACAGTTACAAGTTACAGTATGACTATCTCAAACCAACAAATCTCACTTATTAATATACAGAATAATTAAAACTAAAATTTCCTTATCCAATGATTAAATGAGATCATATGCGTGATACCTAATTATATTACAGTCTAAATGATGAAAATTAGAATAGAAAATCTAAGGAATCAGGTCTACTAATGATAATAATAATAATAATAATAATAATAATAATAATAATAATAATAATAATAATAATAATAATAATAAATGCTGAATGAAATCTGAGTCCGACTCGTTGGCTGAATGGTCAGCGTACTGGCCTTCGGTTCAGAGGGTCCCGGGTTCGATTCCCGGCCGGGTCGGGGATTTTAATCGCTTCTGATTAATTCTTCTGGCTCGGGGACTGGGTGTATATGTCCGTCCCAACACTCTCCTCATCATATTCAGACAACACACTACACTACCAACCATCACAGAAACACGCAATAGTGCTTACATCCCTCCATAGAGGGTTGGCGTCAGGAAGGGCATCCGGCCGTAAAAACAGGGCCAAATCCACATGTGCTACGCAGTTCGCACCCGCGACCCCACAGGTGTGGGAAAAGCGGCAGGAAAAGAAGAAGAAGAAGCTGAATGAAATCTGTAACTCTGTTGTATGGTTACAGTATGTGAGGCTCTTTCTACGACAGCCGTCTACAAATTGTAGCAACAATTTCTGAAATAAATAAATAGAATAGAATAGAATACTCCCGTCTCCCAGTTCCGGATCGGCTGAAACTGGGGAGAGAGCATTCGTTTATTGCAGTTCATTACGTTTCATACATGACTTACATTTTCTTCTCACAGTTATTTGACTATTACTATATTAAAAATGATTTCTTTTGTCCTAGACGTTAAAAATACCATAAATAAATAAATAAATAAATAAATAAATAAATAAATAAATAAATAAATAAATATGACAGATATCAAAACTCTCCGATCTGAACTCCAAGTTGGCTCCAATCACATCTCTCGAGTGAAGGAATGTAAATATTTAGGTAAATTGATTACTGAAAATTGTAATGAAAACAAATCTATTGAATTGCGACTCCAGAAAATGGAGACTGCATTTCAGTTTCAAAACAGCACTAGAAAAGTTTCTCCTGAAACTGCAAAATCCGACACCATACTGCAGTAATCAAACCCGAAACTCCCTACGCATCAGCGACCTCAATCTCCAACACAAAACACTAACAGGACAATTAGAACTGAAAGAACGTAAAATAATGCGAAATATACTAGGACCGATAATCAGAGATGGAGTGCATTTCCCCAAACCAGCTGCGGAAACGTATACAAAATCTCCAAAATTACAGACACCGCGCGCATGAGAAGAATACAATTCATCGGGCTCTTGGAAATAATAGACTCAAACAGACTGATTCACATAATTTACACATTATTAGAGAATAAAACCACTACATCAAATTTGAACAGAAAGACAGATAAAGACCTGAAGGAATTAGGCTAACCAAATCTACTGGACCGAGATGAATCACACACGGGATTTTGAGGATGATGAGAGGAAACGGTCCGTGCAACAAAAATACACGCATTCACAACGTACGAAGGAATACTGGGCTAAAGGAAAAAACCAACAAATGTTAATTCTGCGTAGTCCTAAGTGACCCATTCGCGAAGAAGAAGATTAAGAAATAAAAAACAAATAATAATACTACTACTAATAATATGCTTCGAGTCCGCCCCTGTGGTGTAGTGGTTAGCATGATTAGCTGCCACCCCTGGAGGCCCGGGATCGATTTCCGGTTCTGCCATGAAATTTGAGAAGTGGTACGAGGGCTGGAACGGGGTCCACTCAGCCTCGAGAGGTCAAGTGAGTAGAAGAGGGTGCGATTTCCATCTCAGCTATCCTGGAAGTGGTTTTCCATTTATCTTCTAGACAAATGCCGGGATGGTACGTAACTTAAGGCCACGACCGCCTCTTAACGTCTTCCTTGTCTGTCCCTTATGATCTTCTCATCCCCCCACCAGGCCCCTGTTCAGCACAACAGGTGAGGTAGCCTGGGCGAGTTACTGGTCCTCCTTTCCAGTTTCATACCCGACCCAAAGTCTCACGCTGAAGGAAACTGCCCTTGAGGCGGTAGAGGTAGATTCCCTCGCTGAGTCTGAGGGAAAAACCAACCCTGGAGGATAAGCAGATTAAGAAAGAAAGAAAGAAAGAAAGAAAGAAAGAAAGAAAGAAAGAAAGAAAGAAAGAAAGGAATATGTTTCGAGCTAAAATAGATAAATTGAAGAGGTTCCAGGAAAAACAAAATGACAAGTCCAAGAACATCTGGTCAGAGGATAGGAAAAGAAACCACAGCGAAATGATGAATAAGTTCTGGAAGAGGAAAGAAAGGACAAATTAGCAGGTCAGTTGTTTGCCGTGGTCCAAAGTAGGCCACAATCGAACAAAGAAATAATAATAATAATAATAATAATAATAATAATAATAATAATAATAATAATAATAATAATAATAATAATAATAATAATAATAATAATAATAATAATAATAATAATAATAATAATTCCTAGTTGAATGTGATCACTTCGATCCATCTGACAATGTTATCTAGCGCACTGAAGATTAGAATTGCCCACCTTGAAACTAAACAAATACCTCGTAAATCGTTCATGCAGATCGCTTGTTTGTACTTAACAGTTCCATACATCATGGCCAACAAACATGCTTGAGTATACGCAAGGGCAGCTAAAATTAATAGAATAAGAATTATTTACAGCTGAGTTTCCTATCGCATACATTACTACACCATTACCTGTCTACACTCAAACATGTATAATTACCAGTACCGGCAGTTAAAAGTGATAAATAAGCACCGAAAACAGATGAAATTTCCATCGCATTTGACTTTATACCATTCTCAGTTACGCACTTGCGAATGTTCCTTGTCAGTTGAGGGAAAGTGGCGAGAGATTTATCCATCAAACAAAACTGTTTTTCTCTGCCTTCCAGACATTGCTCTCGATGTTTTAGAATTGTGGAGGTTCCTCTCTTCCAATCTCAATATAGGTTGTGCATTCAGCATTTTCTGTCACCTCCGAGCATCTCAGAAGAATTCACAAGCCTGATACATCTAACGATCTCCTTATCCGCGGCGCCAGCCTGGCTGGCCCAATTTACATCTTGCCAGTTCTTATTCAAACCGTTCTCGCTACATTTATAGAGCGTGCGGTCGGATTTCTACTCGTTGGACCCCATAACATAGTTTCTCGCGAAGTTCACTCCAATGTTACTGGTTTTATGTCCCACTAACTATTCTTACGATTTTTGGAGTCGCCCAGCTTTTGGAATTATGTACCGTTGGAGTTCATTCACGTGCCAGTAAATCTACGGAGACAAGGCTGTACAAATTTGAGCACCTTCTGATACTACTGGACTGAGTCTCCCTGTGGGTGGGTGTGGTAGAATAACATCCCTGGAATCATCCAATTGTAGCAGGAGGCAACTAAAACGGGACAAGGGACTCTCACCTTGGGATGTGGGTTGGCGACCACGGTTCACCTAGCTGAGTCTAGTATTGCTTCCAGTTACTTGTGTCAATCTGTCTCAGGCTCCTCATTCATCTTTTCTGGCCTTCTTCCCTTAGTAAACTCTTCTTCTTTTCCGACCACACAGAGTGAGTTGGCCGTGGGTTAGTGTCGCGTACCTGTCAGCTTGCATTCGGGGTTTGGCAGCCCTGAAAATGGATTTCCCTCGTTTTCCATTTTCACTCCAGGCAAATGCTGAGGATGTACCTTATTTAAGGCACGGCCGCTTCCTTCCAACTCCTAGTCCCTTCCTGTCCCATCGTCTCCGTAAGACCTATCAGTGTCGGTGCGACGTAAAGCAAACTGTAAAACAAAAGAAAAAGAAGAAGACCCTAACGGCGTTAGATTTCGAGGCCTAGAAATTATTTATTTCACACCCTTCGTAACTCTTGTCTTTCTTTGGTCGATACCTCCATTTATCGAAGTGCCAGCGAGACCGCTTGTTTTCCCCTGTGACTGGTGTTAACAGAGGATTGTTACCCACTTTTACGCCCTCTACGCGTGTCTCTGGGAACGGTGCAATAACACGCAATGTTTCCCGTGGCTGCTGTAAGACGCAACTGAAAGGGCGACAAAGCGCTCCCAACTTGGGAGTGTGGGCTGATGACCGCCGTTTCCTTATTCAGTTTGCCACTGCTTCCACTTATTTGTGTCAAGCTCCAGTCTGACCTCCCATGGTCAACTCTCGTTGTCTTCCGACCCCAGCGGTATTACGTTGGCGACGTCTACGAAGTCTTTCATTTTCACTTCCTTCGTCCCCTTTCCCCGTATTTCGCCGATGGTTTCATTGATCGAAGTTACGGCCCTTTCCTCTTTTCCCTGTGATCACTCTTAATAGAGGACGGTTGCCAACAGTTACCTGTTGTTGAAACAATATCACCGTCACCTGTTCTCCACCGCTTTTATTTATTTTTCCTAGTGGTTTAACGTCGGACTAACATATCGAAGGTTTTCGGTGACACAACGATAGGAAAGGGGAAGGAAGCGGCCATGGCCTTAATTAAGGTACATCCCCAGCATTTGTCTGGTCTGAAAATGGGAAACTACGGCAAATCATATTCAGGCCTACCGACGGTGGGATTCGAACCTACCATATCCTGAATGTAAGTTTGAAAGCTACGTGACTGCAACCGCACGGTCAATTCTATCACGATCCTAAAATAATAATTACTACTACTACTAGTAGTACTACTAATCTGATCCGGTATTGAACCTGTTAACATAGGTTTAGAAGGTCAGTGCTTCTGCTGCGAGTCGGGCTGAGTGGCTCAGACGGTTGAGACGCTGGCCTTCTGACCCCAACTTGGCAGGTTTGATCCTGACACAGTCCGGTGGTATTTTAAGGTTCAGAATACATAAGCCTCGTGTCGGTAGATTTACTGACACGTAAAAGAACTCCTGCGGAACCAAATTTTGACAATTCGGCGTCTCCGAAATCCGTAAAAAAGTAGTTAGTGGAACGTAAAACCATTGACGTTATTGTTACTTCTGCTACGAGAGACACAGCCCGGCATCAGTGGTGACTGTAAGTGGTATTTTAAAAGGAGAAAATAAATCCGAACGGGGCTGTATCGCCGCAATTTTGACGTAGAATACTCACCATGTGATATATATTGTGGATATTAAATGTTTCCACCACTGGGTCAGTACATGTTCTCGGCTGTCTTTCCACATGCGAGAAACTCACATCATGATGCTCGGCCGTATTATCTTCGAATCGTGCCCGGCAAGCCTTTCGGAGCTCAGTATTGGCGATTTAAGATATTTAGGAATTCTGACAAGCCGCTCTGTTCTCTCTTCATTATGAAGCAATTTATTCTCCATATGACGTGTCATTTTCTCAACAACAACCGAAAAATATATTTTTCGCAATTCTTCAAATCGTAATTTTTCTCCCATGTTTCCTATTTAATTTTCTTTTGTCGTGTAATTGTAGAACTCATTGAGAAAAATCAAGCAACGAGAGAGGAATTCTACTGTACAGTTCCTACGACTGCATTGAACTTTGTCAGGTGACACTGAGTGTCCCACCAGAGATATTTAACATGTCAACAACAACGCCATGAAGTGTCAGGATTTTGGACTTCACTCAAAAAACGAACTACCTCATACATTAGCACATGGTAAGTGTAAATCGAATTTTATGGACATCTTTCAAACGACAGGAAAGACAAACCTTGAACGGCTGACCTAATATCAATTAGATAGTTTTTAACTCCTTCCTTTCTTCATATAATTTCTCGCTGATTCTCCTACCACTGATCATAAGATAAATTGAGTGACAAGGGTTCCACGAAGCTCTAATTTGCGGTGATGTTCAGACAGGAATATTACCAAGCCATCAAAGCCCACAAACAAAGCCTCAGGTGTAACCACAATGTCAGTCAAAACCACCACATATGAAGCCAGCAATACCTAAATGCATAAACACAGGCGATTTTGTCGACAGGCATCCAACACGAAGGGGATTAGTCCACTACAGTCTGTCCAATTTTATGACGATAAAATAATGCAGGTTAAGTCAGCTGCATTTAAAATTTGCTGTTAATGTCTCTTCTTTTAGGGGCTTGGTTTAACGTGTCCCAGAGCTGCTCGCCATAGGGGACACCAGTGACTACATTTGGATTTCCTGCTAGGCCACAGTGCACACAGATGTCCGCTTGTATAGAGTAAAAGTAAAGTGTCGGCAACCCGCCAAACGTGTTAAGACTAACCAGTGCGTGTTAAGCAACCTGTGTAGCGCTTCTGTCTATGATTTTGGGCGGACGTATAATCCACTGGGGTGATAGTAAAGGCGATAGAAAAGTAAGCAGAGCAGACAAAATATCATACCTCCAAAGGGAGGAACAGAACTACAGTACAATTAAGTTCGAAGTATTAACCTAGAAGGAAAATTATGGTAACAATTTGGTAATAATTGTACCGGCTGGTACACCTCTACGCCGCAAATTTGAATTTTCCGCCTTAAAGTACTCCTCTACAGGAGAAACTCTGAACTTTAACAACTGTATCAACTCATAAGTTTTCTCAGAAGATGTCTCTACAAAAACTATGACCATGCACCCTGGTGCGAAGTGGAAGAACTTTATTTGAAAAAATTCTGTATTTATAAGTTTGTTCTTTACTAAATTTCATTCTTTCATTTGTGGGTTGGCAATATAAATCTTTTCTTTCCGCCAGTTTTGAACTTAGCCAATCCAGAATTTCTGTAATTAATTTTTGACCAATCGTGTCTTTCTTCTTCGATGTTGATGTGTAACTGTAAGCTATCCAACAAACGACTGTGGGTGTGTCTTAATTATTCATGAAAGGTCGAATCTTCCCCGAGAGTATAAAAACTTCTGATTTTCCTGTCTCTCCGCCACTTTTTCTACATCTAGCTTTGTGTATGGACGTGTAGCAGGGGGCGGGTAGCGCCTCTTCCTTCGGGCAGCAGCTCTTCAACAAGGTAATGGCCGTTTAACATCTTTATTTCTTGCTAGCTCAGCAGTTTAACCCGCGGGGAAGGTCCGAAACCTTTAATATGTAAGCTATCTCTTGAAATATGTAAAATTATTCCGTCCTTCTAAAACTTCATATATCTTTAACTGTAATCCGGAGATAGAGAGTGCTTTGCCCTTTCGAGCTCCCCTTCATTTTTGATTTTAGGTGACTACGTTTTCATAACCGATTTTCTTCTCTTTCTTAATGTGTTAACATTTTTTTCTTATACGAGTCACCTCCCTAGCTTGGCAATATCCCCTGTGTCATCGGTCTAGTGCCTCTTAGGTTCTACAATGTGTATTTAGGAGTGCTAATTCACGCCTCCTTTCCTTTTTTGCATTTAGGGCCATTAAAATTAACTTATTATTTTTTCTTTTAAGGCCCTGTAGGCTGGGTACGAGATACCCCTGTTTCATTCTTGTAAGTTGTGCCTTGATGGCAAGTGATTGTAAATTACGATATTGCCTTGAATAGGCTTGAAGGATTGAGAGCGGGTCAGCTCTTTCTGGTGTTTTGAAGGATGCCTCTAGGAGGCTTGACATTACTAGGTGGGAGCAAGTGCACCATGTAATTAGGGGTTTTCTGCCCTTTGGTGATTGGTGGTTGTGAGCTGAGAGCTCAGGAATTATAAAACTTGGGGCTCCAAGCCCAGATTGTTAAATCGTCTTAAATCTTGGCTTTTCCTGGTCTTGTACCTGATTTATTGGCTTGTTGTTATTTGTTGAAATTCTATGTGAAATTTGTTAAAATTTTCTATTTTGAAAATATAACTTTTATTGAAATTTTAATTCATCTTTCGGCCTTGTAGTTAGACCCATTCCAGCCCGCACATTCGTTCACCTCTGCCTTCCACGGGTAACTCCGTAACAATAATAATGGCGTGTTCTTTCGATTCGACGTCGTATAAGCGACCTGCGTGTCTGTAAGAATGGGTCCCTAACTGTGATGAATTCTAATGCTGAAGACGGCACAAACACCTAGCTCCCGAGCCATTAGACTTAACCAATGAAGGTTAAAATCACCGACTCAGTAATCGAACCCGGGACCCTCTGGACCAAAGGCCAGCTCGCTAACCATTTAGCCAGGGAGCTGGACAACAATTTGGTGATAATTGCTTTAAGAGGTAGTACATATGTGAAACCATGTTCGACCCATTGGCTGAATGATCAGCGTAGTGTTTTTCGGTTCACAGGGTCCTGCGTTCGATTCCCGGCCGGGTCGGGAAGTTTAATCGCGTCTCATTAATTCTTCTGGGTCGGGAACTGGGTATTTGTGCTTGCCCTAACACTTTCCTCTTCGTATTCAGACAACACACTACACTACTAGAAACAATAGAAACACGCAATTGTGATTACGTCCCCCCATACGGTTGGCGTCAGGAAGGGCGCCCGGCTGTAAAACGGGGACAAATACACATATGCGACACAGTTCGTAACCGCGACCCCACAGGTGTGGGAAATATCGGTAGAAAAAGAAAGGAAGACATCTGGGAAACCATCCTCTCTTTAAGAACAATCAGAGGGAAAATGGAAAGGGCTCATAAGGAAAGCAAGGGCCACGAATGACGCGGAAATGGAAGACACCCTTACAAACTTCCGACCGTCGGCAAGAAAGGCATACAATGGGTCTGGCACCAGGAAGGGAAGCAAAGCAAGACTCAGCTATGAGTCCCGCGATCACGCTCCCAAGCGATCAATATCCCTTCATTTATATTTTTATTTTCTTATACTTTTCTATGCTTTACGACGTACCGGCACAGAGATGTCTTGTGGTGACTACGGGGTACGGCAGAGCTAGGAATGGGAAGGAAGTGAGCATGGCCTTAATTAAACGTAAAAGCAAAACTTCCTTCAGATATTCCCAGTTATTTCTGAAGTCGCTGGAGTCACCTCGGCTCCTTTTAGCTTCGGCTTTTCTTGACGTCGCGTGATTCTTGAGGTGAATTGACCGGTATTCGAACCTAAGCCGTCACGGTCGGAAGCTATGAGCTAACACACTCAGCTAATCACGACCCAGACCGTGAATTTACCCAGTGTGAAAATGGGAAACCATACCCAGGGCTGCCAACAATGCAATCACACAGCTACTTGAGCCAAACCACGAAGCCAACTCACTCACTTTGCTTCAGTTAGGCGCTTGGGGTACTGTGGTCTGCGGCCACATGGACCTGTGTGTGTGTGTGTGTGTGTGTGTGTGTGTGTGTGTGTGTGTGTGTGTGTGTGTGTGTGTGTGTGAGTGAGTGTGTGTGTGTAAAGCACGGCAACATGCGTGATTGTCTCTCTAAATTTTGTGAGTATTTACAGGATGGCGCAGAAGTCATACATGGGTCTGAATCATACATAATTGTTTTGTTTCGCAAGAAGTGCCATAGTTTCAGGCAGAAACACTATATACATGATTCAGTAGTGCAATGTTAGGAAGCCTTAACGATCAAAGAGAGACAGAAGTACAAGTAGTATGTACACTACAGAACTTTTAAAAAACTTCTCTTTCAAATGACTATAGTTCGTTTTCTCAAAAAAAAAAAAAAAAGGCTCATTTTGGAGCACTTTCTTAACTTTGTCGGACATTTGGAGCTGCAGGGCATCAACAGTTGTATTCATTTATTTACTTAGGATCAGAAATAGCATCATACTCGATGATATTTACAGTAGTTATTAATCTAAAATGAAAAAGATACAAATATTTCCAAAGGACAAAATTATAGATAACTTAAAATGTACACTCCTCTATTTTATGTATTTACATAAACAACGGAAAATTCGCTTATATACAAGAAAAGAGATAGGAAAGAACCGGAAGGAAATTTAAGTTACGTGAGATGTATCATGACAGGGGGAAGGATACTATAGGATTATAAGTAGATTCCTCTTGTTAGATAAGGCATTAAACATGACTTGGGTAAGAGAAAGCCGGGAGTAAGGAATACGGAAGAACGTCTTAATTATGAACTGCGGTATGGGCCGTCGAGGGGGAATAAGAAAACTAATTCTAGTGACCTAAATAAACCATTAGCTCCTTTGTATAGCTACTTTCCTCCGAGCAGAAAGAGACAGAGAGGGAACTTGGCTCTGACAATTGCACAGAAAAAAAAGTGTTCACGGTCAAGGTGGCTGAGATTTGATGCAGAAGAAATGGACTAGACTGGAGAGGCGCATTCGACAATCGGTATGATACAGGAAACGTATAATTCTCTGACGGCATTTATATTTATGATGTCAGAAAATCTGTAGAGTAAACCAAGGAGTGACATATTTTGTGAGGTGACACAGCTACGTGCGTCAGAAACAATAATTTACTGTCAAAATGCATTCCGAAGTTTCTTTGATAGTAAACAATTGAAATCAGTTGGTTCAGCAGATAATATTCTTGGTGAACGGGGGCTTTACGACGTGTGAACGAAGTGTTAGAACACTTGGAGGGATGAGGTTTAAAGCTCCATGTACGGGTAGTACACCAACGTGACAGTGAATAAAGTACATTTTGCAAGTAGATTGTATCTGTGAGAGAATCCATCGGTTTGAATGTTTTACTATCATCCGCATAATGAAGGATTTCACACGAAATTCCGCTCGGATATTGTTCATGAGCCCTTCGTTGAACTTCTTGACCTGTACGTGTATTTTCAGATATCCCCAAACAAAAATTCGGAGCTGTCAAATGTAGGGACAAGTCAAAATAATAGATTGCTGATTTGCAAAGTATAGTTCAACAAGACTCGTTCGCTGTTTAGTGGTCATGTTTTTCACGGTTACATTCCCAAGTGTCCTTCAGAAGACTGGAACAGTAAAAGAAAATACCCCTGTTAAGACGATGTTATGAAGTATTTTAACAGTTTCCAGACTTTTGAACCGCGCTGTCTAGTCAAATGATGTGAGAGTTAAAAGCCAAGTAAAAAAAATAGGTCAAAGTGTCATTACAAGGAAAATGAGAGAGATGGAAGGTAAAGACTTCCACTTTCCGCAACCTCTGTACCAAGTCTTTCCCCCCAGGGATTAACCTGGTACTAATTTTTTGCATACGGTGAGTGATCCTCCCAGTCAAAAATAACGGCCGCGAGGATTCTTCGTACTGACCGCACGACACTTCATAACCTGCAAGTCTTCGGCCTGAACTGCTGTCGTTTGGAGGGCCAATACCCTTCGGGGCTGTTGGGGTATGTTTCTTTTTTTGAGACCTCAGGCCCATATGAACCTACAGTAATGAAGTGGAAACTAGACCCTTAAATACTTCGACTCCCTGACGGGGAATCGAACCCGCGTCTTTCCGGTAGAAACGAGAACGCCTTACCGCCTCGGCCAGGAATCCTCTACCATTTTTACGTCTCACCGACACAGATAGGTCTTATGGCGATGATGGGATAGGAATGGGCTAGAGGTGTGAAGAAAGCGACAGTGGCCTCAGTTAACGTACAGCCCCAGCATTTGACTGGTGTGAAAATGGAAAACCACAGAAAACCATCTTCAGGGCTACGAAGAGTAAGGTTTGAACTCACTATCTCCCGTCTCAAGCTCACAGATGCGCGACCCCAACCGCACCTCGACATACTGAAACATCCTGATGCTACAGTGAGTTTCTCTTACCGAGCTCGATAGCTGCAGTCGCTTAAGTGCGGCCAGTATCCAGTATTCGGGAGATAGTGGGTTCGAGCCCCACTGTCGGCAGCCCTGAAGATGGTTTTCCGTGGTTTCCCATTTTCACACCAGGCAAATGCTGGGGCTGTACCTTAATTAAGGCCACGGCCGCTTCTTTCCATGTCCTAGCCCCTTCCTGTCCTATCGTCGATGTAAGACCTATCTGTGTCGGTGCGACGTAAAGCCAATAGCAAAAAAAAATTATCTCATCGTTTGTCCGACACGCGCGCCCAGCTTATCTGCCTCCCGTTGACTCATCACTTCCCACACTTCCCAGTTCAGGTCCGTGCTTAGAATGTGTATTAAATGTTGATCTGTCGTTCCAACTGTTCTCGAGTTTTGAAGTGTTACATCGGGGTATAATTTTAATAATCCCTCCACATGTGTACACGGTAGAAAAAAGGGTATTTATTTACGATAATTATGTAAAAACAGAGTCTTGCAGGGAAGTCCTATTTCCAGGGATACGCCCTCCACCCGTGCGGACACTCGTAAACAAATTGAAGGGAACTGGTTCGATAAGAAGCAAAACGTTAAAAATGTTTACTTAATGAGAGAAAAATTAAATGAAATCTCAGGTAGATTAGAGCATATCCCTACAAAATCCCTAAGGCGACTTGAACAAGAATGCGGGGGTTTCGAAGACCTCAGCTTGGTGGGCTACGAAAATATTAACATCGGAGTTTCCTAAGCCGATGCCAGAAATATGTGGATACAGGGGGAGAACATTTCCAACATGTCCTGTCATAAGGTACGAGCTTATTTTCTTAATTCTTAATTCTTAATTACTAATTTTCCTAATTCTTATCTTCTTAGTTCTTATTTTCTTCATTATAATTGTTATCTCATCTTTTGTACGGATAAGGTGAGCGATGTGGTGTCCTTGTTGCCATGTCGCGAAGCGGGGAGTGATGAGTCAACGGGCGGCAGATAAGCTGGACGCGCCTGCCGGCCAAGTGATGAGAGAAACTCACTGTACTACGGATTTTCCAAAATAAGATCCCTGTTCCAAGGCTGTAAGTGAGTAAAAGGGTAGAAGAAACTTGATAGCTTCAACAAATCCGATGAAGACAATATCGAATCCATTGGATTTGAACATTCTGCCCAATGTTATAATATATTCGGTGAGTTAGAATGTTGGTGCAACGCGATTGAGGTCATCTAATTATGAAAGTAGAATTGGTTCAGCGTACACGTATCTCATTTATAATTGAAGTCAAACATTGATTAAAATTAAATTCAGCTTTTATTTTACATTTTTGAAGTACACCTTCATTCCCTCATAACGTTCTTGTTGTCTGGGCTATCAGTGCATAGATTGGTTTGATGCTGCTCTCCATGGCCCTCTCTCTTGTGATAACCACTTCATTTCTTCGTAGCTATTACAACCTTACATTATTTTAGTCTCACTTATTTTTCATATACCGGTACATGTCTTAGTCTAACTCCGCCCTTGTTAACGCCTGTATTTCCCTCAAAACGAATTACTCAAATTTTGGATGTCTCAGTGTGTCATATCAATCTACGATATTCAGGTAAAATTTCGACAAATCTTAGTCCTCTCACCGACTCGATTCAGAATGATCCAATCTATTCATCTCACATTTAACATTCTTCTGTAAAACCATATTTTAAGAGCTTGTTTGTTTTCTTTCTTTTTTCTTTCTTTCTTTCTACTTTTCTGTGTACTTATCGCCCATGTTTCACTTCCGCACAATCTCACTCTTACACAGAAATCTTCAACAACATTTTTACTAATAGGCTATGTATGTGTAAGATGAAGTAAGGGAACTTCCTTTCTTAAGAAAGGCTCTCCTTGCTTGTACTAGTATGAAATTTTTCATCCTCATTTCTACCTTCGTTAATTATTTGACTACCTAAACAACAATATGTTAACTCATTTGAATACTTCATTTCGTAATCGCCTGACTAGATCCGATAGCACTTCATTACATTCGTTTTGAATTTCTTTTTCATCTTTTACACATGGGCGCGTACTGTAGTTGTATTCATTCAAAGAGATGCACGGCTTTAAAACCGAGTGTCATTAAACTTGTAGCGAGATTTATCTTCTTTGTTTACAATATGTTTATGTCGCACCGACACAGGCAGGACTTACGGCGACGATGGGATAGGAGAGGGGAAGCAGTGGCAAGGAAGCGAACGTGGCCTTAAGATACAACCCCAGCACATGCCTGGAGTGAAAATGGGAAACCACGGATAAAAAAATTCGGGGCTGCCGACAGTGGGGTTCGAATCCACTATCTCCCGAATGGAAGCTGATAGCTACGCGACCCAAACAGCACAGCCACTTGTTCGGTCGAGTTTATCAGTAACGCAGACGTTAAGACATTAATATTACAAAATGTTTAAAAGAATACTACTTATTTGAGTCCTCCTCTGTGGTGTGGTGGTTAGTGTGATTAGCTGCCACCCCCGGAGGCCCGGGTTCGATTCCCGGCTCTGCCATAAAATTTGAAAAGTGGTACGAGGGCTGGAACGGGGTCTACTCAGCCTCGGGAGGTCAACTGAGTAGAGATGGGTTCGATTCCTACCTCAACCAGCCTGGAAGTGGTTTTCCGTGGTTTCCCACTTCTCCTCCAGGCAAATGCCGGGATGGAACCTAACTTAAGGCAACGGCCGCTTTCTTCCCTCTTCTTTGTCTATCCCTTCCAAAATTCCCATCCCCCCACAAGGCCCCTGTTCAGCACAGCAGGTAAGGCCGCCTGGGCGAGGTACTGGTCATTCTCCCCAGTTGTATCCCCGACCCAGAGTCTAAAGCACCAGGACACTGCCCTTGAGGCGGTAGAGGTGGTATCCCCCGCTGAGTCCGAGGGAAAAACCGACCCTGGAGGGTAAACAGATTACGAACGATCTAATTTGAACATATTATAAAAAGTCGTAGAATACAAACAAAACTCTGTTCAAAAATAATCATCCTTTGTTGGAACGTTTAGTGTATTTTTAAAATGTAATGTGCCATTTTCCTGGGAAATGTTTCTGTTTTACTGGCAATACAAATTCAAATTTGATGCCCATAACCAGATAAATAAATAAATAAATAAATAAATAAATAAATAAATAAATAAATAAATAAATAAATAAATAAATAATGAATGCCATTCACAATTAATGCATTTCTAAACCATTTTGCTTTTAAAATATATCTTTATTTTACATACCACTGTAAAACAGAAGCTTTTTTTTTTTTACAAGTTGCTTTACGTCGCACCGACACAGATAGGTCCTGTGGCGACGATGGGATGGGAAAGGGCTAGGAGTAGGAAGGAAGCAGCCGTGGCCTTAGTTAACTTACAACCCCAGCATTTGCCTGGTGTTAAAATGGGGAAAATACGGAAAGCCATCTTCACGGCAGCCGACAATGAGGTTCGAACACACTATCTTCCGAATACTGGATACTGGTCACACTTAAGCGACTGCAGTTACCGAGCTTGGTTAAAACAGAAGCAGGGAAATTATAAAACATTTCGTTCGTCAGTTATGCCTTTTGTGAATTTAGAACAACTTTAATAACATGTCATAGTAGGCCCCTATCACACTAGCACATTGGTGGCGAAATGTGGTTGTGACCCACTCCCCTCACCCTACCCGCTATTCCTCAATCATTTCCACTCGTGTTGTTCTCGAAATAGGTGGTTGTTTTCAGTTGTGTTCTTGATGGATGAGGGAAACGTTATGTGGATGAGTTTTTTTTTTGCTGGTTGCTTTACGTCGCACCGACACAGATAGGTCTTATGGCGACGATGGGACCGGAAAGATCTAGGAATGGGAAGGAAGCTGCCGTGGAATTAATTAAGGTACAGCCCCAGCATTCGCCTGGTGTGAAAATGGGGAAACCACGGAAAACCATCTTCAGAGCTGCCGATAGTGGGGTTCGAACCTACTATCTCCCCAATACTGGATACTGGCCGCACTTAAGCGACTGCAGCTAGCGAGCTCGGTATCTGGATGAGTAGACTGGGAATCACATGAAACAGTTTGCTAATTTAACCAACAAGTAAGTGAATGCAGGTGATTTAATTGCCCAAGCTGAAAAAATACCCTGTAATCTGGAACAGTACAAGCGACGAGTACAGTGAGAGAAATGAAAAATTAATGCGTGGAACGAAATTGTGGTGCATATCTTACCCGATTTTGAGAGCAAGGGTGTTGCTGACAAGAATTGTTTGGGAATGTTTAATTTTGTAATAACTAAGCAACTTCGAAAACAGCATCCTGAAGTTAGGGCAGCCGTGACCTTAAGTTAGGTACCATACCGGTATTTGCTTGGAAAAGAAGGGGAAAATTATGGAAAACAAGTTCGAGGATGCCTCAGGTAGGAATTGAAGCCCCCTCTACTCAGTTGAAATACCGAGGCTGAGTGGACCCCGTTCCAACCCGCGTACAACTTTTCAAATTTCGTGGCAGAGTCGGAAATCGAACCCGGGTCTCCGGGGATGGCAGGTAATCAGACTTACCACTACACCACAGAGGAGGACCATATTGTCTTTTTTTCCTCATATAGGCTTATATATAGCCACTGGCTGTTACAGATATAAATAATTAACAAATTTCACTGTTTAGCTCTCTCTAAACTAAGATAGATGATCACGGGACTAACACCACTTTCATACGAAGCGATGCAGACCCGGGGACGTAAAATCCTTTAACCTTATGTAAATTCCGAACAGTAATGCAAGTTATTAACCTCCTGCGTACGCTTTTGATATGCGCTAAGCGCACTTTCAAGCTGAGTGCGACCAAGCTATAAACTAGGCTACATATGGGACTACACATGCAATATCCGTAAATTGCGCCAGTGTGTGGTCTCTGATTACACAGCATCTGTGTTCATGCACGGTCACAGCAATAACGACACCGCAACAGATTTCACTTCCTCAGACAATACCGCGTTGATGTAGCACACACACACATCACAACACTGAAGCACAAAAATGCCTGAAGAGTACTTTTTTCTGGGTTTGGATGTGTTGTTTTATACACCTCGCAGGCTGCACACAGTTTCAAGCTGACTGATATACCCCTACTTCAGTGGTTGTAATGATTATTGTTTTAGGAGGAAGTACAACTGAGCAACTATCCTCTACCATTAATCTGAGGGGGAAAATGTAAGGGTGCCCCACACTTGGAGAAAATGAATTTATTAATCAGGGAAAGACAAGTACCACGAACGGTGTGGAAATAAAAAACTCCGCAGACATTGGAAAAATAATACCGTTGGGGGGGGGGGGGGGAATATGGCGTATGGTTTTTGTACCGGGAGTGTCCGAGGATGTTCGGCTCGTCAGTTGTAGGTCTTTCGACCTGCGCGTCGCGATGGGGATGAAATGGTGATGACAACATATTCACCCAGCCCCCGTGCCAACGGAATTATGCAATGATGGTAAAATTCTCGACCCTTTAATGAATCAAACCAGGGATCCCTGTGACCAAACGCCAGCACGCTAAAGATTCAGCAATGTAGCGGGACATACAGTCGTGTTCGGAAAACAGCAAGAGTTGCCAAGGGAGGTGGGATAGGATGCATAAAAGTGAGGAGACCGGCAAAAGTATGCCAGGACTCAACTAATCGCTCCATGCTCACAAGTTAAGAGGCCCTGGGGCTCCTTTTAGTCGTCTTTTACGGGAGGCAGGGGATACCGTGGATGGTGTTAATATACCTCCCCACCCACAGGGGGTACCCCTACTTGTTTCGAGGTTATCAGTCTCCCTACGCAGCTAAAATAAATTACGAATGTGATTGCTGTGCTTCACTTCATATCGTATTCACCTGGAGGCTCCCTAAATGTACGATGAATTCTCTGGAACGTAGCTGTCGCTCGACGGAGACAGGATTAATTTCCGCATAAATCCGCCAGTCTGCGAAATACTTTTTATAAGATCTCGGGGTACTCGAGAAGTATTGCATGAGAATATAATATCCTCCGAAGAAGATCATGATATTCTGGAAAGGAAATAATAATGTAATTTGCTTTACATTCCACTAACCACTGTTATGGTTTTCGGAGACACCGAGGTGCCGGAATTTAGTCCCTAAGGTGTTCTTCCATATGCCAGTAAATCTACCGACACGAGGCTGACGTATCTGACCACGTTCAAATATCACGGACTGAGCCGTGTTCGAACCTGCCAAGTTGGGGACAGAAGGCCAGCTCCTCAACCGTCTGAGCCACTCAGCCAGGCTCTGGAAAGGAGATCTGCACCTATGGGAAAGCTAATCCGGAGGAACATGCATACAGGATAAAGCCGAACTTCACCGACAAACTTCTCGAGGTTGTTCAGGGATACCTTCTGAGTATATTGGTATAAGAGACCCGCGTTCTCTGGGGGCTCGTTACTATTTATTTGGTTTGTTACCACAATCATCCTTGTTTCTGTAAAAATAGCTTCATATCAGTGAAGAAGCCTGTAATATGCAATAACCAAAACTATAACACGAAACACAGAGTAATGCAACAACCCGCAGAAGAAACACGTACTCTTTTGTCACAGCGTGTGTTTAGTCTGTTCTATCAGTGTACTGTACAGTACAGTACGTAACAAATGCCAAACTGTCTCCTTTCAGGTATCGTTCAAAATGTCAACCACCATGATCGGTTTCTGGCACGTTAAAAACGTACTGCGGGATAGAATTCCGACAAAGAAATAACATTTAGTATTTTCATTGCAAAACACGTACAAACCCAACTGGGGCAACAAAGCAAAGGAAATACAATTACTCCGTAAGGAGCCACATGAGATGACGGGTCCCTTATATACCAATATACTGAGAAGTTATTCCTGACCAAGCTCCGAAAGTTTGTCAGAGTTCATCTTCTTCTTACGAGGGCAAGTCAATAAGTATCTGCAATTTTGCTCTAACTGTCTTTAAGTTGGCTCTAAGGCGTTGTGTTCACACCAGCTGCTTTTCTTAAAAAAGTGCTATTTGTTCGTGGCGTCGACCTCTAAAGGTCTTTTGCCACTACTTGCACCATATGTTATGAACCTGCGTATAATTGCAATTGCGGAAGTGTAAGGTGTTGAATGTGAGGAAAGAAACGTTAAGGACGACACAAACACTCAGTCCCCAGGCCATGGATATTAAACATTTACAATTTAAAACCCCTGATCAGACCGGGAATCGAACCCGGGGCCGCCGGGTGACAGGAGGACGCATTGCCCCCTATACCGCGGGGCCGGACTCACCAGTCGCTTGAAGGCACCGTTGTCTACGTCTGTGGTAGGTTTCAGCGTTATCACATCAGTACGGCTTGCACTGTTGCGACGTAAAGATGGCCGCGCCACTCTCTGTTCACAACATGAAAGAACGCCGTTCCGTAATCCGTTTTTATTTTTGTGTTCTGAGGATGTACCAGGAGCGAAAATTCAGAGAAGACTTTCAGCATAATATGGAGACAATGTTTTGCCACAGCGAAGTCTTTACCAGTGGATTTAGCAATTCAAAAGGGGACGCACGAGCGTGAAAGATGAAGAAAGGTCGGGCGTCCATCTGCAGCCGTAACTGATGCCAATATGCCTGAATAATAGATCAGTGATTGCTGGTAACAAGGAAAACCTGCTCATTAGCCATGGTTCTAATGAAATCATACATAACAGACTCAACGTTCGCAAAGTCTGCTCGAGATTGTTCCAAGACAATTCAATGAAGTGTAGAAGCGCAATCCTTGGCGCGGTCATCACTACTTCGCAACAGCTGAAACCTACCACAGACCTAGACAACGGTGCCATCTAGCGGCTGGTGAGCACAAAACGCCATAGAGCCAACCTAAAGACAATTAGAGCAAAATTACACATACTTGTTGACTTCCCTACGTATTATTATTATTATACACTGACTGACAGAGCAAATGCAACACCAAGAAGGAGTGGTCAGAACTTTATGCCAATTGCAGGGTAGACTAACGTCACTGAGGTATGCTCATGATGTGAAATGCGCCGCTGTGCTGCGCACGTAGCGAACGATAAATGGGACACGGCGTTGGCGAATGGCCCACTTCGTACCGTGATTTCTCAGCCGACAGTCATTGTACAACGTGTTGTCGTGTGCCACAGGACACGTGTATAGCTAAGAATGCCAGGCCGCCGTCAACGGAGGCATTTCCAGCAGACAGACGACTTTACGAGGGGTATGGTGAGCGGGCTGAGAAGGGCAGGTTGGTCACTTCGTCAAATCGCAGCCGATACCCATAGGGATGTGTCCACGGTGCAGCGCCTTTGGCGAAGATGGTTGGCGCAGGGACATGTGGTACGTGCGAGGGGTCCAGGCGCAGCCCGAGTGACGTCAGCACGCGAGGATCGGCGCATCCGCCGCCAAGCGGTGGCAGCCCCGCACGCTACGTCAACCGCTATTCTTCAGCATGTGCAAGACACCCTGGCTGTTCCAATATCGACCAGAACAATTTCCCGTCGATTGGTTGAAGGAGGCCTGCACTGCCGGCGTCCGCTCAGAAGACTACCATTGACTCCACAGCATAGACGTGCACGCCTGGCATGGTGCCGGGCTAGAGCGACTTGGATGAGGGAATGGCGGAACGTCGTGTTCTCCGATGAGTCACGCTTCTGTTCTGTCAGTGATAGTCACCGCAGACGAGTGTGGCGTCGGCGTGGAGAAAGGTCAAATCCGGCAGTAACTGTGGAGCGCCCTACCGCTAGACAACGCGGCATCATGGTTTGGGGCGCTATTGCGTATGATTCCACGTCACCTCTAGTGCGTATTCAAGGCACGTTAAATGCCCACCGCTACGTGCAGCATGTGCTGCGGCCGGTGGCACTCCCGTACCTTCAGGGGCTGCCCAATGCTCTATTTCAGCAAGATAATGCCCGCCCACACACTGCTCGCATCTCCCAACAGGCTCTACGAGGTGTACAGATGCTTCCGTGGCCAGCGTACTCTCCGGATCTCTCACCAATCGAACACGTGTGGGATCTCATTGGACGCCGTTTGCAAACTCTGCCCCAGCCTCGTACGGACGACCAACTGTGGCAAATGGTTGACAGAGAATGGAGAACCATCCCTCAGGACACCATCCGCACTCTTATTGACTCTGTACCTCGACGTGTTTCTGCGTGCATCGCCGCTCGCGGTGGTCCTACATCCTACTGAGTCGATGCCGTGCGCATTGTGTAACCTGCATATCGGTTTGAAATAAACATCAATTATTCGTCCGTGCCGTCTCTGTTTTTTCCCCAACTTTCATCCCTTTCGAACCACCCCTTCTTGGTGTTGCATTTGCTCTGTCAGTCAGTGTATATATAATTCGCTGGGGCAATAAAGACCACGTTAAGTCTTGTTGCATTTGACACTGAACTTGGCCTTCTTTAGAACCCAAATTTCCCTCATTCTTTGTGAGTGGGCCTGCTTACGCTCCTCTGTCCAAGGGGCACCGTGTCTTCTCTTCGGTTGCTCGTCTCGGTTTAGCCCGTTCGTCAATATTTTCTTGCGGAAGAGATCTCTGTTAAGGGCGTCTTCAGCTAAGATATGTAGCATTTGCAGGTCTTCTTTGGTATTTATAAACCAGGGAATTGTGGTTTTGGGGTTTGAATCAAAAAAGTGAAAGATTTGTTTAGTTAACTTTCTTCTGTCCATTCTTTTCAGATGACAGTAAAATCGTGCCCGTCTTTTTCTGATTGTGTCGGTAATTTTTTTCTATTTTGCTGTAGACTTCCTTGTTGGATCTCTTTTGACGGACTCCATTTCTGTACTTTGATCCCAAGATGATTATTATTATTATTATTATTATTATTATTATTATTATTATTATTATTATTATTACTATTACAATGTATTGCAGTCGGAACTTTATGTGAATTTGGCCGGATGCCTTTCCTCGCACCAATCATATGTTCACCGATGTATTTACCATTGCGTGTTTCTATGATGGTTATTTATTTATCCTACGGTTTTTTGTAGTGTGATATGAAATATGAGAACACGACCATCGATTCAGAGGAATTTACCATGCGGGCTGGTAATCAAACTGAGGATCCTGTAAATCGAAGGCAAGTACGTTGTCAATTCAGCCAAGGCATCGGTTCATTCATCTCGGCAGTGGAATATTTAGACTGATATGTATTTCTAGTGGTTTACACCATACTAACACATGGAAATATTTCGACGATGCAACCAGGGGAAAGGCAAGGATTAGGTAGGTGGCGGCCTGCTATGAAAACAGGAAACCACGGAAACCATCTTCAGGGCTCCCGACGGTGGGATTCGATCCTATCATCCCAGGAAAGCAAGCTCGCAGCTACGCGACGCCAACCGCGCGTCCAACTCGTGGTAGTTTGATACCCTAATCTCACTCTAAAATGATATGTGCAGAGATTCTCAGATATGTTTATAATAACCAAATGTAATGATCTCCAAATATGACGCAAAATAATTCTAGTAAAATTCATCATGTAACAATGGGGATATTCAAACACTGAAGGAACAGCATAACCTGAATGTGAGCAGAGAAGTTCACATCCCAAAGAAGAGGGGCTAACACACAATACCTCGCTAAGGAAGACGTGATGTATGTAAATCGCATTCTATTTTGTTACGGTGAAGAGAGCGACAGGGCAGGCTTCTACAGAATCCTGTCTCTCTGCGATGGAATCAGAGCTCGCAACCAGCATGACACACATCACGGGCCTTATTGATGTGACAGAGCCTTCGACACAATACGCACATTTTATGAGGAACCTCTCGTACAATAAAGCCTAGGATCTACCTTGAGCTCGCAAAGGAAATAAGGCACGAACAACGCTGTGATCTTTTACCTTTGCCATTCATAATTCGTAAGGGAGCCTCCGTGCCTCAGACGGCAGCGCGTCGGCCTCTCACCGCTGGATACCGTGGTTCAAATCCCGGTCACTACATGTGAGGTTTGTGCTGGACAAAGCGGAGGCGGGACAAGCTTTTCTCCGGGTACTCCGGTTTTCTCTGTCATATTTCATTCCAGCAACACTCTCCACTAGCATTTCATAGCATTTATCAGTCATTAATAATCATCTTGGGAGTGACGACCCCATTGTAATAATAGCCTATATCTGGTTCATTCATTACATTCCTGACCCGGTCAAAGACTGTAAAACAGGTTGTAGGTTTTCATTCTCAGTTCGTAAGGATCACCTACTGAAAAGTATAAAGGGTTCAGTTAAGTGGAGATGTAGTAAGGAAAATTCCTCAAGTAAATAATTTGAAATACTTAGAGGAAATAATCCAGCCATTCGGATTAATCGTGAAACAATTCTAAATTAGGAAAAGCCTATAAAGCATACGGAAGAGGTACACCAAAATATCAATGCCGCGGAATACTAAATTAAAACACTATAACAGTGCAATTAAGCCTGAAGTATTATACCGCATCAGAATCCTTGATCAATGGAGACAAATCACTGACTATAAGTTTAGAAAAACAAGAAAGGAAAATTCTTAGAAACGTTTTCGGCCCAGTATGCGTAGAAAGGGTGTGGATTAAGAGGAGGTATCCTGAATTATATCAATTACGCCAAAGAAGAGGGGCTAACACACAATACGTCGCTAAGGAAGACGTGATGTATGTACATCGTATTCTATTTTGTTAGGGTGAAAAGACAGAAAATATCACATACTAATAGAAAAGGAAATTAGGAACTGAAATTTTAAGGCCATGTTCAAGGAATGGACAGTAAAAGACTTACAAAACAGATATTTAATTATGCCTCCTCACTAAACGTCAAGAATAATGGGATAATCGACTTTGAAAAAGACATTCAAGGAATCAGCCTAACAGCTTTGAAATACTGGTGAGCAAGCATAACTTTGCTGAAAAACCCAAAATAAGGACCACCGCTACATGGACAGAGAACGGAAGAAAGAACACAGCGAGAGGATGAAGAGATTCTAGTAAGAGAAGAAAGCAGATTAATCTCCTAAGTAATTTCAATTGCGTTCCTTATTTGGGCACAACGTTGTGAAAATAACATTAATAATAATGCATGTTGTGTGACTAGAGGATTCCGTCTAGACTGAAAACTAGTTGTGAGAATAGCACTCAAATTAGGCCAGTCAACAGAGGGCTGTTGCAAAGAACGTGTGGATTAAACAGGAGAAATAGAGTGAGGGATCAGACAATTAGATGAACATAACGTGTAGTGAAAAAAGCGGAAAAGTCAGAAAGGAAAGACTGAGAAGATTCGGTTTTAGTAGGAGGAGGTTTACGCAAGAAGAAGGGCGAGAAGACTATCTACTGTAAGATGAGAAAGGGAAGACCGAAAAGGAGATTGTTGGAGTGTATATGACACAGCTGAACTTACAAGAAAACGTGGTCGCAAATAGGAAAAATAGGAAGAAGTTGATATGCACCAGTGACTGTACTTACTGTGGTAATAATAGCAATAGCCCAGCCACTGGGCTGATTGTCAATATAAAGGCCTTCGGTTCAATCGGTTCCAGGTTCGATTCCCAACCGGGCCTAGGATTTTAACTGTGTATTGTGAACTCCTCTATCCCAGAAGCTAGGTGTTTGTGTTTGACTTAATACACTTCTTCTTCATCTTATTCTTCTGTCGTTACGGCCTCTGTAGGGCCACAGACAGCTTTCTCATGGCTTTTGTTTTCTTCTTCTCCTCCTTTCAGAACTTCATCCTCTATCTCCTTCTCTCCCGATCTTTGGCTGACATTTTCAGTACCCTCTTCTCTCTATCCTGTTCCTCATTTGCACATAATTACGCAATAGTAAATACATACCTAGGGATAGTGTTGGGGTCAGGAAAGGCATCCTGCCGTAAAACTAAGCTCAAGCCTTACGAACTGCCGACCCTAGGTAATACGGAAAAGAATAATATAATTATGTCATTTATTTTGCGTCGATCGGTCAAATGGCTTGCATTCGGGAGATAGTTGGTTCTAACTCCACTGTCGGCAGCCCTGAAGATGAATTTACGTGGTTTCCTATTTTCACACGAGGCTAATGGGGCTGTACCTCAAGTAAGGCCATGGACCCTACCTTCCCACCACTAGCCCTCTCCTATCACATCGTCACCGTAAGACCTACCTGTGTCTGAGGAACGTTAAGCAGATTGTAAATATTACGTCACTGACGTTTGTAGATTTAAATTCATCTAGAATACGTAGGCGCCAAAGCGTGCGTAAATGCAATGAGGCACGTACCAGAAGATTTAAATAACCCATTTCCAGCTAAACGGTCTATGATATCGTACGATGCAAAAGATCTCTGATGACACTTTTGGAGTTCACCCGCTAAGTTTACTTAAAAACTCAGCCATGGACGCCCGAAAATAAAACGGAACGTTGAAACTGACGTGCAAGCAGCCAGATGCCGTCAAATTAGAATCGTTGCACATGTAGCTGAGGTCATATTTTTACAGCGTTTTGCCCATCTGTGGAGAACGACAGAACTTGTTTAGATGATGCTGATTTTTAATTCTTCCAAAATCTCTTCATCTGGGCACTGAAAATTTCCTCCGTTCTTCATTCTATGATTTATTGATACTGGTATTCATTCCCTCAGCAAAATATTGGTTGCTGACTGCTTCTTTCAACTGGAGTCGATCTTGAACAATTTCCTGTGGGATGCCAATTTCCTGAAGGTCTTTTTCTACTTCACTAAGCCAGTTGTTCTTGACTAAAGGCTGCCTGTCTGAGGCGGTAAAGGCGTGCTCAGTTCGTCCGGAAGGACGTGGGTTCGAATCCCCGTCAGAAAGTCGTAAAATTTAAGAAACGAGACTTCAGGAGTGCACATGGCCCTGAATTTCATTCAGCCTACACCAAAATGAGTATTAGGTATCCACTCTACCCCATCACTTTCTGAGGTGACGGATAGTGGAAGGTTTTACTTTCCACCCCTCCAAGGGCCTTCATGCCCTGTACGGAGATGACTTTGCTCTGCTAGTTGTTCTTGACTTTCAGTGACAGAGCAAGGCTGAGAATCATTTTGGTCAGCCACTCGTTATTCGCTCTGAGAATGTGGCCATAGAACTTTAATTGCCTTTTCCTGATGGTGTCTGATATTTTCAGAATGCTGATAAAGCTCCTGAGACTTCCCTTTCATTCAGATTCCCTCTGCGTAGACTGGGCCAAAGATCTTCCTCAATATTTTCCTCTCCTGTTTCTCTATGTCTTTATTAAGTAATCTGCCTCCAATGATCAAGGTTTCCAAGACGTATAGTGCTTCAGGTTTGTGTGTTGTAATGTCTTAATTTTGCGTTCCTGCATATTGATTTCTTCTTATATCCGTTCCAAGTGAGTCTATGGGCCTTCTTTAATTTTGAGATCCTCTCCTTATGCTTTGAGATTCAGGCCTGATGACTTATTATTAATATTATTATTATTATTATTATTATTATTATTATTATTATTATTATTATTATTATTATTATTACAATATTCTGTCAATAGTCAAGATCGATTACATTCGGAGGGGCGTTAAGCAGCACTTTTTCTTGATCCTTGCTTTATTGCTTCAGTAGTTAGTTATGTTTCATTAAATTGGTAAAGGTTTCTGTGAATCACCCAGTGTTAGAGAACATGACACAAGGTAACGTCTCTTCAGTGATACAGAAGTCCAGGCCTAGGACGAAGCGAAAATGGACCTGGTTTTGTTCAGTAAATTACGGAGTGTTTGCCTCAGGGGACGAGCAGACGAGTTTAGCGGGCTGCATACAGCACTGGGGTGCCCAGCACGGAAAACGAGCAGCTCTACTACTGTCGGCTCCTCAGCCATTAAATCAGCCCTCGTGGCGCAATCACATTAAAATATAAATTTCATATTGCTGTGTCCGGTACGAAACACAACCAACACAGTAAAAAAAACTTATGATTTAGAAAAATAACATACTCGTATGCATCAGGCTTGCTGACGACATGGTGTTTCTAGCAGCAACTGAGAAAATGATTAATATCTTGCTGGAAAAATTAAGCAGATCGTGTTAAAACTTTGGTATGAAAATTAACAGAAAGCAGGCTAAGGCAATGATCATGAGTAAGAAGAAAGAAGTAGCAGCAAAGATTCCATGGACTCCATGTCATTATTGGGACTACTTTCCTATTAATCTGCTTATTACGACATTTAATATGTCACTTCTCAATCAATCACCACTTTGGATTTAAGGCCGCTGCATGATATTGACACTTTGTTGATGTAGTATGGTTATTTTTATATATTTCTATTTATTGATGAGGAAGATAATTCATTATTTATTTAGTATATAAGTACATTTGACTTCCAATCAAAAAGATTGATTAATTCAAAATAAATAATCTGAATTATATTTATCGTCTCATCATTCACAATCATTCTCACATCAATCGTCATAACGCTGGCCTCAATTCTCTCCAAAAAAACCATCAATGACCGAGAAAAAGCTTCCCCTTTTGAGTGTGGATTTGACCCTAAAAGCTCAGCCCGGCTCCCCTTTTCCTTACGATACTTCTTAATTGCTGTAATTTTCCTTATTTTTGATTGCTTTACTTCTTCCTGTTATCATTATTATAAATTGATCAAATATTTTATCATGATCAATTATTAGTACAATATTTCTACTAATCCTATTATTAGGATTATATCACGAATGAAACCAAGGAGCCCTAGAATGAAAAACTAGAACAAGTATTTGCATTCAGATATTTAGGAAGAAAAATGAGAGGTGATCTATATTGTTCGAAGAGCAGGATCGCATTGGCCAAGGAATCACACAGGAAGTACAGGGTACTGATGAGTAGGCCACTGAATACAGACCTTAAGAAGAGTTCAGTGTAGTGTGGAGTGTTCCTCTTTATGGGTTTAAGACTTGCACTTTAAGAAGGGAGAATGAAACAAGATTTAAATCTTTTGAAATGTGGGTATGCAGAAAAAAAGGAGAAGATCAACTGTCAAGACAAATTAAGAAATTAAATAGTACTGGAAAGAGTAGGTGAAGAAAGAACGACAACACTGGACATCATTAAAAAGAGAAAAAAGAAATGGCTAGGTTACGGTTTACGAAGGAAATGTTTATTAACACAGGCAATGGAAGGAAAAGTTGCAGGCAGAAGGTTGAAAGCAAGAAAGAGGTATCAGAAATCGAGAGTGTGAAAATTAATGGAAGATACTGGAAAACTAAAAGGATGGCAAAAGATAGATCATCTTGGAAAATGCATGTGAAAACCTGCTGATAGGCAGAGAACAGATCATGATGATGATGATGATTATTATTATTATAGGCATTTGTAAAATAAATAGCGCACCATGAACGAATCAAGAGACTACAACGGAGGTTGACACACAGTATCATCAAAGGCTAAATGCTGGCTGCTTGCGCGTGCTTCTACGGGGCATATATGTTCCTCAATATTTGTAGAGGTAAGCCAGCGACTAAGGCCTTGTGTATAACTTTCCAGGTTTTAACAGTAGGCATATTTCTTTTACTGCCCATGGGGTTTTCTCCTGACCCTGATCACCAGCCTTCAGTACCTCAAAAGCTAATGCCAAACCTGGATAACGTGTGTTTTGGGAATGACACTACACTTCCTTTATTATCCCCACTTCCCAACTATATTGGCTTTTCCTCTTCTTAAAAATAACGCTATGTCGGAGGCAATGTAGCTTGTGTTGATAGCCACGCGCCGGGTGAGATCTTCGGGGTGCCTTCCAAACAAAAACGATCAATGCCGAGATAAGTTGAATGAACACGTAGCATGCCCCAGTGGCACACTCAACAAGTCTCTTCTTCTTTCTTATATTTTTTTACGTCGCACCGACACAGATAGGTCTTATGGCGACGGTAGGATAGGGAAGGCCTAGGAGTGGGAAAGAAGCGGCCGTGGACTTAATTAAGGTACAGACCAAGCATTTAATTGATTTGAAAATAGGTAAACACCGAAAATCATCTTCGGAAATGCAGACAGTGGGGTTCGAATCTACTATCTCCCGGTTGCACGGCCCAAACCGCACGGTAAACTCGCCGAGTCGACAAAACCGGATAGATGTGTGTTAGAGAGGTTGCATTTCTCTCCAAATTTCAGTGCATTACAAATTACGATGGGACTGGAAATGTATGACGCAACCGTGCCCGTAATAAAGGAGAAAAATGCTAGACTTGCGAAAAAACTACTCCTGGAGCCCTCACCATGACAAGTACCAGTTCACGAATCACAGTTGATTAGTATAAGATCAGTCGTATATTCATCAGGTATCGCTTATTATAATCTCAGGCCTTCCTCTTAACTGACTGAATAAGCATATCGTAAATATTTACTTGACGAGATCGCCGAATTCCACCACACCGAGTTTCGAAACACCAGATGTCTTGTAATATCCCCTGAATTGCCAGCCACAGCTGTGATATGAGATGAAATACGAGGATTGCACTTGCCATACAATGGCCATATATCCTAGAAAGCATGATACACATAGTACACGGGCACAGCACGAGATGGCGGTGCGCTAGACAGGTACCACGCACAGTGTGATGGAACTGCAGCAGTGAGTCAGGCTCCGTACGAAAGATGTGACTTCGGCGCTGGGGGTGGGAAGTACTAGAGCGCCCACCGTACTCAATAGACTTGTTTCCATGTGATTCTGACCTCATCCCCAATGATAAAGATTGTGATAATATAAATTTATGAATTCTTACCTTTAACTTATTAAATTAATATGCGCTCAAGCTAACCACGCTCTTGCTATAACATTAATTATCATTGTACAAACATGTATTATCTCCATGACCGGGGGGACAATATCATCCTCCTTTTGATTGTTTAAATAGGCCTGATATTTAGGTCATCGTCCCGTAAAGGTACGAAATGAAACGAAATATAATGACAATACAAATTTGAAAATTCATCCACTGACGAAATTCTTCAAAACTTGATGATGAAGAATGAATGGATGGGCATGAACGAAAAATAACCAGCGGATCGAAGTCACAAGATTGAAAAATAAAGCATAATTCCAGAATCAATACACTGACTAGAATTCAAAAAGACGACAATGAACAATGATTATGAACTTAAATAATCAGTGTTCCGGCCCGAAATGCCCCAACTTCCCAGAAACCAACTTAAAACAATGGTATATACTGATCCAAAGGCTGCTTCCAGAGCACACTCCTGAATCGATGATGCTTGCTGGCTAAAGGGTTCCAAAATCCAGATCAACGGCCCATAATGGCACTTATCGCCAGTAAAGTAGAACCATATCATTTCCGATCTAGCGGTACTAATCACAAGTAACGTAGACTCACAGTGTTCCTCACATTATCTTACTACTCTCAGGGACCCGTATTATCCTGTGGTGTTCCTCATATAGTGGGTAATAATCCCAGGCAACACAGATCCATGGTGTTGCCCATTTAGCGGTACTAATCACAGGCAACGCCCAGACCCGTGGTGTTCCTCAAAACGCAGACCCATTATGTCCACAACCAGATGACGGAACACCCTTGCGAGTTTAGCCTCTTTGTGTCTCCTTGGGGTGTTCCAACCGAAGCTGTACAGAGAGCGGAGCCTCCGTCATAGTGGCGGATACTACACACGGTTACTCTAAACCCATAGTGATCCACCCACAGATCCATGGTATTCCTCACACAGTGTGGTACTAATCGGAAGAAAAGTCGACCCATGGTGCTCCTCGTGTGATGATGCTAATCACAAGTAATCTCATGGTTGAAAATTCGGCACCCATTGGTCGCCCCTTTTAGTAAACTCTTACGACATTCAAGGAATACCGTGGATATATTCTTCGTCTTGGTCCCCCACCCACAGCGTGTTGTGTGTTTGGTCCGTGAGAGCTATTGTATTTCGCTCAAGTCCACCGACAAGCCGGTTAGGACCCACCCACCTACCCTCCACCTGGGACGCGCCACGTGGAAGTATCATCTCTCTCCCTGCTATGATAGTGTAGTAGGTTCGTGGCCAAAGCTAAAGAACCATGCTCTATTCAGTAGAAAAATACATCTACCAGGTTTGGAAAGTGGTTATTTTTGGGGGGTTGAGGTGGGGGACGGCACACAAGAGAACATTGTCAAAGCTACGAAACGTGATATAACAAAAATCAGACATGGTTAGGTGACTGCTATCCGATGTTTCCCGCAACCTTCTAGAAAATCTATAGGACTACCTACTCTATGAGAATAACCAATATGTAGCACAATGGCTGACAGTTCACTCGGTTTATAATGCTACACCTGGTAAAACTACTCGGAAGGTAGTAGGTTCGAGCCACGCTGTCGGCAGCCTTGAAGATGGCCTTCCGTGGTTTCCCATTTTCACACCAGACAAATGTTGGGGGCTGTACCTTACTTAAGGGCATGGCTGCTTCCTTACCATTCCTAGGCCTGTCTTATCCATCGTCTCCCTAAGACCTATGTGTATCGGCGCTACGTATAGCAAGTAGTAAATAAAACAAAACTACCCGACATTATTTATTGCGCCCTGGTGGGGGTGTGATAAGCGTCATGCAATTATGATGAATTATTGAGGAATATATATTTCGTTTTCAGAATAAAGAATGTCTTACTGTACATACAGTAAGAGCAGGCCAGGCCGAGATGGTATGGTGAAACATGCAAAGACTGTTGTCTCCACTGAAATTAACAAACACAATGAACGGCAGAATTAGAATTCTCAGAAATTGTGACAACGAGGAAAGAGAGAGGATAATGTGTTGCCAAAGTTTTCATAGCCCCGGGCAGAATAGGTAGTGGCAACAGCGCAAAGAGCTGGGTGCAGATTTCTGAGAAATGATGGCAGGGTATCTCCATGTACTAGCGGGAGTTGAACGCGGGGTTGGCACTGGAAGAAAAAAATATGAGCCTTCCCGGTCCCGTGGTTTAGGTGGACCAATGGAAAAATTCACTTGACCAAAGCAAGGCGACAACTTCGTATTGTAAGAAGCACTAGCGAGGCTAACTCCGCGGATTAAACTGATAGAAGGGAGTGAGTTATCAATTCAGAATAAGGTGGAATTTAGGAGCCTTACTATATTATAAAACTTATAAAAAGTGAATAATTGCGGGAGATTGCATGGTGTAATTCTGAGAATTCATGGACGCTATTCGTTGATTGGCTACCGGCCAGGGACGCCACAAAAGAGCGCGAAATTCCGGTCCGGGATATGGCAGCTAAATTCGCAAATATATCCATTACCAGCGAACGATAATAGTTGAGAATTGGTATAGAGCCTTTGAGAACATAATTACATCATTGGATATCATATTTAAGCCACGGGCCGAACCGAAAATTGTCGTATGAAGATATCGGGACTGCGCGTCCCAAGATGAACTCCGGTGAACTCGGAAGAGAAGGGATACAAGTATAAATATGAGGTCGTGGACAAGGACTAACAACTACTTCTGACAAAGTGCTCGAGCGGATACCACGCCTGGGGTGCGTGACAACTTCTGATATTTTGTTCGAGCCGTGATTACGCCAGGGGTGCGTGTGTGTACTTACTCGTGGAGTAGGGTTCGAAGTATTATATTTTTACATAGTACAGTGATTCATAACGCGATGTAGCTCATATTACAGTCTTGAGCAGTATACTAGTATGACGTGTTTCAAATAGTTACAGGACTCAGTAAAGCATAACTTACGGAGTGTGAGATTCTACCAACAGATTAGGAAGTACGTTACGTGAGAACGATCACGAGTGTTTGATGTATTTCACCTAGTAAACAGTCGATTATAAACTGATACCTGGTCAGCTGTGTGAACGCGTGACGGAAATTCAAGTGCGCGCACGGGCCGTTGTAAAGGGGATCCCGAGGTATCCCATGTTCCTAGTGTCCGGGAAAGGAATGAAGAATGTATATCTACATTAAGTGGGCTAGATACAAGGCCGAGAGTGTAAAATTTGTGAGTAGAATTTAGGGTGGAAATTCTTCCAGAGTGCAACAGTTATTTTATTTGTTCTTATTCAAAATGTGTAAAGTTGAAAAGGGTCAAGGATTAATTCTTCAAGCTGGCATGAATACCAGTGGAATGCAGTGCTAAAAACCGGAGGGGCTAGGCCCCTTGTCCGGTTTTAGCAGACTACAAGGGCAGAGATGAGTAACCTTTTAAAATATTTGTAGATTGCCATCGTTACGGGGAGGAAAACATATAAATTTATCATGTAACTTAATTGCGAAACGAGCCGTTTCCGGCTCGTATAAATTCAAAGATAGATAGACAAAGGGACAAATTAATATGTACATAATTAGATCAAGCACTCATCATAATTTTGATTATTAAATAGAGTAGAGTAGTGTTTATTTGTTCATTCAAGTGCTTGAGTTGTTTGATATGATATGGAGCACGTTTCACGTAAAGATAATGTTAATATTCATTTAGAAGTGCTGCCAAAGTCTTTTTCCGTTATCGGAACGTTTATAGATATTAAGGCATGTTGTTAATATAATCCAGAGGTAGGGTTGCCAAGTGATATAAATTGTTGTGGGACGGAATGAAGTCCATTGATTTGTTTGTAAATATCGCGAAGTTCGCCAGTGGACAAAATAATAATCTGTAGAAGTGTCGGAGTAGTTACATTAAAATTGGGTAATGTGTAAAGGCGTGTTTAATAATAATCTTTGAGAATAAAGGCACGGGCCTAGTTGGATAGAATGATTGCAAATTAAAGTAATTTAAATGTGGAGATATTATGTGGCATGAATATTTAAGTTGGGCATTGAATCCGATTTTAACACTAATTGTTGATTTAACGTTTTTGGACTCCATAATATTACTAAATAAAATTTGGTAGAAACGAGATAGGCATTTTGATAATATGGTCACGCTATGTTTGAGGCCCAGAGTGATTTGAGCCAAAAGTTGAGATTTGGAGTTTGTGGGACAGGAATCCGGCCCGAAATGAAAGTGAATTGTACTGATGTTGATGAAGAAATAGATGGATCTTAAGGCCTACATAGAGGTTGTATTTCTATACCAGTATATTGAGTGACAGAATAGAGTCCACACACCGAGGGTTAATTAATGAAAATGTTTTGAAGAGTTCCGATGGATAAATGGACTTCAAAATGGAAAAGGAAGGAATAATTTAACACTTGCAGAGATTGGAGGTATTTGCCCAACTCCGAGGTGTTATGGGACTTGAGAATTGTCTTAGGAGAATATGGTCTCCATGAATTAACGACAGTACGAAAACAAGGTTGCGGGTTCGAACACTATTATGTCCCGACCGATATGAATTCGGATCTTGGTGATTTCTGTTTGGGAGAGAACGTATGTGACTAAATTATAAAGATGGGGAATAAAAATAAAGATTCTCGAAAGCATAAGAATATTAACAGTAATAATATTCCAAGTAAATCATGTTTGGATTGATTAGTGCCAACATAAATCGGAATTGTAAAAGGGGTTATGCGTTAAACATATTAAGAGTGGACTACCGTGTAACAAGCGAAATTAGTTTTTTTTAAATAATAATAATAAATATTTGAGGAAGAAGAAGAAAATTTTTTAAATTTTTATTTATGAACACAACAATGATGGTGGGAATTGAATTGAAAATATTGACATTTTCAAACCACTTTAATAATGATAAAATTTGAAGTAAAAAAAGGAAGCTACTTTTTTTTGAAGAAGAAGAATTTACTTTTTATATTTTGGACATAATAATGATGTTGGGAGTCGAAATGAAAAATTTGAGATTTCTAACTAATAATAATAAGAATGAGAAAATTTGAAGAAGGAGAAGAAGAATAAAAACGAAGCTACTTTTTTATTTCAGATGAGAATAAAAAGAGCGAGAAGTTGAAGTATTATAGCGAGGATGATTACGTGTTACGATAATCACGATCTCCACGATTAATAATAATGTTGATAATAATAATAATTATTATTATTATTATTATTATTTATATTTTAATTTATTATTTCGGAGGCTGAGGATGAATGATACTAGGGAAGTCAGCTGGCGAATTAACGTAATAATGTCAAGTTGTTGTGAATAATAAGTTAAGTTAATATGTGTACAATGAAGGCAAATCCCTACATCTGGACCATTAAGTTAGAGTCGCTTTGTCGTTTCCTTCAACTAACGATTAGCATATCTTGGTTAGGAACCCAGGGAGAGTTTGTAATTTCCCGGGTTGGTCTCATCTCAATGAAAGTGGAGGCGATAACATGGTCCATGTGATCGCGCCTACTTAGCCAACAGGTAATTGGTCCATGATCAAATAGGGTCATGGAGTTAACGAAGGCAAATCTGATACCTTCAGATACCAACGGTTCCACCACCCAAATGGAAGGGTGGTCAGAAGTGATAAATATTATGTACTCATTTTCAGAAATAATTTGCCAAATTACCGGCAAATCAAGGGTCAACAGATTTTGTTGTGTGTAAAAATGATTTTGTTTACTTAAATAAAATGCTCCTTTACCATTTGCAAGGAAACAGTTCCAGGTTCTTGTGTCTTGTAGAATAGTAAACCCTTGGTGGCCATTTAAATATCCGTCCCCATCCCTAGGATGGAGCCTTCATAATTTCCCTTTGATCTGAATACATATATAATTTGTGTGTTTTATGATGAGCCTTAAAGTTAAAGATTAGAGTGTCCCGTTCAACCCTGTAGTACTGATTGGATGGCGCCCTTACATTTAGTTTGAGATCTTATATCTCAAAATATACATTTTTTTGTGTTTATTAGTTGCGATAGATTCGGACCTTAACACTCCCTGAGATAAATGCTGGTTGGGACTCAGGCTTTGAGCGGGTACATTATACATTCCACTGCACTTTACGCTCCCTAGTCCCATCTGCATATTTCCTTTTGGCGGACAGATTTTCCTTCCAACCCCCGTTCATGCATTACCTGTGTAATAACGAGAGAATTACTGGTAGATAGGTGAGAAGTGCATCATGGAGAACCAAAGTCACCCCTCTCCGTTTCCTACACAGACCGTGGAATAATTCATGGCCAGCTCAATTAGTTCAGCTGGATACCTCAGTTCCAATCCGGTTTGGTTTAAATTTAGCTGCGCTCTGGGTTTGTTTGCGAAGTGTACAACACAGCCGAGCGGAAACGGAAGGCCAGCTGATGCAATCACATGGGGGTTACTCGAGTTTGCAGAGCGGAGCAACCGTAGCTCAAACATTTCCTCACACAGCGTTTCAACCAGGACTAGAATATTCACCACAGAGGATAGGAGTTACAGAGTTATATGCTACTTCCAGATTTTGAAAGCGGTTCCTTTTTCAACTAATAGGTGAAATACAACCCACTGCACTCTAGATGCAGGCTGTATCAACAGTTATTCTAGTGAGTGTATTGATAAACACATTGTTACTGCAGATTTAAATTATCGTTCATTATCAGTCTCAGCAACAGAGAAAAAGCAGTATATTAGTTGAAGAAATACCTTTGTATAGATAACTAGCTATATTACCCGACACTACCCGGGTACTCAGCTGATTATTTACTTTTAGATATCTTATTACCTGTTAATAATGAGTGAAGCGAACTTTTGTAGACTCTTTACTTTGAAGTTTCCTGATACTTTAAGAATTCTTTTGTAATTTAAGAGTTATTGTTATGTGCTTAATTTCAAGTTTTAATTATAGATTAATTTTTTTCTAGTTAATTGAAACAGGTATGAAGAATTTGTGAATATTCCTGGAATGAATACGCTGGCAACGTCCCGAAAATGTGCGAACGCAATGTTAGCGATTAAATGCTTGAAGAGTGAAGTGGACTGTCCGGCTATACTGGGGTCGATCCCACTTCATGTTCCAAGCAGACGAACAAGGCAGAAATGTATATTCCACCTGCCCAAATGTAGAACGGTTGCATATGAAAACTCTTGGCTCATGGAAGCCCTTAGGACAATACATCAGCTGGAAGGGTCACTCGACATTTTTCACCACACTTCCACTGCAATTCGTAAAGTTCTTCTCAAGGATAGAACGCGATAATTTTGTAAATTATGTAAATAATCTGTAGAAAATATGCGATGATTTATATCTATTTGTATATATGTATATTGTATGCATATTATTTAATTTATTTTTTATTTAATTTATTTTACTTTTTATTTAATTTTCTATTACATTATCTGTAATTGGGACATCCTGTAGGTGATAAATAAATATATTCTATTCTATACTCTCGGTCAGTTTGGACATTTTATTCATCACCAGTTCTCACCGTGCCTATGCAGCTTAACTGGTACTTAAGCGGCATCCAGTGTGTCACAGTACATCTCAGCGACCGCAGAAACTATGCACTCCACTTTAATACTGGTCGTTTTCTATGTTCATACTTCGCCCCCTTTTCACCCCGTACAATACTTTTTTTTTTCTTTTTTTTTCTTTTTTTTGCTAGTTGCTTTACGTCGCACCGACACAGATAGGTCTTATGGCGACGATGGGTCAGGAAAGGGCTAGGAGTGGGAAAGAAGCGGCCGTGACCTTAATTAAGGTACAGCCCCAGCATTTGCCTGGTGTGAAAATGGGAAACCACGGAAAACCATCTTCAGGGCTGCCGACAGTGGGGTTCGAACCCACTGTCTCCCGGATGAGACCTCACATCTGTGCGCTCCTAACCGCACAGCCAACTCGCCCGGTGTGCAAATTTTTTTTTTTGCTAGTTGTTTAACGTCGCACCGACACAGATAGGTCTTATGGCGACGATGGGACAGGGAAGGGCTAGGAGTGGGAAAGAAGCGGCCGTGGCCTTAATTAAGGTACAGCCCCAGCATTTGCCTGGTGTGAAAATTTGAAACCACGGAAAACCATTTTCAGGGATGCCGACAGCGGGGTTCGAACCTACTATCTCCCGAATACTGGACACTGGCCGCACTTAAGCGACTGCAGCTATCGAGTTCGGTAAAACTTTTTCTAGGCAGTCATATGTGTAGCAGAATCTCTTCTTGGCATAGCCTCCATTTACGCACGAGTCTACTTAGAACACCAGGCCTGTACTCTACTACAGAATCATTGAACTGAGTGGGATAGTCTGATGCCAATATTTCCATAATGGTTGGTTTAGGCACTTAAAAGGTTTTCGGATCCCGTAGGGCCTAACTGAGTTTTTTCCTCGCGTCGCGAGACTTACAATGAGCGTAGTCTCGTCCTTGTACGACAAGATCGATATTTCACCTATATTAGCTAATGTTGATGTGTGAAAGTAGCTACATCAAGGGCATGGAGAGGGATGCTAACATTTCTTATAGATAGCGCTATCCGCAGGGTCCTGAAAGGTAAGTATACAAAATTTGGTTCAGATTGGTGGAAAGGTACGGATTTGTATAAGGAACAGACAGACAGACATTCTGTTTTATATACATAGATGTTCAGATCGTTTCTTCGGACTAACACAGGCATTGCAAGTAGAGTTGCCAGATTTCTATATTTGTCAACAAGGAAGCCGTACTTTCCAGTATTACCTTAGTTAAATGTAACTTTATAGAATTTTAGTCTTTCGAACATACAAATTCAATAGCCTATAAATATTACGCAATAACATACTTGTAAAGATAAAATTAAATAAGGAATAATATGCACACTATTAAACAAAGAATGACATGTTTCTTTATTGAAAGACACTCATCAAATTCTATCAAGTCACATTCAATAGTTGGAAATATTTGTGTTCATTTCTGTCTAAACACCCAAGAATTTGAAATGTGTAAGTTATCCTAATGAAGTCCTGTTTTGCCTCCACTCCAGCATATAATTCAGCATATTGAGTGTTGCTTTATAGAATCTGATCATGATATTTTAAGAACGAAACGTGCCATTGTATGATTAATAATTTGTATGTTATTTCTTGTTTAATAATGTGTATTTTTACAGGTATGTAATAGTGTAATATTTAACAGACTGAAAAGCTTTTAAGTTACATTTATGGACTAGTTGGCGAACAAGAAAAACTTACCAGATTTCCAGATGGAAAGTAAGGAACATTTCCATTGTTTTGCCATGTAGCGCTAAAAATACCCACCATAGTCATTTAGCGAATGAGGGAAGAGGCCATATTAACAAGTCAATACTGGTAATAATTAGAGTGTGGGCTTTTAAGCAGAGTACAAACTTATTTGGTTATTAGGAAGTGACGTCTAGCCCTTTGTTTCGTTATGTAGCAGGAGTAACATAAAATCTAGGGGTTCTGAGGGTCCGTACCCCTAATGTTTATAGAAGACTCACAAAATAATCGTCGTGTAGGGTAGACTATACTTGTCACTCGCTTCAATAATTCTGTATTCTAACCTGGGCGATTACTGTCTAAAATGCGGACTCTGGTGGTAATGTACCAACGTGAAATATTTATTGTATTACTACAAACTAATATGCGTTAGTCCCTAGACTGAAAGATACATTTGACAAGTTCTTGTCATTTGAACACGGAATTTGCAACAATTTTTTTTAAGAAAACTTCTTTGTGAAATTCCTCACAATTCTCATTATAATTTAAGTATAAAAACAATATTATGTTTTTATTAAATGTACAGAGCTACCATTTCTATCAACTCTCCATTTTATTGCCATTATCGAAAATACTCTCTCAGTATACGCAATTGGATGGACATATAGTAATTAAAACAAAACTTAACTACATGTTTATGTTTTCTGAGCCAGCACCACCTTCCCCGGAAAAGATACCATTTCGACAACTTCTGAACATAATGCTATCCATATTTACCTCATCCTCTAAATATAGTGTCACGACTAACATTAAAACCTTGCTGAACTGAGGCAAGTTTTCTAGGCTTAAACAATGTATCAACGGAAGAAAATTATTAGAGTCCGCCTCTTTGCTGTAGTGGTTAGTGTTATTAGCTGCTATTCCCGGGTTCAGTTCCCGACTCTGCTACAACATTTGATAAGCGGTACGGGGGCTGGAACAGGCTCCACTCAGCCTCGGAATGTCAAATGAGTAGAGCGGCTTTCGACTCGCATATCAGCCATCCTCCAAGTGGTTTTCCGTGGTTATCCACTTCTCCTCCAGGCAAATGTCAGGATAGTACCTAGCTAATACAACCTCCAGAGTTAATTTCAGAGGAGAACTTTAAAACACTTTCGAGATAATGACAGGAATTGGAGAGGGAGATGGGATCTCGCTCCTGCTTTTCAATTGCGTCCTTGAAAAAGGCATCCGCGAGTGGCGCAAATAAATTAACAACGATGGGCTCCAAAATGGAATGAGATTGGAATAAAAGAACACGAATCTTCCAGTTGATTTCCTATCTTCTGCAAATGATCTAGCAATTTTCTCTCATTCTTCAGTCAGGAGTACAAAGCAAATTAACAACTTCAAGCCACAGGCGGAAAATGCAGACTTTCATATCTCTTTGGAGGAAATGCAATGCATAATTAACATGAAAGTAGCACCAAGAGCGCTAAAAGTAAATCAGGGGGCAATCAGATGGACACATAAGTTTAAATATCTTGGTGAGTGTATGGAACCATACATCTCTGAATAAGAAGCATTCGCGTCACGTATGAATAAAATTTAAATTCCATATCAACTGAACTAAGGCGTTTACAACAAAAATTTTATATCCTTGACCGCAAAAATCAGACGTTATTACACTATCATAAGACAAGAGGCTTTGTGTGCAGCGAAATGCCTTGATATAGACAGCAAAATCCTGATAAAAAAGTTGGAAATTAAAGAAGGAAAGATCTTACGGAAATTACTTGGCCTAGTGAATATACATATCGGCATAACAATAAGATGTCCCCTCATGTCCAAAATTTCCCTGATGTGATGCTGAGGAGGGGAAATGCATTTTATGATCACTTGCTAAGAATGAAACCAACATGATTATGTAATCGGATTTTTATCTATTTTAAAGATAAGAATACCCACCAACTTGGTTCAAGGTGGAGAAAAGAGACCTACAGGAGATCACTTATGAAGATATATAAGAACGCAACCCACTCAGGAGGAAATTAGCCCTAGAACCACAACGTGGGGTCGTGGGCGACCCGCCTGACTACTGAACGGATTCTGCCCATGCGCCTCTATGATCAAGGAAGCTGATGCTTCCAGTACCTTCAGTGCTTGACACGTTATTGAAACCAGTGTTTGCATTACTTTCTCCCGCTATTTATATTCAAAGTTATAGGCTCTTGAGTCGCATATGACCCCACGTTGTGAGTTGTGTAGAGTATTTGTCTGTGGTGAACCGTTTGTAGTGGAGTGTTTTATTGGTAACTTTATCAAACAATGGCATTGTACAAAGACTTTTTTGCTATTTGTTTTACGTAGCACCGACACAGATAGGTCTTATGGTGACGATGGGAAAGGAAAGGCCGAGGAATGGGAAGGAAGCGGCCGTGGCCTTAATTAAGGTACTGCCCCAGCATTTGCCTGGCGTGAAAATGGGAAACCACCGAAAATCATCTATAGGACTGCCGACAGTGGGGTTAGAACTCACTACAGCTCCCGGAAAAAGCTCACAGCTGCACGCTCCTAACCGCACGGCCAACTCTCCCGGTGGTATAAAGACTGGTAAAAGACGAAAAATGATCAAACGCTTAGATTTCCTAAAAATCTTGCCCTAGGACTCTGTGAAGAACATATGAAGACTAGAATGGTAAACAAGAGGCTTCCAAGGCAACTCAGAAATGACATTCACAAAGTACTTGGTTATGAGGAGGAGCACAGTGACGTTACTGCGCCAATTGGGTGACGAACTGGACGATGTGCTTTCTGTCCTGGAACCAGGTGTAGCAACTTGCTGTTCCTGCTCTAAAAGCCTATGTGCAGAACATAGGAATAATGTCTGTGAATAATGCAAGCCGTAAGATAGTGATTACTCACCGTGGAAAATGTCGAACTTCAAAACCAAGAAAAGGAACACACTTTTGATAACAAAGATACGTACATCAGATTGTGTGGTAATACAGTTAATTACTTTCTTATCTGAACTTATCCTGAAAAAATATAAGTGATTTGTTTATTTTAAGCTAAATATTGCGAAGATATAAACAGTAAGACACTAAATATTCACGTAGAGAAGTGTTTAATATTCAAACCGACAAAAAACGCACTTTTAATCAAATTGTTCAGTAAACAATATTACTTGACATTTTGGTAAATTTCTTTATGTTTTGAGCTTAATATACTCAAATGAAAGTAATTTCATTATTTCAAGTAGAATAAATGTTATTCAATGCCTAAATAATTTGTTCAAATACAGGGTCGTGGGTGACCGCACGTTGTAATTCTAGTTCCAAGAAATGAACGTTGTGGTACTAGGGTTAACATACGAGGGTTTAAGATAGGAAAGACGTGGATGGAGGATATAAAGTCACTGCAGGGTAAAAGATTCACACCTTGAAGTAGATTCAAACCTACTGGATATTTTTCACGTCTACTGAATTCCAAATACAAGCATCGGTACTTACATTCAATATTAGAATGTGTTTTTCTTTCTTTCTTTCTTTATTTCTTTCTTTCTTTCTTTCCTTCTCTCTTTATTTATTTATTTATTTATTTATTTATTTATTTATTTACTTATCGTATGGCTTTTCATGCGGGAAGTGTCCGAGGACCTCTTCGTCTCGTCTGGTGTAGGTCTCTCTATTTGACGCTCAGGGTGACCTACGCGTGTCCGTGTGATATAATGTTGGTGACGACGATGATGATGATGATGGATTAGAGAGAGAGGACTGAACGGGGTTCCGCCACATGGCCTAACACCAACAGGTCTGCTCGAGGCTTACAGACCAGCAAAGGGTAGCGCTGACGCTGATTCAGAATTATTTGATAAGATAATCAGCTATGTGGGAAACGACACAGAAAGGAATGTGATTGTAGCGGGAGATCTGAATTTACCAAATGTCAATTGAGAAGGTAATGCAAACAACAGGAAGCATGACCAATAAACTGAAAATAACCTAATATGATAAGGATATCTTATTCAGAAAATGACGGAATCAACTAGAGGGAAAATATCCTGGACGTGGTGCTGGTTAAACCAAATTATCACTACAGAGAAAACGAAGTAATAGATGGTATTAGTGATCATGAAGCTGTTTCTGTCGTAGTTAAAAATAAATGTGATAGACAGGAAGGTCTTAAACGCAGGAAAATTAGGCAGTACCATATGGCTGATAAAGCAGGCATGAGGGAGTTTAAAAAAAGTAACTACGATCGTTGGAAAACGGTAAATAAAATGTAAACAGACTTCGGGAAGGGTTTAATAAAATTGTTGAGGAATGTGAAAACAGGTTTTCACCTTTAAAGGTGGTAAGGAATTGTAAGGACCCACTTTATTATAATAGAGAAATAAAGAGGCTAAGAGGAGCTGCAGATTGGAAAGAACTAGAGTTAAAATGGCTGTGGAAGTAAGGAGAAGTTGAAGGAACTTACTAGAAAATTCAATCTAGCAAGGAAGTCAGCTAAGGATAACATGATGGCAAGTATAACAGGCAGTCATACAAATTTTAGTTAAAAATGGAAGGGTATGCATAGGTATTTTAAGGCAGAAACAGGTTTCAGGAAGGACATTCCAGGAATCATTAATGATCAAGGGGAGTGTGTATGTGAGGATCTCCAAAAGGCAGAAGTATTCACTCAGCAGTATTTATAGATTGTTGGTTGCAAGGATAATGTCCAGATAGAGGAAGTGACTAATGCTAAAGAAGTATTAAAATTTACATATCTTAACAATGGCACTTATAATAAGTCACAAATTTGAAAACTAGAAAAGCGGCTGGAATTTATAAAACTTCTGGGTCAGATCAATGGGTTGGGATATAGTACCGTATCTTAAGTACTTACTTGATTATTGTTTGCATGAAGGAGCTATACCAAATGAATGAAGAGTTGCTATAGTTGCCCATGTGTATAAAGTAAAGGGTGATAGACATAAAGTTGAAAATTACAGGCCAGTAAGTTTGACATGCGTTGCATGTAACCTTTGGGAAGGCATTCTTTCTGATGATATTCAACTGAAGCTCAACTTGTAGGATTCCAGCAAGATATAGCAGATATCTTGGATTCAGGTGGTCAAATGGACTGTGTCGCAACTGACATGTCTAAAGCATTTGATAGGGTAGAATATGGGAGACTACTGGCAAAAATGAGAGCAATTGGACTAGACAAAAGAGTGACTGAGTGGGTTGCTATATTTCTAGAAAAAAAGATCTCAGAGAATTAGAGCAGGCGAGGCTTTATCTGACCATGTAATAATTGAGAGGGGAATTCCTCAAGGCAGTATTATTGGACTTTATATATATACATATATGTTATAAGTAAAGACGTGGAATCAGATATTATTCATTTTGGAGATGATGTTATTCTGTATAGAGTAATAAGTTAAATAAGTTACAAGACTGTTAGCAACTGCAAAATGACCTCGATAATGTTATGAGATGGAGAGTTTGGTATGATGATAAACGGGGTTAAAAGTCAGGTTGTGAGTTTCACAAAGAGGAAAAGTCCTCTGAGTTTTAATTACTGCGTTGATGGGGTGAAAGTACCTGTTGGGGTTTGTTGTATGTAGGTGTTAATATAAGTAAATATCTTCATTGGGGTAATCACATAGGTGTGATTGTAATCAAAGGGCACAGATTTCTGCACATGGTTATGAGGTATTTAGCGGCTGTAGTATGAATATAAAGGAGAGGGCATATAATCTCTGGTAAGACCCCAATTAGAGTATGGTTCCAGTGTATGCGACCCTCACCAGGATTACTTGATTCAAGAACTAGAAAAATCCAAGCAAAAACAGCTCGATTTGTTCTGGATGATTTCCGACAAAAGAATAGCGTTACAAAAATGTTGCAAAGTTCAAGCTCGGAAGACTTCGGAGAGAGAAGACGAGCTGCTGGACTAAGTGGTTTGTTCCGAGCTGTCAGGGGAGGGATGGCGTGGAATGACATCAGTAGACGAATGTTTGAGTGGTGTCTTTAAATGTTGGAAAGAACACAATATGAAGGTAAAGTTGGAATTCAGGAGGACAAATTGGGGCAAATGTTCGTTTATAGGAAGTGGATCTAGGGATTGGAATAAATTACCAAGGGAGACGTTCAATAAATTTCCATTTTCTTTGAAATCATTTAAGAAAAGGGTAGGAAATCAAGAGATAGGGAATCTGCCACCTGGGCGACTGACCTAAATGCAGATCAGTATTTACTGATTGATTAACGTTTCCATCCGACGGACAAACCGCCATCAACAGTGTCATATGTCCGCACACCATCACTGCGGAGAAGTCTGTAATTGAATCCAGGCTGTTGATACGGAATCAAGTGGTTAAAATTGTATACCACCAATTCTTTTACTCTGCCAGCCTACACTCTTAAGATGAATGTTTTCTTACACCAATGGGACACAGAACAGCTGACCATGGTGTCAGACCACTGATCTCTATACATGGATTGTTGATGGCAGCTCTACGCTGCAGGAGAGAGTACGCCAAGTTGAGCGCGCGGTCCGCCATGTTGGTGTACCCATCCTAGAGCTCTACTTATGGGGAAGCAATGATAATATAATCAATTTTAAATCGCAATTAATGGCGCATTGGAATAATTAAAAATATAGGAAAATGTTCACTCAAAGCATATGGACACTGGGAACACCGACACGCCATTCCGAAGTCAGTAAATCTCCGAGATAGCAATAAAAATGATTGTATAATAACGGCCGACAAATATTAACTTAGGTGCTGAATACATGCAGTTAGCGATCGGTAATACAATACGAGTGAAAAGAGTTTCTGAAAACATTGCTGTAAATTTTATACATATGTATGTCACAAAATTATGCATTCCCAAGGGGAGATATGACTGAATTGTTCGTATTTTGAGTCAAAAACTCAGTTTTTCTTTTTACTTATACAAAAATATCCTCTTTCAGAAAATGTTTTTAATTAAGTAATTCCGGCTTGATTAAAGCTTTCAGAAGCACACCTATTTCTCCTGTAACGTCATGATAGTTTGCTGTGTGTTTTTCGGTGGATATTCAAGTATTTCGTGGCGTATTTGGCGTAGAAGTACATGCTGACAGTCACTTGTTCACTACGTAATCAATACAATTACGTTATGTTAGGAAATATTGTAATTTGAACTGACGGAGAGAATGTTGTGCCTCTTTCAAATAGTACTCAATTTATATCTGCCACACATGTATACTTTGATAGTTTTAATATACTATGTATTTGTATTATTTACATTTAGAAGTTCGTATTAGTGTTAATCGTAGTAGTACAAGCATGGCTCCGTTGTTTGTTTATATTTTGCTAACATGCATAAGTAATATGTGGTTTCAATTCAGCGAGTGAAACATCTAAAGTAGTGATTTTTCATTGGTGTATTTCATCTTAATTCCTTTGTAAATGCGTGGGGTATTGCAAAAAAAAAACAGCACAGAATACCAGTGGAACTACAATCAGGAGACTTGGCGTCACTGAACTAAACATAAACAAAGCAAGCGCGCTCCTCGTGGTGTACTGCACCGTGCGCTCGCTGCCATCTTACTACGCCAGTCATCTTCTATTCGACTTGCTGCTACCCAAGCTACCAGCCATCCATGTATAGAGATCAGTGTGTCAGACCAATATTGATTCGACATTATAACGGTCGTGGCCACCAGGCGGATGTTTATTATTATCTGAAATTAAGAAGGATGCAGATGTTTATTACTGTGAAGTCAGGAGTCGGAAAGCCGCTAGCGGTCGGTGTAATTTGTCAGTGACCGGGCGAGTTGGCCGTGCGCGTAGGACCGCGCGGCTGTGAGCTTGCTTCCGGGAGATAGTAGGTTCGAATCCCACTATCGGCAGCCCTGAAGATGGTTTTCCGTGGTTTCCCATTTTCACACCAGGCAAATGCTGGGGATGTACCTTAATTAAGGCCACGGCCGCTTCCTTCCAACTCATAGGCCTTTCCTATCCCATCGTCGCCACAAGACCTATCTGTGTCGGTGCGACGTAAAGCCCCTAGAAAATTTGTCGGTGCTGTCTCACTGCAGACCACGTCCTCGGAATGCGCATTAAGCTGGTGGTCGCACTTCATCACAGAGGGCCATGCTCATTTATGCAGGGCACGTAAGTTGAACAGAAAATCGAAACTAGTTACAGTAAGGTAACGCACTGTTCGCACTGTTGCTGCCACCCACAAATGCGTTCCACTAAACTCTCGTACGAACACTGAGTCGCTCACAAGCCGTAGACCGAGGGGAAGTGAGAAAGGTAGGCTCCTTATTTAAGGTGAGAACCACCTGTCTATCTCGTCCTTGCTGAATATTTCAATATTCCGGTTCGCTTTTCTCAAAATCATTCCTAGTTTAATTACTTAAAATGATAAAGACATTATTTATTTATTTATTTATTTATTTATTTATTTATTTATTTATTTATTTATTTATTTATTTATTTATTTATTTATTTATTTATTAACTGGTAAGGTAAAGGCTCTTAAACCTCTCTTACACTTAACAACATTCACATTTTTACAGCATTAATTTAAAATATCAATCACAGTTATTGAGATAAGTCAGTCAGATAAGGAATAACAATAATAAAATAGATTAAGATTGGTATTGATGAAAAATTATGGGGTAAATAGGGAGTGGATAATAACAAAAAGATATCATCCTAATATCTAAAGAATATATCTACTAACTAGCTTAAAGGAAAACTTATTCTAATATCAGGCAATAATAAATTAACTGAATATTACAATCTGAGTACACTAAAATCGATGTTTATAATCTATTTCTAGCCTTTAGATATAATAATGAGGATTATTTCCGAAAACCAAATGCTCTGTTATGGAGTGTATTTTGCAACTTTTCTATTGAAAAACGTGAAAAAAATGTAAATTTATTTTAGGTATTACAGTCTCATCCTCTGAGCATTGTTCTAGGTTGTGCCTTACGAGACTATAGTTGGGTGACCATACAGGTTGATTCAACCCAGGCTTGACATTTATGTACCTTTTTATGTCTTTTTGTTATAATATTTCTTCTATCAAAAGATAAAAGGAGAAAACTGCAGAGCTATAGAAGAAATAAAGCTGTACTTGGTATTACAGTATCGTCCCTTCCTATTATTCTTATTTAGGGGCATGCTGACGTTCAGGAACAAATTCATCGACTTGAAATTAGAAGAATGAAATCCTCGGCTATGTGTTAGGATACTGCAGCAAAAGGAGAATTGATCAGGAACATCCGTCATCACAGAGTGAGATCAATCTTAGCCTGTACACTGAGATATTTGAAGTGGAGAGCTTATGAAGAAGTACACTGCATCTCTTCCACTGGGTCCAACAGGTGAGGAGATATTGTTGGCATCCCCCAGCAGACTCGAAGAGCTTGGTTTTATTTAATCCAACCATCCGGTTCGAAAGAACAAACTTATCCCAGGCCAAGGAAGTTGACCAGGAAAAGAGGAGCATTTATGAACCATGGATACCATCTTAACAATAGTAGACCAACGCCGTATCCACTACACCACTGCGACGACGCCATACCTGCATTGATGCAGGGGCCGCCTTTTCCGACATTTGTTGTAAATGCAGCAGCTTGTGAAACTTGTGCAGGTAAATGGACTTAAATGAGTAGAATTATTTTTGACTTTTGACTCAATCGTTGCCGATGTATGGTTCCTTATCTCAAATTGATCCATTTGCCGTCGTCAATCATCCCTGATTGTATCATCATTACGGACGCCAATTAAGAATAACAAGAAGGGATGCTTCTGTAATACCTAAAAGAATGTAGACATTTTGTTTGCACATTTTCAATAGAAACATTGCACAGCCAACAAAATGCACACCATAGAAAGGTTAGTCCTTCTTCTTCTTCTCCTTCTTCTTATAATTTTCTTCTTCTTCTTCTTCTTCTTCTTCTTCTTCTTCTTCTTCTACTTCCCCTTCTCCTCCTTCTTATTATTATCATTCGCCAAGAAAACTTGTCCACGATAGGTCTGCTATTTAGAAGCAGAGGTAATGTACCCAAGCATACGTGGGATATACTGAAAAAGCTTAGAATCCAGTGCACAATTTTTGAAAAAAAAATAGCTGCATTTTAACAGATTCGGTGACAATCTTAAATCATCATTTATACTGTTCCTAAATGAGAGATCGTTTAGTGTTTCCTTTTTGTACAATATGTACGTTCAGTGCTCAGCCCTAAGGCTGGTTAGATCCTCAACAGCTCTGCCATCAGCTGTCATAGATGGCCTAGGCATCACTGAAGAGGCGTACTAGGGGAATGAGGAGTGGGGTAGTTTCGTGTTGCTTTCCTCACCGAGCCAGAAGTTGCTACTACATATGAGCTTGCCAAAGCCGACTGAAATGCATGCATCAAGCGATCCTATTAGCAACATTTTCACACCATTCATAGAAGGGACTGGCTGCATAATGAATGGCATTACTAGCATCACTCATACCTCAGTCAATTTAAAATTGTCAACGTCAAGGATACAAGTCAATTAAGGTAACAAAATCGTTCTAGCCTGTAGCATAAGACATAGTGCACTGTAAACACTAGGTCAGCAACGGCATTTTTATACACTGATTTTAATATGTTCGGTTATCATCGCTTTAATTCAGGATCCTTGTTAACATTCACTCTATGTGAACTGATGCCTTTTGACAAATATGTATTAAATATCGTACCAAAGTACAACAAAATATATAAATTACGAAAACGATATTTTTCCAATAACATTTTTCACCTAGGTTACTTCCTAGAAGATAGTAGGTTCGAACCCCACTGTCGGCAGCCCTGAAAATGGTTTTCCGTAGTTTCCTATTTTCACACCAGGCAAATGCTGGGGCTGTGCCTTAATTAAGGCCACGGCCGCTTCATTCCCACTCCTAGCCCTTTCCTGTCCCATCGTCGCCATAAGACCTATCTGTGTCGGTACGACGTAAAACAACTAGCAAAAAAAAGTTTTCCGTGGTTTCCCATTTTCACACCAGGCATATGCTGGGGCTGTACCTTAATTAAGGCCACGGCCGCTTCCTTCCAACTCATAGGCCTTTCCTATCCCATCGTCGCCACAAGACCTATCTGTGTCGGTGCGACGTAAAGCCCCTAGAAAATTTGTCGGTGCTGTCTCACTGCAGACCACGTCCTCGGAATGCGCATTAAGCTGGTGGTCGCACTTCATCACAGAGGGCCATGCTCATTTATGCAGGGCACGTAAGTTGAACAGAAAATCGAAACTAGTTACAGTAAGGTAACGCACTGTTCGCACTGTTGCTGCCACCCACAAATGCGTTCCACTAAACTCTCGTACGAACACTGAGTCGCTCACAAGCCGTAGACCGAGGGGAAGTGAGAAAGGTAGGCTCCTTATTTAAGGTGAGAACCACCTGTCTATCTCGTCCTTGCTGAATATTTCAATATTCCGGTTCGCTTTTCTCAAAATCATTCCTAGTTTAATTACTTAAAATGATAAAGACATTATTTATTTATTTATTTATTTATTTATTTATTTATTTATTTATTTATTTATTTATTTATTTATTTATTTATTTATTTATTTATTTATTTATTTATTTATTTATTTATTTATTTATTTATTTATTTATTTATTAACTGGTAAGGTAAAGGCTCTTAAACCTCTCTTACACTTAACAACATTCACATTTTTACAGCATTAATTTAAAATATCAATCACAGTTATTGAGATAAGTCAGTCAGATAAGGAATAACAATAATAAAATAGATTAAGATTGGTATTGATGAAAAATTATGGGGTAAATAGGGAGTGGATAATAACAAAAAGATATCATCCTAATATCTAAAGAATATATCTACTAACTAGCTTAAAGGAAAACTTATTCTAATATCAGGCAATAATAAATTAACTGAATATTACAATCTGAGTACACTAAAATCGATGTTTATAATCTATTTCTAGCCTTTAGATATAATAATGAGGATTATTTCCGAAAACCAAATGCTCTGTTATGGAGTGTATTTTGCAACTTTTCTATTGAAAAACGTGAAAAAAATGTAAATTTATTTTAGGTATTACAGTCTCATCCTCTGAGCATTGTTCTAGGTTGTGCCTTACGAGACTATAGTTGGGTGACCATACAGGTTGATTCAACCCAGGCTTGACATTTATGTACCTTTTTATGTCTTTTTGTTATAATATTTCTTCTATCAAAAGATAAAAGGAGAAAACTGCAGAGCTATAGAAGAAATAAAGCTGTACTTGGTATTACAGTATCGTCCCTTCCTATTATTCTTATTTAGGGGCATGCTGACGTTCAGGAACAAATTCATCGACTTGAAATTAGAAGAATGAAATCCTCGGCTATGTGTTAGGATACTGCAGCAAAAGGAGAATTGATCAGGAACATCCGTCATCACAGAGTGAGATCAATCTTAGCCTGTACACTGAGATATTTGAAGTGGAGAGCTTATGAAGAAGTACACTGCATCTCTTCCACTGGGTCCAACAGGTGAGGAGATATTGTTGGCATCCCCCAGCAGACTCGAAGAGCTTGGTTTTATTTAATCCAACCATCCGGTTCGAAAGAACAAACTTATCCCAGGCCAAGGAAGTTGACCAGGAAAAGAGGAGCATTTATGAACCATGGATACCATCTTGACAATAGTAGACCAACGCCGTATCCACTACACCACTGCGACGACGCCATACCTGCATTGATGCAGGGGCCGCCTTTTCCGACATTTGTTGTAAATGCAGCAGCTTGTGAAACTTGTGCAGGTAAATGGACTTAAATGAGTAGAATTATTTTTGACTTTTGACTCAATCGTTGCCGATGTATGGTTCCTTATCTCAAATTGATCCATTTGCCGTCGTCAATCATCCCTGATTGTATCATCATTACGGACGCCAATTAAGAATAACAAGAAGGGATGCTTCTGTAATACCTAAAAGAATGTAGACATTTTGTTTGCACATTTTCAATAGAAACATTGCACAGCCAACAAAATGCACACCATAGAAAGGTTAGTCCTTCTTCTTCTTCTCCTTCTTCTTATAATTTTCTTCTTCTTCTTCTTCTTCTTCTTCTACTTCCCCTTCTCCTCCTTCTTATTATTATCATTCGCCAAGAAAACTTGTCCACGATAGGTCTGCTATTTAGAAGCAGAGGTAATGTACCCAAGCATACGTGGGATATACTGAAAAAGCTTAGAATCCAGTGCACAATTTTTGAAAAAAAAATAGCTGCATTTTAACAGATTCGGTGACAATCTTAAATCATCATTTATACTGTTCCTAAATGAGAGATCGTTTAGTGTTTCCTTTTTGTACAATATGTACGTTCAGTGCTCAGCCCTAAGGCTGGTTAGATCCTCAACAGCTCTGCCATCAGCTGTCATAGATGGCCTAGGCATCACTGAAGAGGCGTACTAGGGGAATAAGGAGTGGGGTAGTTTCGTGTTGCTTTCCTCACCGAGCCAGAAGTTGCTACTACATATGAGCCTGCCAAAGCCGACTGAAATGCATGCATCAAGCGATCCTATTAGCAACATTTTCACACCATTCATAGAAGGGACTGGCTGCATAATGAATGGCATTACTAGCATCACTCATACCTCAGTCAATTTAAAATTGTCAACGTCAAGGATACAAGTCAATTAAGGTAACAAAATCGTTCTAGCCTGTAGCATAAGACATAGTGCACTGTAAACACTAGGTCAGCAACGGCATTTTTATACACTGATTTTAATATGTTCGGTTATCATCGCTTTAATTCAGGATCCTTGTTAACATTCACTCTATGTGAACTGATGCCTTTTGACAAATATGTATTAAATATCGTACCAAAGTACAACAAAATATATAAATTACGAAAACGATATTTTTCCAATAACATTTTTCACCTAGGTTACTTCCTAGAAGATAGTAGGTTCGAACCCCACTGTCGGCAGCCCTGAAAATGGTTTTCCGTAGTTTCCTATTTTCACACCAGGCAAATGCTGGGGCTGTGCCTTAATTAAGGCCACGGCCGCTTCATTCCCACTCCTAGCCCTTTCCTGTCCCATCGTCGCCGTAAGACCTATCTGTGTCGGTGCGACGTAAAACAACTAGGAAAAAAAGTCATTCCTAGAACATTCCTAACCCATACGCTGGATCATTTTTATCTCTCTTGGTTAATTTCTGGTTTCTCTTCTTTCAAATCACTATACAGGGTTTATCGGTGATGTTAAAACTTTCAGCCATGATGGAGATTTTTTCTTTAGCAATTTGCTTTACTTCGCACCGACACAGATAAGTCTTATGGCGACGACGGAAAGGAAAGTTCTAGAAAGAAAGATACGATGCGCAACAGGATCAATGAAATTTATCAGGTGCATCAGCGCAGCTATCAGCTTGCATTCAGGAGATAGTGGGTTCGAACCCCACTCTCGGCAGCCCAGAAGGAGGTTTCCCTTGGTTTCCCATTTTTACAACAGGCATATGTTTTCACATGGTTTCAGAAGGGACCTACGTCCTCCCAAGGAGCCGAATGAATTGTTAGCTTCCATGCTGGCAGAAAAATGATTATTACTGCGAACAAAAGTCACAGAATATCGCAATAGAGAATAGGGATCTCCACCATTAAAATACAATGAATTTAGACAGGTAACAGAGAATAAATGATAGTGTGTTCTGCAAAGGTCACATTAAAATGAGACGTGAAACTTTGTTTCATGTAGACCATTACTGTTTTGCTTCATTGAACTTATAGAAATTTTTCGTTTTTTTATGTCTCCATAATATTATTTCAAAAACTTTAACTAAATATATATGAACACATTTAATGAATTATTACATATAAATCCGTTCCCCGCTAATTGCTATAATTACTATGTTACGCTCTACAAGATCCCTTAAATATCTTTAACAGTTGAAACATTATATTCACATCTTGTATAATGCGGTATTGTAAGGTGTTGGTGGGTTGGTAAATAAACACACAACTGGTAGCGTTCACTGTTGTCAAATAGTTGCTTACACAATACATAGGCACACTAGAACCATGACTTGAGCTAAAACAGTACGAACAGTTACATCAGTTCTCTCTTTGTCTCTCTCTCTCTCTCTCTCTCTCTCTCTCTCTCTCTTTGTTTGCACTGCATCACGTATCTTTAATGTCTTTAATCTTCACCGTTTCGCAAGTAACACTAACTGTACCCAACTAAAGCAGTTCTTAACATCTATCTTTCTGGAGGAGTACGCAAGAGGCTGAGATCAGGCATTCTCGTGTCGAACAATCACGAATATGTATATTTCGAAGAAAATTGTTTCTATGCTTTAGCTTTATATTCTTTAAACCCATGTAGTCCAGAATAACAGAAGGGCTTAATGATTTACTTTCTTACTTATTATATAATGTATGTCTTAACCTTACTGGATTTGGTATCTGTATTTTCATTTTTTTAAGTTTCTTGTTTATTTTAATACTTTAATATTATAAAAATGTAGTTACTGTTTTCATAAATCTGCATTGTATTATAAGAAGACGCTGCATAAAGGGGCTTTACAGTCTCAGTGGCATGTAAATCATGATCAATAAATTCAATTCAATTCAATTCAATTCTCTCTCTCTCTCTCTCTCTCGTTCAGTCGTATACAACGACTTATGGGAAACTTCGAACATATAACTGCAGTGGGTACAAAACTCATGTGTTCGTTACGAGACAAATGCCAAGTGTAATGAACATTACATACAGCTGCAATGTCTGAAACTCCATGAACGGCATGAAATCTCAGTAGCTGTTGCTACGCACCAAATTCTAAAAGTAAAGGCCCCATCCTACCTCCATAATGGATTTACACCTATTGAGTCAGTACATAAAAGAGATCATAGATTTACAAAAACTACCCTTCAATTTCCACTCCATCGTACCACTAAGTTCAAAAAGTCCCTTGTTTGTACTGCATCACGTATCCTTATCAATCAATCACTACAATCACTACTGATCTACATTTAGGGCAGTCGCCCAGGTGGCAGATTCCCTATCTGTTGTTTTCCTAGCTTTTCTTAAATGATTGCAAAGAAATTGGAAATGTATTGAACATCTCCCTTGGTAAGTTATACCAGTCCCTAAATCCCTTTCCTATAAACGAATATTTGCCCCAATTTGTCCTCTTGAATTCTAACTTTATCTTCATATTGTGATCTTTCCTACTTTTAAAGACACCACGTCTCGAATCTCCACCGTTTCACAAATAACACTAACTGTACTCAACTGAAGTATTCCTTAACATCTGTATTCCTAGAGGAGTGCGCAAGGGGCTGATATAAGGCATTCTTGTGGCCTACAATCAGAAATATCTATTTCTATTAGAGCATTGTTTTACTCTATGCTTTTGCTTATAATTCCTTAGGTCTTGTAGTCTAAAATAATAAATAGGCTTAATGTTTAACACTTGTATGTTTTAATTTTTCTGAATTTGGAATCTGTATTTTAATTCAATTTTAAGTTTAATTTTGAATATAATATTTTAATATGACATTTTTTGTTAGTGTGCATAAACCTGTATATTATTATATGAAGACGCTTCATAAATGGAATTTTCAGCCTAAGCGGCATGTACATTTTTAAATAAATTCCAACCCCACCTCTCCCTCTTTCTCTCGCCCTGCTTTTAATACTAAGTCACGCTAGTTGTTCACACAATCTATTACAAAGTAAACAATCGCAGTATATATTCTCCACAACTGTCACTTATGTACAGGGTATGTACAGGCTGGTCAGAAACAAAGTGAACCAGGTATAGGAGCGTTAGAGGGAAGGTCATACTTAGGCAAAGAATTTTTTGGTATTCGTAGGTTAGAATGCAAACGTATTTAACTAAGGCGAAAATGTCTGCTACCCGCACAACGGACTAGCAATGAAATTTGCATAAATATTTGCGATCTCAACTATGAGAACCCCTAAAATGTATGCAACTCATACACAACTGTATGTGAGGAATCCAACTCTGAAATTATGTATTTGTTGAAACATTCGGTATGTCGGTGGGACAGGAGAGCGGAAATCAATACAGGGTGACAGTGACCTCTGGGAGGAAACATTGTGTTTCGAGAAAAAGTATTACAGCACCTTCGATGTACATATCATATTTCCACATCTGCACATCAAACTTGACGCAATCCCAGACAAGACAATAATGACAATCAGTTACGTAACTGCCAAGTCACGATTGTGATGAAGCATCGGTGAGACAGGATGAGTTTCAGCAAGAGATGTGGAAAATCTTCAGCGTTGAGTATGGAGAAACTAAAAGGAGGGACATTCAAGAGACTGCAATTCCAAGAAATTACGATAGACTATCGTCTCCAAGTTTCTATAGATAACATTGAGGCATGTGCGTGGTCGTCATTTTTATAGTTGTAAAGAATTTTCTTAGAATCTAAAGGCTTGAATATGCTCACTGCGTATCATATACTTCCAGTAGTTGCAACCTTAGCATCAAATTGCAATACGTCCACTATCATTTGTAAAGATTTCCACATTTCCTTAATGATGCCAGCGAAGAACCCTGAGCGTTTCCACCGAAAAGTTGGGACCATGGAAAAACGGTAGCAGTTGATGGTTGATTATTTTCCGTATAGTCCCTGTGAATGTCAACGAACATCGCATTGTAGGAATTCACAAGAATATGGGATCAACGATATTTCTCAATAAGGAAATTGTCTTGATATTCCTATTCAAAACTTCATGGGAAACGTATGTTGACATTTTATATATTGAGAAGTAAACCTGATGAAAATCTAATACTGATCCGGGGATACTGTGGCTCACAGAGGGATAAGAAGCATGTAGGCTGAATGGGTGGAAAAGGAATTAACTAGAGTAGAACTTAACACAACAAACTTGCCGAAAATGTACATTTAAATAGCGATTTTAGAACGATACATTATGAAAGGATTTATTAAACCTTCCCCTCAAGTTATCTGTCTACAGATATCACATATTAAAGACATTTCTGTCATTACCTTGAGTAGTTAGGCCTTCCGACGATGACAGGCAGCCCCTACCTCCTTATTATGCCGCACACTCACACTAGGCCGGAACGATGAAGATGAAAATACGGGCCTAAGGCGCCCGGCTGTTATAGCATCTCAGAGGCGAAAGTTCCAGAACTCCTTTGAGATCGGCAGAATGCCAGTGCCCCCCCCCCCCTCAATTTTAATTGGCTAGAGAAAAACACACAAATTTCCTGATTGGTTATTAACTTAATGAAGAAGGAAGCCGTAGGAGTGTTGACAACTATAACACATGAAAAAACAATCTACAAAATTTAAGGTATACAAACACTGGGAATTGAAAATTCCCTTAAAAGTTAATTGTCCGTAATCCCGCCAAAGGGGCATATAAGCCGATAGTTGAAATATCTATAGGTTAAAGGTTCAGGTATTTTGATTTACATTAGTTCCTGATTCACCGCACGGATGACTTCTAGAAGGCCCGCGGTTCAATGGGACGGAGGAGGTGTACTCCGGGTACAATAAACATAGAAAATAAATATTTCTTTACGAAATAATTCGATTTTAGCCTGATAGATAGAAAATAAACCTATGGCAGAGACATAATTATAACAGTTAAAGACCAAAGTTTCTTGTAGGTCACATAGTCAAGTTTGTTTACACAGATGGTCTTAGAAAAGGCACGCATTTTAATCGGTCGGAGAAGGTACCCCGGTTCAAATACCATCTTCAGAAAGTACGATCCAAAATAACCCATAAATAGCCCAATATTTTAGACACCACAAGTTGTGTTTCCCAGCGCAATGGATAAAAATTACCGAATTTTTTATAGTTTGTTGCAGCCCTTATTCGTACTAATTAATGGAGAATATTTTTGTTGTAGTGAAATTAGAATTTTATTTTTTAATTCTTCCTACTAGTTTAACGTGACACTAACACGTCGCAGGTTTTCGGCGAAACATGGAAGGGAAAGGGCTAGGATTTGGAAGGTAGCGTCCGCGGCCTTAAGGTAGAAAGTTCATGGTATGAAATGCGAAACCACGACAAACCATCTCAGGGCTGCTGGCAGTGGGATTCGAACCCAAAATTTCACATCTACGTGATAAATCTTTCTAGCCTATTCACTCACCCCTATATAACGGTTTCTACCTCCACAATCTTCCGGGTGCCTGGTCTGCTGTTAATCAGGTTATAGCTTCTATTATGAGCTTCCTTATCCTAGACATCAACAATTCACCGGCACTATTGTTTTCCTCGTTGCTGGCCCCATCCACATTGTCGTAACTGCTCCGCGATTATCATCTCTCGCTGGCATTCATGATGGCCGTCCTGAATCGGCCTTCGTTGTCACAACATAATGTGGAGGATGTATCACCACCCACTTGTATTCGCCCACGAAGCGATCTGATTGGTTAATTGATAAAATGGCAACGGGGCGATATAACGATTTTTTGATATTTATCAGTGTAGAGAAAGGATTTACAGGTACTAAGAGGTTAGAATGAAAACTTATTCGAACAAGGCGCAAGTATGATCTAAACGCTCTACAGTTATGTACATGACCTGCATACATTTTAGGGGTTCTCATAGTTGAGATCGCAAATATTTATGCAAATTTTATTGCAAGTCCGTTGTGCGGGTAGCAGACACTTTCGCTTTGGTTAAATACGCTTGCATTCTAACCTACGAATACCAAAAAATTATTTCCCTAAATATGACCTTCCCTCTAACGCTCCTATACCTGGTTCACATTGTTCTAGACCAGCCTGTACATACCCTGTAAATAAGTGACAGTTGTGGAGAATGTATATTGCGATTGTTTACTTTGTAATAAACTGTGTGAACAACTAGCATGACTCAGTAGTAAAAGCAGAGCGAGAGAGAGGGATAGGGGAGGAATTGAATTTATTTATAAATTTACATGCCACTGGGGCTGAAAATTCCATTTATGTAGAGTCTTCAGATAATAATATACAGGTTAATGCATAATAATAAGAAAGACATAGCATCAAATAAAAGTGCATTCGAGAAGTGTGTAAATAGTCTCTTAAAGATAAGTTGATGTGAAGGGATTATACCACCATCTTGACCCACGACGACTTAGCTATGAACATGGAGATTCTCATGGTTTTCGATTTGGACAGTTGTTATTAGTAGGCTGTGTACCTGATCTTGTTATATTTTGTTATGTTTGTTATATGTATTACGAAAGTTTACGTTTGTTAAATAGTCTGTTGACAGTGCAAGTGAAATTTGCTCAGTGTTGCTGTATCTTGTGCTTCGTGAATAAATAAATAAATAAAATTTAATATTAAAATATTACATTAAAAATAAACTTAAAATGAATTAAAATACAGATTCCAAATTCAGAAAAATTAAAACATATATTATATGATAATTGCAAATATAAAACATTAAGCATATTGATTATTTTAGACTACAGGTATCTAAAGAATCTAAAAGCAAAAGAATAGAGTAAGACAAATATCTACGGAGAATACATATTTCTGATTGTTAGATACAAGAATGCCTTATCTCAGCCTCATGCGTACTCCTCCAGGAAGAGACATCTTAAGGACCGTTTTAGTTGAGTACAATTAGCGTTATTTGTTAAATTGTAAATAATAGAGACGTTAAAGTTACGTGATGCGGTGCAAACAAACGATTTGTTAGATTTAGTGGTACGATGGAGAGGAATTTGAAGGGTATTTTTTGTAAATATATTATCTCCATTATGTACTGACTCAATAGGTTTAAATCCATTAAAAAGGTAGAATGGGGTCTTCAGTTTGAGAATTTTGTGCGTAGCAACAGCTATTGAGTTTTCACGACTTTCGTGGAGTTTCAGCCATTGCAACTGTACGTAATGCTCATCACGCTTGGCACTTGTCACGTAACGAACAAATGCTTTCTGTACCCTCTATAGTTATATGTTCCAAGTTTCACATAAGTCGCTGTATACGATTTTTTTATTGGCAAAGTGTCGATAAACGTCCGGATATATACTAACCAAAGAATCTGTATAATAATGTGTTAATTTCTTAGAGTTGGAACTCTCACGGGCTGTTGAAGTACTACACATTTATTTTTCTGGGTTAAACTGTGATGCTATTCTTGGTACATTATGTCTCAGTTTATCAACGTTTCAAATACGTTCGAGCACTTTTTGTATCCAGCCGACTGGTATAGCCCCACCAGGTGAGAAAATCAGTTAGCCTTCGCGCTTCACCTTATATACTGTATCCCTTCCAAGGATCTTGCGATCCTCGAGGACATCTTTAGAACATCTGGAACGGGTGAGCTCGGCGGTGGAGTTCAAACATACCCTGGCTTCGTATGCAAGCTGATCAAGAACGAGAGACTGCTTTCTTCCTTGATAGTTACACGTCTGTACCTTTATTATTCGAAAAGCTCATGGTTTTAAGTATGAAGTCCATAGGCGGCAACAATTTATAATAATTACCTGTTTTAGGGACTCTGCTTGAATTTCGCATACCAGTAAAAAAACGTGATGCGAGAGGACTGGTGCCATTGCAGTAGCACAATGTCAGTATTGGCAACATTGAGGAAGCACATTGCAAAGAAACGCCCACAACTTCATCGGGACGGGAGGAGGCACTTTCATGACAATGCGAAACTTTACATCACGAAGAAGTCATGCAATTTTTTGTTGTGTACCACATACGCTTTACAGCCCTGATCTTGCTCGATGTGATTGTTAAAGGCAAAAGCTCTGGGGAATATCCGTAAGACCTCTGAAGCAGTGCTAAAAGTATATGAGGCGATTCTCAAACACTTGAAAGGGAATGACGTGCATTAAGTGTTCGAGGACTGTATTCAAGTAGAAGGCGATTACTTTGAAGTAGATCATATAAACGCTGAAGTAGAGAAATAAAACATCTCTGAAAATAATAATTCTCAGACTTTCTTGATCATCGCTGCCCCCGTGGTGGAGGAATAGCGTGTCTGCTTCTTTCCCGCAGGGCCTGGGTTCGATTCCCGTTCACGTCAGGGAATTTTACATTGTTTAAGGACTGGTTCGTGGTCTACTCAGCCTACGTGATTGGAAATGAGGAGCTGTCTAACAGCAAGATAGCAGCCGCGGTCTAGAAAGCGAACAATAACGATCGTGAGGATACATCTTGCTGACCACACGAAACCTCATAACCTGCAAGCCTTCGGGCTGAGCAACGGTCGTTTCGTAGGCCAAGGCCCTTCGGGGCTGTTGCATCATCTTTTCTTCTCTTCATCATCCCTCGTTTATTAGTCGTATGGCGTTGCCAGTCCGGCCAATATTAAATGCCTGTAAATAATTACTATACATCTGCATTAAACATTTATGTATTGAACAAAATTTTAATTATATTTTACAAGCCAAATATTCACGAAATATTCAATGACTGTAGTACAGCATACCAACCGACTGCATCTGGATTATTGAGGTAGCAAAATTGCTGTTGTGAAAAGCTCAGTTGCTTACCAGAGGAGTGCGATAGGCTTCGGTAGCCGGCACAATTCCTATCCTCGCCGCTAGATTGGGGCTTTATTCATTCCATTCCAGTACCCTGTCGAATGACTGGAAACAGGCTGTCGATTTTAATTTTCATTAGCTCAGTGGTTTAGATGGTGGTTTCTCACCCGGAGGGGTGAGTTTCGAATATCGGTCGATACTGGGTTGTGATATTCATCACAAAAAATCACGTGGTGTCAGGAAGAATATCCGGCCTGTACCGCAGAAATAACTGTGGTAACATGAAGAAAATGTCAACGACCAAAGAGGCCACGCGTTATGGAGCCAAGTTCTGAATTCGGGGGACTAGTGCGATCCAACTCCACCATCGGTTGACCAGAGAAAGGTTTTCACTGTTTTCCTATTTCCACTGCCAGGCAAACGCTGGGAGAGTTCCTATTCATCGTCCATAGCCGATTCCAACCACCTTCTTACCCAATTTAATTCACCATCATTCATTGCATCTGGCCCTAGAAACCAGCCATATAATTTCACCTCACCTCATCCACACCACGTATTAGGAAACGGAACTAAGGAGACGTACCTTGAAGGTAGCGATATCTATAGAAATAAAATTGTAACGGCCGTGTGTCTGTACATTGACTATTTTGCCAAATTCCCGTACAGTTATCCGTTTCGGGTGTAATAATGACCATCTGCATATTTTTTAGCTTTGGTGTCTGTTTGTTTGTCTGTCTGTTTGCCTGAAACTTGAAACTTGAAAACCATTGGATATTTTTCTACCAAATTTAATATTTAGAATCCACCTGTCTTGGGTAGGTTTTAGTGCCAATATTATTTATGAATACCTAAATTTACTGGGGGTTTATGGAAATGAATGGAAATCTACCATCCTGAATGAAAACCAATTTTTGAAACTGTTTTCTCATGTGAATCATTTTGATAGGAGGATTAATAAGGGACATATCATGAACGGTCGGTTTTGCAGGCTAAGTCCATCGGATATAGCCCAAAAGGTGGTATACGTGGAGAAGATTCCTTATCTATCTACCCAAATAAAATCACAACGCCCGTGTGTCTGTACACTGATTTTTTTGCGAAATTTTCGTTTAAGGAGTAATAATGACCATCTGTATATTTTTTAGCTTCAGTTTCCTGAAAATCCTAAATTTTACCACCAGTCCCCCAAAATCTGCCCGACGAGCTAGCAAATTGAAATTTTGGAAAAATTATACGTTTTACCCTGTAACCGACGGAAAACTTCCAAGATCTTTAAATTTTTCACTTTTTCCCCCCAAAGAATATCAAAATATGAAGGCAATTTTAATGACGCCGCAGACCTTCGTTTCGAGGTATTTTGTGGCTAAACGGTAAGTCCTATCACAAGACGGATGGCACAACGATGGAACGGATGGTTCAACTTTGAGTAATCTACAACTTTCGCCCTAGGACTTTTTGTCGTATCTCTATCCCTTATACGTTAGACGTGTCTCTATTTCTCGATTGTAGGTAAGTTTTGAAAATTTGACACCCATAATTCATACTTTGAATCACTTATAGGAAAGATAGAATCATCAAATTCTACACGGACATTGGACATTCATATAGCAGCCACAAACGTCACCCTATTCGAAGTTAACACAATCTGACCCATCAATAGATGAGATACAAAAAATCATAGGACCGGCTATTTAGAACGCTAAAGGCAGCGTCTTATGGTACAATCCGTTTGTCAATATGACGTACCATATAGCAGCAATCAATCTGTAAATGAAGGTCTGCAATATTGTAAACATGCATATAGCTTCGTACATCGATCTATATATATTCACTAATGCCGATTTGTAGAGATCGAGAAAGGGTGTGTCTGCTATTATAATCAGTACTCCCCACATCGACTTTGAGTGGCAATAGGAATGGGGTCCTTCTCCAGCTCCTGTGTAACTGGCATTAATAAGGAGGGCCTATCATTGTAATGACTAATTACCTTCTCGATTTGACTTGCAGAAGGCAAGGGAGCATGCAATTTTGTCCAAAACTCCCCTACCCGATTGTGTTTGTTGGTGGGCAAGGGTGCCCGCTATTATAAACAAATGTACTCATCTAAAATGTGACTGGTATAAGGCATAATGGCCTGGTATTCAATGGAAACTCACTAACTCGGTGTGACTGGCAGTAAGCTGGCTGGCAGCAGGAAAATTGGTTGTCATTATGATAACAGCACAACTCAATTTTGAATTGCAGTAGGGAACTTGCCTGCCATTATAATAAAAGCTCCTCAACTATGATGTGTCTGGAAGTATCTAAGGGGGCCTGCCATTGTAGCGAAAACTCTCCAAATCGACTATGACCGCGCAATAGGCAATGGGGCCTGCCATTATAATGAAAACTTCCCAACTCGATTGTAAATGGCAGTAGGCATGTGAGCCTGCCGTTATCATCACAACTTAACAACTCATACTTTACTCTGAAAACAACGTATGCTGTTTCTCGCATAACGCTCTGAGACAAGCAATTTAAATACAATCTTATTCACTGCATGTACATCAATTTACTTCGATATCCGTGTGTACAATGTAGAACAACGTAGCGAAGCACGGGTACATTTGCTAGTATTCACTAAAGATAGAAACTGCAAGTAAAAATATATGACTAAATTCGAACCTTACGTCGAACCAAACAGATTCTTGATCTTTTACAACGCCGTTAACATTTCGCAGCAGATTTGCGTATAGCGTAATTATCCTCTTAACATCCGTAGCAAACAGGTCTTCATTCCTCGCTAATACAAATTTATATAATAAATACTACTGTTTAAATCACCGCAAAGTAAATAAAAACAATTCATTTTCGATGAAAAATATGTAACATTAAATTTCACAACCATAAACAATATTTTAAGGAATGAAATTCCAAATTCCTCAGTCGCACTGCTTAGGTGATTATTGTCTTGAGAGGAAGTACAACTAGACAACCATCTTCTATATAACACTTCGAAAATGAAGGTGTCGGCCAAAGGAAACAAGGGGCTCGAAGGGCGTGAAAATGAGAGACTCCGTTGGCCTCGATATCTAATACCGTCGGGGTGGGAAAAGGCCAAGAGTTGACCAATGGAGGTGGGATAGGATAGATGAAAGTGAGGAGCTCGGCAAGGTGGAAGCAATACGAGGACTCGGCTCATGGTCGGCAATCCACGCTCCCAAGCTGAGGGCACCTGGGGCCCCTTTTAGTCTCCTATTATAACAGACAGGATATATCGTGGGTGTTATTCTACTGCCCCCACCCACAGGGGTATTGCACTGCTTACCGTATATGAAGGATTGTACTCATTTGCACGTGCAGCAACGGTGTCTTGTTGAAGGAAGGTCTATTTTCCTCTTTATTTTCGTTTCGGTGCTCTCATAGGACTTCCGACTAATTGGCTGAATGGTCACCATTTGGACCTTTGGTTCAAAGGGTCCATGGTTCTATTCCCGGACAGAAACGAGATTTTAATTGCATCTGATTAATTCTTTTGGCTCGGAGACTAGCTATTTGCGTTTGTCCCAATACTATCCTCTGCATATTCAGACAACACACCACACTACCAACCATCACCACAAAAACCACGCAATCGTGGTTATAGTCCAAATACTACTAAACGTCCTTCTGAGTGATCAGCGGGGCGTGGTCATGTAAGTAGCGTGGGAGGTCTCTCACTTCCCACTTCGCTATCTCCTGACTCTATTCTTGACACGTAGTGTTCAGCTTGCTTACCACGATGTGTAGACGAATGTGAGGCTGGGAGAGGTGTGGGAGACAAGGCAGCCCCCTTCGACAGTCCTTTTCCATACGCGCGGCCGATTCCCACGCGGACGTTTGCAAGCTATTTGGACTATACATCCTTCCACATAGGGTTGGCGTCAGGAAGAATATCCGACAGTAAAACAGGGGTCAAATCCACAATGCGACACAGTTCACCCCCCTCCCCCGCAGGTTTGGAAAGAGTGGTAGAAAAAAGAAGCAAGTCCTCAGATGCTTGCCAAGCTATTGTCCATCTCCAGATGGTCTCCAGTTTGCGTGGTAGAATTAGTTTTGGAGGCATGTGCCCCTTTCATGCATCAACAATTGAACTCCTGCTGCTTTGCAAAAGTTTTCAGGCCACACTACTTAGAGAATAAGTAAGCAAGTGGCTGTGCAGTTAGGGTCGCGCAACTGTGGGCTTGGATTCCGAAGATAGTGGGTTCGAACTCCACTGTACCGTGGTTTCCAATTTTCACACTAGCCTGTACCTTCCGAATCCTTCCTACTCCTAGCCCTTCCCTATCCCATCGTCGCCTATCTGTGACGGTGCGACGTAAACCAAGTTGTAAAAAAATAAATTACGGAATAACTTTTCCACCACTGAACGAGGAAGAGAGTTTGATATTTCTAGTTACCCCAACACCAGAAACAGGCAGGTTATCCTGCATTTGTTTATATCGACCTCCCATCGCTGACATTGCCTGCAGACGACTTAAGGAGGCAGAGCTACAAACAATCTTTTTTTAAATTTGGTTTACGTCGCACCGACACGGATAGGTCTTATGGCGACGATGGGGGAGGAATGGGATAGGAGTGGGAAGGAAGCGGCCGTGGCCTTAATTAAGGTGAAAATGGGAAACCACGGAAAACCATCTTCAGGGCTGCCGACAGTGGGGTTCGAACCCACGATCTCCCGAATACTGGATACTGGCCGCACTTAAGCGACTGCAGCTATCGAGCTCGGTCTACAAACAATCATCACTAAATAGATCCCTAGGCATTAAGGAAAAACTTTTAAACACATGGATCTAATTAAATACATTGGCAGTTCCAATTTGCAAATTAACACTTTACAACACACACGCAGAATCGTCGCAGAACCAAATTAAAGGGAATTACTTATCTAAGCTCCCTTCCTCAAGCAAACTCTCCAGCGAGGATTATACAATGACGGCTGGATGAAAACATGCAGATACGGGCGTGTCGCATTATCAAAGAGAATTATAGATCAATGCGGTCCAAGTTGAATTGCAGCTTGAGCGTTTCGAAAAAACGGGAGAATATTGCAGGAACGAGACTGAAAAACTAGGTCACAACATTCTTAGAAATGTAGTTCTAATGGGAAAATCGGAAAGATCGCAGACAGTTTCCGTACCCAAAAGGGTCGTGTTACTAAAACACACACTTTTCGGGATGTGAAAAATATTTCAGCCAGCCAACACAATTCAGAATATAAAATAAATTATTGAGAGATAAAAAGTGAAAGAAGAGCATCATTAAGCATAACAGAACACTGTTGTTGTTGTTCTTGTTGTTGTTGTTGTTGTTGGTGTCATCAGACCATAGCACCCTATCCTATGCTAACCTTTTCATTTCTACGTGATTACCACATCGTACATCATAGAGAGAGAGCTGCATGTTCTCTGGAGTTAGTTACGGCTGTAGTATCCCGTTGCTTTCAGCCGTCTAGCAGTATCAACACAGCTAAGCCATACTAAATATTATTACAAGGCCATATCAGTCAATCATCCAGACTGCCACTCTTGCACCATCCAAAGGCCGCTGCCATCCTTTCGATGAACCATTCGTTAGTCTGGTATCTCGACAGATACCCCTGAGATGTGGTCCCACCTACGATTCGGCTATCTGATTCACTGGGAAGCGCAACCCCCTCACAGAGGCAAGGTCACATGATTGACAGGGGAGGGGAAGTACACTAGCTGGTATAAAGAACGATCAGTTCAGAAAACAAAGTTAAAATACGTATTAACACAGCTCAAAAAAAAATTCTGACGAATATATGGCAATGTGAATGACAAGACTAACTAGCTCTTTTTCCAGTTGTTTTGCGTTAGGTAACGGGCGAAAGGTTCAATAGCTCGCCATTCTGCCGAGTATCTTGTTTACCTCTGCACCAGAGAACAGAACAATAAGTTGGTATTGTCTACTGGGATGTTGTTTAAATTGCCGACTGTTTCCTTTCCTTCAACATCTCCGCAGAAGTTTCTAAATTTACACCCATTTGACCTGATTTATATAAACATTAGCTCCTCCCCTATGAGGGAGAGTTCTACAGCTAAATAGGGACACAATTTAATTCAAATCGTCATATATAGTCACTGAACGAAGTAATGAGAACATTGTATTGTATATTCCTGACATTTAATATTTTGTCAGACCATTTTAATTATCATCAAGTACACCTGTCGCCTCTGAGGTGTACTTGTTAGTGTGATTAACTGCCACGGTTCGATTCACGGCTATGCCCTGAAATTTTAGACTCAGCCGCGGGAGGTGAACTGAGTAGAGCGGGTTCGGTTTTTTATTGCTAGTGGTTTTACGTCGCACCGACACAGATAGGTCTTATGGCGACGATGGGATAAGAAAGGCCTAGGAGTTGGAAGGAAGTGGCTGTGGCCTTAATTAGGGTGCAGCTCCAGCATTTGCCTGGTGTGAAAATGGGGATTCGCGGAAAACCATCTTCAGGGCTGCCGACAGTGGGATTCAAACCCACTATCTCCGGGATGCAAGCTCACAGCCGCGCGCCCCTAACCGCACGGCCAACTCGCCCGGCTGGGTTAGATTTCCACCCCAACCATCCTTGAAGGGGTTTTCCGTGGTTTCTCGTTTTTTCTGCAGGCTAATGGTATCTAACTTAAGGCCACGTCCGCTTCTTTCCCTCCTCCTTGCCTATCCCTCCCAATATTCCCATGCCACCAAGAAGACCCTGTACCGCATAGCAGGTGAGGCCGTTTGGGGAGGTACTGGTCCTTCTCCGCACTTTTATCCCCGACCAAATTTCTCCCCCTCCAGGACACTGTCCTTGGGGCGGTAGAGGTAGGATCCCTCGCCGAGTCCGGGGAAAACCAACTTTGGAGGTTAAATAAATAAATAAATAAATAAATAAATAAATAAATAAATAAATAAATAAATAAATAAATAAATAAATAAATAAAGTACACTATACGGCAATTCCCTTCCCATATAGAAACAACCCCTGTGTGAACCCACCACAAATATTGTATCTATAGATTCGATTGTTTCAATCAATTAATCAATCAATGATTTGCATTTAGAACTGACACCCAGGCGGAGGATTCCCAATCACTTGTTTCCCTAGACTGTAATGACATAACTTGAAAGAAACTGGAAATTTATCTAACACTTCCAGCAGCCTCCGTGGCTCAGGCGGCAGAGCGTTGGCCTCTCGCTGCTGGGTTCCGTGGTTCAAATTCCGGTAACTCCACGTGAGATTTGTGCTGGACAAAGCGGTGGCGGGACAGGTATTTATCCGGGTTTTCCCTGTCATCTTTCATTCCAGCAACTCTCTCAAATATTATTTCATTTCATCTGTCAGATATTAATCATTGCTCCAGAGGAGCGCGACAGGCTTCGGCAACCGGCACTATTTCTAACCTCACAGCCAGATGGAGCTTCATTCATTCAATTCCTGCCTCAGTCGAATGACTGGAAACAGGCTGTGGATTTGCATTATTTCAGCTTACTCTTCCCTTGATATTTGTTTTTCAGTTCTTCATCGTATAAATTAATATTTGTCCCAATTTCTCCTCCTATTGAATCCCAACTATATCTTCAGGTTATTCTTACTTTTGTAATCTCCACTCAAGCTTATCCCATCAAAACATTAACTAAAACAGAACTTTTACTCCTGGTGAAGCTTACAACCTGACAATTCATCCCATTTACAATTTTAACAAGTTGAAGTCTGAGAGCAGACCCCGCGCTGTAGAGATAGCGTGCCAGCCTCTCACCCGAAGGCTCCGAGTTCGATTCCTGACCAGGTCAGGGACTTTTACCTGGATCTGAAGGCTGCTTCGAGGTCTCCTCAGCCTACATGGTTATAATCGATGAGCTATCTAACTGTGAGATAGTGGCCCCGGACTAGATAGTTAAAAATAACGGCCGGGAAGATTCGTCATGCTGACCACATGACACGTCGTAATGTGCAGGTCTTCGAGCTGAGCAGTGGTCACTTCGTAGGTCATGGCACTTTGGGGCTGTTGCGCCATGCGGTTTGGTTTGGTCCGCTTTTGAAATCTTGGAGGAGTTATGATGAATTTATCTTTCCAATATACCAAACGCAGTAATATTTCAAAATATTTGGCATATTTGAAATAATTTACACCCAGTAATTTCTCCTCGAATTGCCCTAAGTCTACCGTCATGTCAGGGTAAGATTGTCTGTTGAATGATACACATATTATCGGTCGAAATTTATATTTACGAATGGTGATATGAAGAGATCATCACCGAGTGAACGGGCTATGTGGTTTGGGGCAGTAGCTATGAACACTCATTTTATCGCAAAATCAATGTAAATTTTAATATTTTTTATATGTATCTTTGTAATAATATTTCACTTTTTAAAGTGTTTGGAGCAGTTTCAATTACAGATGAATATGGGCAAATATGATTGGCTGAAACATGTGCTAATAATTTTAAAACCGAGCTCGATAGCTGCAGTCGCTTAAGTGCAGCCAGTATCCAGTAATCGGGAGATAGTGGGTTCGAACCCCACTTTCGGCAGCCCTGAAGATGATTTTCCGTTGGTTTCCCCATTTTCACACCAGGCAAATATTCGGGCTGTACCTTAATTAAGGCCACGGCCGCTTCCTTCCCATTCCTAGGCCTTTCCTATCCCATCGTCGCCATAAGATCTATCTGTGTCTGGGCTTTACGTCGCACCGACACAGATAGGTATTATGGGATAGGAAAGGCTTAGGAGTTGCAAGGAAGCGGCCGTGGCCTTAATTAAGGTACAGCCCCAGCATTTGCCTAGTGTGAAAACGGGAAATCACGGAAAACCATCTTCAGGGCTGCCGATAGTGGGATTCGAACCTACTATCTCCCAGATGCAAGCTCACAGCCAACTCGCCCGGTGAAGATACGTTTTACTCCTTTATTCTTTCAACATAATCACCAAAGTTCTTCAGGCTCTTGTTACAATAACATTCCTTGACGGTAGAATGTGGCGTCCGGTCCGTCGAAAATCTTTAACCGATTCAACGTTTTGTGTCTGTTCCTCCACACTGACAATACCGTTTTGCTCAGTAGTTTGAGTCTTTTCAAATTTAAGGTACCATTTCCGCACTTGTTGGACATTTATCACTTCCTCTCGGTATACAGGCACAATCCTGCTGCGAATATCGACAAGCTCCGTACATTTTCACGCAGGGGACGGATTACTCTACTGATATGCTCCCTTAACCACTCGTTCAGTATCTTTGCCATTCCGCAACTGTCCCCGTGCTGGTTTACCGGTTGGTGCACTTGAGTGCAATCATTCAGAGTAAGAACAATCAATGAGATATATGTATGAGGTAGAGCGGGCTCTGTTCATTCCTTTCAGAGCAAGAGTCACGTAGCTGTCAGCTTGCGTCCGAGAGATAGTAGGTTCAAACCCCACTGTCGGAAGCCCTGAATATGGTGTTCCGTGGTTTCCCAATTTCACAGCAGGCAAATGCTGTGGCTGCACATTATTTAACGCAGCGGTCGCTTCCTTCCCAGTCCTAGCCCTTTCCTATCCCATCGTCGCATAAGACACATCTGTGTCAGCGCGATGCAAAGCAAATTATTGTAATAAAATTGCACACTTCCGTTGTGCACACAATTTCTGTACCGCTTTCATCATCATCATCATTAGACGTTGTGCTCATCACTGAGCGTCGTGGCCTCATAACTCCATAACCTTGACAAGATGTCTCCATCCCGAGCGGTTTTCACATTTCGTTAATATGATCTGAAGTGGTAGCCCAGTGATCTTTCTTGCCTGATCTATCCATCTGCTTGCTGTTCTTCCTCGTGGTCTACTGCCTTCAATTTTGCCTTGTAAAATTACGTTTTCCAAGTTCTCTCCGTCCCGTCTTAGAATGTGGCCAAGGAACTGGAGGTAACGCTCACTCACACGGGAAGATAGGCGTTTCTTGATGCAGAGTTTGTCCAGAATGGAAACATTAGTTCTTCTTTCTGTCCAGGATACACGTAGCATTCTCCGCCAACACCACATCTCAAAGGCATCAATGCGCTTTTTGTCTTTAGCATTCACGGTCCAGGTCTCACAGCCGTGCAAAAAGACGGAGAACACTAGTGATTCTACCAAGCGCATCTTCGTGGCTTTTGATATTGCCCGCTTCTGCCAGATCTTAGTAACTTTAACCATTGCAGCACGACCTAAGACAATACGTCTTTTTACGTCTTTTTACCTCTTTATCACAGCTTCCTGTGTCACTGATGACAGACCCCAAGTATACAAATTCCTTAACTGTATCCAGGTCCTTTAGGCATCCCGTAAGTTGGATTTGACCTTGCCGATCAACTACCAGAACCGCTTTATGAAAAGAAAATATTGGTGCCAAATTTCTCTTTGAGAAAACCAAGTGATCATAAATTTGTTTTTCAGATTGATAACGATGGATGTATTTGCTTCTAGCGGATCGTTTGCGACATAAGTCTGTGTGGATTTTAAGTTGATAAGTGTAGAATTCAGTTCATCGGAAGGGGGGAAACTGTGTGAGGGCCTCTGAAACTACGACGAATGTACTGAAGTAATGATGAGATGGGGTCTCTTTGATAAAAGAGCCTTCTATATGTCTCTCAGTCATGGTCATCCATCAATACTTCACATCACAGCCTGCACGGTTGTTAGGTAACATCACGTCACATATTTTTAATCGCTAATTTCGTGACGCAAGTTTTCAGATAAAGAGCCTCCGTGGCTCAGGCGGCAGCGCAGCGGCCTCTCACCGCTGGATACCATGGTTCAAATCCCGGTCACTCCATGTGAGATTTGTGCTGGACAAAAGCGGAGGCGGGACAGGTTTTTCTCCGGGAACCCCGGTTTTCCCTGTCGTCTTTCACTCCAGCAACACTCTCCAATATCACTTCATTTCATCTGTCAGCCATTTATCATTGCCCCAGAGGAGTGAGACCGACTTCGGCAGCAGGCACATTTCCTATCCTCGCCGCTAGATGGGGCTCCATTCATTCCATTCCTGACCCGTCGAAGGACTGGAAACAGGCTGTAGATTTTTAAGTTTCCAGTTAATCTCCACCCATAAGACATATTTATGTCAACATAAATCGCTCTCTCTACTTCACGTTGCCCAAAGTTGTCAGTCTCGTGATGTCAGTTTTTCCAGTATTTCTACTCTGGACTGAAATTATTATAAAGAGCATTGAATGCTGTGCGACCTGTAACTTCTACATCCAGAAACTTTTCTTAAAATCGAATTTAGATTTGAAACATATTAAAGGTGAAAAAATACATGTTGTGCGGTACTAAGATACACTGAGCCATAATAAACTTTATGATATAATACACAAAACAGAAAACAAGATGCAACTCAATTGCAGTTCGCTTTACATCGCACAGACACAGATAGAGCGACGATGGGATAGGGATGTGAAAAGGAAGCTACCGTGTCCTAAATTATGGTACAGCTATAGCATTTTCCTGGAGTGAAAATGGGAAAGCATGGAAAAATTGTTCAGAGTTACTGACAGTGCGGTTTGAACACACTACCTCCCGAATGCAAGCTCACAGCTGCGTGCATTGCAATCTGAAACAACTATTGCGATCGCCGATAGTTGAAACGTCGCGTGAATGATTCTATAGTTTAAATGTTATCATTGTACTCTCCTATATATCCAAAAAGTAAATCAAATTCTTCACTGTTTCTCCGTAAGTAGTTGAATACTAAGAAACCAGTAAAATAAGCAGGAAAGAAATAAATTTACTTTTCTAAATCTTACAAAGAAACTGCGATGTATAGAACGAACTTTGATAATTACCTTGTAGGAATCTAGCAGCCCGCTTCTGTGATGTAGTGGTTAGTGTGATTAGCTGCCACCCGCGGAGGCCCGGCTTCGATTGCCGGCTCCGCCACGAAAGGAAAAGTGGTACGAGGGCTAGAATGGGGTCCACTCAGTCTCAGGAAGTCAAATGAGTAGAGAGGGGGGGTTCGATTCCCTCCTCAGCCACCCTTGAAGTGGTTTTCCGTGGTTTCCCACATCTCTTCCAGGCAAATGCCGGGATGGTACCAAACTTAAGCCACGGCCGCATCCTTCCCCCTTCTTTGTCTATCCCTTCCAATCTTCTCATCCCCCAACAAGGCCCCTGTTCAGCATAGCGGGTGACGTCGCTTGGGCGGGGTACCGGTCATCCTCCCCAGTTGTATCCCCCGACCAAAAGTCTCACACCCCACGACACTGCCTTTGAGGCGGTAGAGGTGGGATGAGTCACATAATTCGAGGGAAAACCAACCTTGGAGGGTAAACAGATTAAGAAGAAGTAGAAGAAGAATCTAGCAAACTATACCTTAACTTCAAGCCCACAAACTTGAAAACAGTGTGCATCATCGACGTAAATTAAATCCGTAATAAACAAAGAATACCTGGAATAATGAGTAAGTTAGTAACCTCGGATAGCAGCAAACATGTTCGCTTTACATCAGTCGAAGACCAACTAAGTCAAGAACTTGAACTGCTCCTTACCTGAAACAAACAAAATATCGAACATATTAGACACAGGAACTGTTAGAAGACCATTTAGTGTATAAACAGCCAGTTCATCAGCACCCTACTGTCCAAAAGAAAGTTCAAATACACTGAAGAAAATGGAAATTGCAACACCCAGAAAAAATGGTGCTACATTGCTGCAACTGAACATGCAGGACGAGTGTTCGGTTGTGATTCGATGATTACAGTTTCAGGCCCCTCTGACCGCAAGTTTGGACAACAATCAATACAGGATGTGCCCACCACGTGCTAAATGCATTGATGAATTCGTTGAGGAATGGAGTCAATAAGACCCTGGATCGCTTCCTGAGGAATTGTGCCCCATGCTTGCTGCACTGCACGGGTCAGTTGTTCCAGAGTTGTGGGTAGCTGAGGACGGTTGGCCAGTTGTCGACCCATCATGTCCCACACATGCTCAATAGGACTGAGGTCCGGGGATCTGGCGGGCCATTCTAAGGTTGCGATGTCGTGGAGAGCTTCTCTGGAGATGCGTGCAGTGTGAACCCGGGCACTGTCCTGCTGAAACATGCCATTAGCAATGTTCGCCATCATAGGGCCAACCCAAGGCCGCACTAGATAGACAGGCCACAAGGCTCGGACCGTGACGTCACGCTAGTGGCTGGCGTTCAGCATGGCAGTGTAGGGCCCGCTCTCACTTTCACCATGATATTGTTCATTTATTCAACCTTAACGATAAAATTGAACACTCCTTCAATTGTGGCTTTACTTAGGCTTGTATACTACAGGAGTTTTATGCGGGGAGAAAACTGGAAGGGCAGTACATGTACATTTCTTTACGTAAAATTATGATGACATCTGTCACTTGTAACTCAACACGGTATCTTTAAAAGATTAGAACGCATAATACGTATACAAAAAGTTTTAATGTTACTAGGAAAATGCATGATGGCAATTCACAACAAAAGTCTGAAACCTTTCTTAGAAATTAAGCTGCAACTTAAAACTTACCTAAGAATTCCTAAGGTCTCAGTTTATACATTTTTATTTTCCTGAGGATTTCTTCTTCTCAGCGATGAGTTTATCTACGGTAACTTTTCTATTGTTATTCAATAATATATTACAAAAGATGTATATACATCTGTCAACGAAATGTTTAAAACTATTTATTTAATCACAGCATGTTTAAACATTTTCGTTTTCCAGAACATTGTTGACAAGCGAAGTCAGAATTTTTCTCTGAGAATCCTCATGTAAAAACATTAGTATACAGGTTTACATTTTGTAGCTCTAAAAGAGTCTGGTACAACACCTTTTGGTACAGGGCAGGAGCAAGCCAAGGCCGCACTAGATAGACTCAGACATTTTTTTGTCTGACTCAGAGTTGTCAAAGTCAGGATAAGTTGTCAGCTTGATTAAGCCAGTTATTTATTAAGATTTTAAATAAATGACCAGTATCAAACAATTTTGTGTGTGTGTGTGTTTCGTCAAATGGATTTTGAAAAGTGGTTTGTAAATTGCTTTTGCACAGCTTTTCAAACATTTTCCTGCTATTATTAGAAATTATGCATTCTACCTTATAAGCTATAGGACTATCTGTTAATACTTTAAAGACTTGCAAAGTTAGTTCTTCTAAGAAATGTCATATTAGGTTCTTACATGGAAACAAATCAACAACGTCTTTATTTTTTTCAAGACTGGATGACAACATAAAAGTTTGTGCAGTTGTAGCTAATGTAGTGTTATTTTCTCCGCTTTTACTACTAAAAGCAACTCCCTCTACCTTTCCTCCTAGCGGGCGATCTGGCCGTGCGGTTAGGGGCGTGCGGCTGTGAACCTGCATCGGGAGATAGTGGGTTCGAATCCCACTGTACCGAGCTCGATAGCTGCAGTCGCTTAAATGCGGCCAGTATCCAGTAATCGGGAGATAGTGGGTTCGAGCCCCACTGTCGGCAGCCCTGAAGATGGTTTTCCGTGGTTTCCCATTTTCACACCAGGCAAATGCCGGGGCTGTACCTTAATTGAGACCACGACCGCTTCCTTCCAATTCCTGGGCCTTCCCAATCCCTTCGTCGCCATAAGACATATCTGTTTCGGTGCGACGTAAAGCAAATAGCAAAATGAATCCCACTGTCGGCAGCCCTGAAGAAGGTTTTCCGTAGTTTCCCCATTTTCACACCAGGCAAATGCTGGGGCTGTACCTTAATTAAGGCCACGGCCGCTTCCCTCCAGCTGTTATGCCTCTCCTATCCCATCGTCGCCATAAGACCTATCTGTGTCGGTACGACGTAAAGCCACTGGCAAAAATAAAACCTTTCCTCCTTTATAGTTCAGCTCACGATTTATGTAGACTCCATTCAACAAGTTACAAAATATTTCATGCTCCTTTAACAATTTTAGTTTCTTTTTTCAAGTAATTCCAATGTGAATCATCAATACCCGAATTTCCCGTGCCTAGTTTTGCAGTAAAAGACTGTGAATAACCAAGTGGGGCATTGTAAGAAACGTTGACTGTCTTATCTTCTTTTACGCCCCAGGAAATGCGAAAAATATTGAAGTGAACCATGTTATTAGAATACAGGAGTAAGATACTTTCTTTGCAAAGGCTATATTTAACTGTTCCTTAAAAAAATATAATTTATCAGTAATGATACACTCATTAACTTCACTTTCAATTTCATCGATTATTTTGTGTACAGATTCTATTTTGTCGTGGACAGTCACTTTTGAGTTACGAGCAGGTCTAAACAGGAAGTTATAAATACTTTTCTAATTTGACCATTTTAATATCTTGCCCCCATCACCTAATGCACGTATATCAGGGTTATAACTCATGAAAATATCATGTTTAATGGATTTAAAATCAAGAGCCTCGGTTAATGTTAAGGAAGTACCAATTCTCGGAATATTTTCCTCAGTCACATACATTTTGAAAATACAGACTTTGGCTGTTAAAGCTGACGGAAACTTTGTCCAAATCTAATTTGCGTTTAATACTGAAATTACCCTGAACGTCGTCGAAGTCCTTGATCCTGTCATATTCTTCCTCAGCTTTCTTTCTTTCCTTCCTCTTCCCGTTTTTCAATTTCTTCTTGTCTTTGAATAGGATTTTTGCTCGTTGTTGGAATATTTTTTATACAGATAGGCAGGCACATTTTAAAACTTAGGAATAGCATCGTTTGAGAGTTTTAAATGGTTAGGTTTTACAGTTAAAAGAGACTCATCAGGTCTTTTAACGGAATCGTCCCTAATTACGAAACTTCGTCGAAGTGTATTATGCACACAACTGAGCTTGCTGAAGGGATGAATTCGGTTCGATGGATAGCTATGATCCACTTTTGTTTCCGAAACACGCCAGTAGGAAATTTAAACACTGAAATATTAGGCTGTTTTGAACTGTAGTTTATTCTACAACCAGGTATACAACACGACGTGGCCATAATTCACAATGTTCACACACGTTTAAATCATTCAACACCATCGATAGCCTCACTGCTGCGAAGTTCAGATCAGCTTATAAGTCACTGGCGAGAAGTGAAGCGGCTGGCGACTAGTGTGACGTAGCGCCCGAAGTGGAGGGGGAGCCTTATGGCCTGTATATCTAGTTGGCCTTGGCCAACCACTGGATTGAGTACCCTACAACGTACTGTCGAGCAGTCGTAGTGCCCTCAACAAGCACTAATTGTGACTTCACATTAAAGCCAATAGCTCCGCAGACCATAATGCTTGGTGCTGGCCCTGTGTGCCTCTCGACAATAAGATGTGGGTGGCCCCTCTCCCCGGTACGTCGGCGTTCACGATTCCGGCGAACACTGCGAGCAAGACAGAAGCGCGATTCATCACTAAAGATGACCCTATGCCATTCATCGACTCACGTCGATCTTTCTCGACACCAGGCCAGCCTTACACGTCGCTGTTGTGGGGTCAATGGAACACCTTCTGCAGGGACACGGGCTCGTAAGCCAGCTGCACGCAGGTGATTACCAACTGTTTGTTGTGTAACGTGGGGTGCCACAGCTGCTCGAATTTGCGCTGCTGTTGCATGGGGTTCCATTCGGGCCATCCGAATGCTGCGGCGATCCTGTCTCACAGTTGTCTGTCGCGCTGGGCCTGTGCCAGGTCTACGAGTGTGGGTACCTTCATTTGACCACATACACGTTGTACCGTAGATGCCTGTCGGCCAACACGTGCAGCGACAGTCCTTAGCGATAATACAGCCTCACACATCCCAAATATCCCAGCCCTCTCAAACGGCCACAGTTGTTGATAGCGTGCTTTTCTCTGTCGTCGAGCATGCTTGACGAGGAACACTTCACTGCACAGACTGCAAGTCAACTACGCTACACCAGAGTCCGTATACTGGAGTTGATTCCTCCGCGACCAATGATGTGCGGAGACCTGTAGAAACAATCTAATGGGTCTGAAACTTTGATCGTTTACATACCTACATGGCATCGTTCCGCATCTTGAAAATCAACACAAACGACCAATGCCTTCATGGTGTTGCAATTTCCATTTTCTTAAGTGTATAAGAAAAATCTCCAATAAGTCATATAGTATGGCATATATTCTAGGAAACTCTATTTATAGTCTATTTATATACTAAAGTCGCAAATACTGATCTCATTTTAATTCAATTTCTTTTTACATTTGCTTCACGTCGCACCGGCACAGATAGGTCTTACGGCGGCGATAGGATAGGAAAAGCGTAGGGGTGGGAAGGAAGCGACTGCGGGTTTAATTAAGATACAGCCGCAGAATTTTCATGGTGTAAAAATGGGAAACAAAATAAAAACCATATTCAGGGCTGCCAACAGTGGGATTTTAATTAAACGTACTGCTCATGACCCGGACCAATTTCTACCTAAAAGAGTTTGTCATGATCAACGGTTATGGATTCATTCATTCTACAGCGATTCTCTGAAAGCCCTGAGAGTTTTTGAAAAAATCTTTGTTGTTCACTCCCCTTATTCTATTTTCCTTCAAGAATAGCAAGTGAGTAGCTTGATGTACCTGTTGATATCGTGATCGCATGTGGAATAATAATAATAATAATAATAATAATAATAATAACCATAATAATTATTAATAATAATAATAATCATCATCATAATAGTTTTACGTTCCATTAGGTCATAGTACGGTGTTCGGAGATGTCTAGGCGCCAGAATTTCATCCCTAAGAAGTTCATTTTAAGTGCCAGGAAACCCAAAAACACTAGGCGGACGTACATCAACACCCCAGCCGGAACACAATGCAAGAAATTGGGCTCCACGAAAAATACGTTCATGACATATAATTTCAAAAACATTTCCACATTGTTTGCATGGTACAGTGAATCCTTATAAAACGGAATATAAATGTTCCAGTAAATGTACTCCGTTAACGGAGGTTCGCGGTTTATAAAGATTTGCATTTTAAAAAACTTTACGACCGTATTTTCTACTAGCAAATGTACCCGTGCTTCGCTACGGTATTCTATATTGTATTCGAATATCGAAGTAAATACTGTACATGCAGTAAATATGTTTGTTATAAAATTGAATGTCTCTTAGCGTTATCCGAGAAACAGCATGGGCAGGTCCCCATACGTTGTTTCCAATGTAAAATGTTTGTTACGGATTTGTGATGATAACGGCAGGCTCACTTGCCTACCGCCATTCACAATCGAGCTGGGAAGTTTACATTATAATTGCAGGCCCCATTGCCTACTGCGCGGTCACAATCGATTTGGGGAGTTTTCGATACAATGGCAGGCCCCTATCCTACTTTCAGACAGATTACAATTGAGGAGTTTTTATTATAAACGCAGGCAACTTCCCTACTACCAGTCGAAATTGATTTGTGCAATTATCATTATAATGGCAGGCCTCTTTTCCTACTACCAGCCAGCTTACTGCCAGTCACATAAATTTGGTGAGTTTCCATTAAAATAGCAGGCCACTATGCGTAATGCTAGTCACATTCTAGGTGGTTACATTTGTTTATAATGGCGGGTGCTCTTGCCTACAGCCAAACACAATCGGGTAGCGCAGTTTTAAACAAAACTGCATGCTCCCTTGCTTTCTGCAAGTCAAATCGAGAAGTGAATTATCCATTACAATGTCAGGCCTTCCTTACTAATGCCAATTATCCAGAAGTTGGTGAAGGACCCCATTCCTATTGCCAGTAAAACTCGGTGTGGGGAGTACTGATTACAATAGCAGACACCCCCTTTCTCGGTCGTTACAAATCGATATCAGTGAATATATATACATCGACATACGAAAGCATATGCTTGTTTACAATATTGCAGACCTTCATTTACAGATTAACTGCTGCTAAACGGTACGTCATTTCGCCTAAGGCTGGTCCTATGATATCTCATCTATTCATGGGTCAGATTGATTTAGGTTGAATAGGGTAAAATTTGTCGAAGATTATCTCACATTCCATTACTTTTGGGATAATTATGTAACAGCTACATACATAGCACTTGGCTCACATATGGCTACTGGGTGGACCAATTTCGTGTAGATTTTGGTGCTTCTATCTTTCTTATAAGTGATTGAAAGTATGAATTATGCATGTGAAAAGCCCAAATTTATTTAACATCGAGAGATAGAGAAAAATCAAACGTAAAAGGGAAATAGGTACGACGAAAGTTCATAAGACCAAGGTTGTAGATCACTCCAAAGTGAACGAAAATTGTGCCATTCGTTATGTGATAAGACTTCCCAAAGGTCTGCACCGTCATTAAAATTGTCTCCCTATTTCTATATTCTTCGGGGATAAAAAGTGAAAAATTTTACGATCTTGGAAATTTTCCGTCCGTTAGAGGCTAAAAACGTATAACTTTTCCAAATTCCAATTTTTTGCTCGTCTGGCAGACTATGCCGCAATCTTTATTTTGGGCGAGGAGAGTAAAAATTAGGAACTTCAGGAAACTAAATCAAAAAATATCCAGATGGTCATTATTATCCCTTAAACGGGTAGCTGTATGAAAATTTCGCCATAATAGTCAATGTACAGGGACACAGTCGTTACGATTTTAATTATATAGATAGATATGGAATCTTCTCCAGGTAGAACACTGTTGGGCTTTGTCCGCTGGACTTAACCTGCGAAACCGACCGTTCATGATATCTGCCTTATTAATCCTCATGTCGAAAAAAATGCACATGATAAAATATGTTTTAGAAGTGGATTTCCATCAAGTTTGGTTGATTTTCAGTCAGATTAGTCTTGTGGAAGAATAAAAACACCATTTCGGTGTCCTATAAACCGCCAGTCCATTCATGGAACATGAAGTGTTATTGACCTTTAAATCCTACTTTTGGACGGATTGATGCTAAATATAAAGTTTGGTTCAAATATCGTCAGTAGTTTTCAAGTTGTAAGAAATACGCTTTAAACGCACCCGCTCTTGAGTTAAGTCCGGTGGGACTTGTACCGAAAAACGGTCCGTTAATGATATCTTCCTTATTAATCCTCATATCGAAATGGTGCATATGAGAAGAAAGGTTTAGAAATTACTTTAAATTAAAGCACATAGATTTCCATTAGGTTTGGTTGTGTATATTTTGAGGGGGTGCAAAATCACGGTTTCGGTTTCGTATGAACCTCCAGTCAGTTCAGGGATTTAGAAACAATACTTGCCCTAAAACCTACCCAAAGAAAGGTGGATTCTAAATATCAAGTTCGGTGGAAATATATCCAGTAGTTTCCAAGTTATAGACAAACAGACAAACAGACGGACAGACACCAAAGCTAAAAATTATGCAGATAGTCATTATTACACCTGAAACTAATAACTGGACGGAAATTTTGCCAAAACAGTCAATATCCAGATACACTCTAGAAGTGCAGGCCTTTATTTCGGGGGGTTACTGCTTTGAAACTGTACGGCATATCTACAAACGGACGCCTCTTTCAGTGTTCTACATGGTTAGACCTATGACATCTTCTCGTATCTCTCATATTTATGGGTTAGATTGAGTTACAGCCAGTGAATGGGTTGAAATGTTGTACAGTTTTCACGTGCTACCATTTATTTTTTATTCTGATGTGACAGCTGGAATCATACAATTTGGCTATCACATGGCCACTGGCCATGTCAATGTGCGTGCTGACTGTCATGATTCTTTCCTATAAGTACAAAATTAACTTGAAATCGAGAAATAAAGCTCTATTTAACGTATACGGGATAGCAATACGACAAAAAGTCACAGGACCAAAGTTGTAGATCTCTCCAAAATGAAAGGAGATTGTACTTTCTGATTTGTGATACGACTTACCGATTAGCCACCAACTATCCTGAATCAAGGTCTGCATCGTCGTTAAATTTGCATCCATATTTCGATATTCTCCGGAGCCAAAACTTATACATTTGCATAGCTTAGAATAATTCCTCAAAGAAAAGAGTGTCCAGCTTTCGGAATTAGCACTCGCATACATACGGAGTAATTAAGAAAGAAATTATACAGTTAAGAAAGTTGAAATTAATAGAAAATGGATTGTAACTGAGGACAGCCGGATGACGACAATTATGTAAATACCAAGTGAATGTACTGGAAAATCAAATGCCCCTCAATAAATAGTGCTGGTGTGAGTTATAGATACAAGAAAGTGGTAACAGAGGAGAAATTCAGGCGCAGGGATTCTTAGGTAAACAGATAAGAAGATGACTGATGGTGTTATTAGTTAAGATATTCGAGGACGGTTATAACCTCCAACGATATTCCGTCAATATCCTGCAGAATAGCCGATTGACGCCTCTCATGCCTTTACCCAACGAACAACCACAAATTTAAAGGCATGATGAGGAAAATGGCAATAAGTTACTTCCGTTGCCATGGTAACCCGTATGTTCGTTGTCGGTCTGTCCGTCACTCAATGCAGAGCACGATACCCGCAGAAAATAGTAAATTTCACCGTCATTTGAAGAGTAAGGTAAATTATGAACAAAACGAAAGTTGTTTATAATGAAGATGCGTTTCATACGATCCATGGAGTCTAGAGAAAATCAATAGTATAAGAGAAAATGGAGGGAAACCGTTTTCGTTTTCCTATACCACTGACGGGTGTTTGTTTTAATATTTCTAATCTTGCGCTTTGTGGTATACCTTTTTTAGCTGGATTTTACTCCAAGGATTTAATTTTAGAAATTGTTAGATTGTCTTATATTAATATATTTAGTTTTTTCTATATTTTTTCTCTACGGGGTTGACTGTATGTTATTCTTTGCGATTAGTATATTATTCAATAACAGGTGAATTTAATTCCACATCATTTCACCCATTAAATGATGAGGGATGGATTATGTTGAAGAGAATATTAGTGTTGGTCATGATGGCAATTCAAAGATTTTAAAATGATATGCACTTCGAAACCTTCCTCTGGATGAGTATAATCTAAATATGAAGTTTGGTTGAGATCTATCCAGCCGTTTCGACGTAATGGTGGAACAAACAGACAAAAAGACAAACAGACAAACAGATAGGAAAAATAAAAACCACCGATTCGGTCTTGAGTTGACCTAAAACGGACAAATATCTGAAAAGTTGGCAAAGCAAACGAAATTACAGACAGCGGAACCCCTACAACTTTATTTATATAGTTATAAAAATGTCGTAACGACCGTGTGTTTGTATATTGACTACATTGCGAAATTTCCGTACAGTTATTCGTTTCAGGTGTAATAATGACCATCTGTATATTTTTATCTTTGACTGATTGTTTGTTTGTCTTTCAATACCTTGAAAACTACTGGATATATTTCTACCATACTTCATGTTTAGAATCTACCTGCCCTTGGGTAGGTAACTTGTTCTGGATGGGGTGCCCACCCCCAGACAGTAAGGACAACTGCCCTAGCACTCTGCTACTCTGCTGCTGAATATGCTAGTCCCGTGTAGTATAAATCAGCTCACGCAAAGAAAGTCGACATTGCCTTGAATGAAGCCTTCAGGCTAATCACAGGCTGTTTAAAACTAACACTCACACAGAAGTTCTATTCACTTGTAGGTATAGCCCCACCTGATATTAGACGTGAGGTAGCCGCTAATATCGAGAGACAAAAGGCTTGCAGCATCTCAGCCCACCCCCTTCATGAACATCAGCCACCACCAGCTCGACTGAAATCGAGGAAGAGTTTTCTACTGTCTTCTACTCCACTTGATTCTGACCCCCCCCCCCAAAAAAAAAAGCCTGGGTTAAGCTATGGAAACAAGGGTACCCAGATCATCCGGAACGTGTTGAAATTGAAGAAAAGTTGCCACCTGGTCACGAAGAGGGATGGTGTGTATGGAAGTTGTTAAACAGACTGCGGACCGGCGCTGCAAGATCTAAGGACAATCTTGTGAAATGGGGCATCGTGCATGGTGGGGACTCATTATGCGAATGTGGAGAGGAACACTGGGCACTGTCGTCTATGCCCAGATTCATGTACAGGGTTGGAATTGGCACTGGCTGGAAACAATGCCATCAATGTAGCCATATACTGGTCACAACTTGTGTAAATAATGTGTATATAGTGTAGATAAATTCATGTAATACTTCCTTTCTCCTTTTTTTTTAATTTTTACAAGTAATTTGTTCATTTTAAGTGATTAACATACTTCATATTTTTATTATTTAATTTTTGAATTGAATTTGAATTGAATGTTTTATATTGGTACCTCTGACACGAATAAATAATATGGGTAGGTTTTAGGGCCAATATTGTTTCTAAATCCCTGAACTGACTTGGGGTTTATACGAAAGCGGAACCATGATTTTGCACTCCCTCAAAGTATACACAATCAAACTTAATGGGAATCTAAAAACCAAAACCCAAACCCCATGGCACTACAGCATGGCCGGCAATCGAACCCGGGGCCTCCGGGTAAGAGGCAGGCACGCTACCCCTACACCACGGGGGCGGCTCTAATGGAAATCTACCCGCCTTAATTAAAATCAATTTATAAACCGCTTTGCTCATATGAATCATTTCGATACGACAATTAATAAGCGAGAAATCATTAAAGGACCGGTTTTCGGTACAAGTCCTACCGGATTTAACTCAAGAGCGGGTGCGTTTAAGGCCTATTTCTTATAACTTAAAAATTAATGAAGATATTTCAACCAAACCTCATATTTAGCAGCTACCTGTCCAAACGGCAAGTGTTTAGATCCCGGAATGGACTGGGGTTTTATAAGGAACCGAAACGGTGATTTTACTCCCCCACAATAATATATACAAGACCACCCCGAATTGATATCGACCTAATTTGATGGAAATACATTTCTAAAACGTTTGTCTCATGTGCATTTTGTCGATAGGAAATAGCCCAAAAGGTGTTGTACGTAGAGCAGATTCCCTGTCTATATAAATAAAATCGTAACGGCCGTCTGTGTGTACATTGATTATTTTGGCGAAATTTTCGTACAGTTATCCGTTTCAGTGTAATAATGACCATCTGCATATTTGTTAGCTTTAGTTTCCCGAAAGTCCACATTTTTAACCAACGCCCCACCCCTTCCAGTCGAGCAAGAAGGTTGAAATTTGGCAAAATTATATGTATTAGCCTGTAATCGACGAAAAGCTTCCAAGATCTTTAAATATTTCATTTTTACCTCCGAAACATATCGTAATATTGAAGCAATTTTAATGTCGGTGCAGACCTTACTTTCGAGGTATTTCGCGGTTAACGGTAAGTCGTATCGCAAAACGGATGGCACAACCTCCGTTCAATTTGGCGCAATCTACAACTTTGGTCCTATGATGTTTCGTCGTATCTCTATTCCTTACATATTAGATTTGTCTCAATTTCTTGATTATACGTACATTTGGCTCTTTGTACTCGTATAAATCGTAGTTCGAATCACTTATACGAAGGATAGAATCATCTAATTCTACACGTACATTGGTCCACCCAGTATCCATACGTGAGCCACATTCTATGTTTGTAGCTGCCACATTAATACCCTAAAATAATACACTGTGAGAAAGTATTACGGTACCCACATTTCACCCTATTCAACGTTTCTAACTCATTTTACCCGTAAACTGACGAGACCGGAGAAAATATCTTAAGACCAGCCACTTAGACCGCCAAATTAGGAGCCGTATGGTACAATCTGTTTGTCGATATGAAGTATCGTTTAGCAGCAGCTAATCTGTAAATTATGGTTTGCAATATTATAAACATGTATACACTTTGTATGTCGATCTAAATATATTCATTAAAGTCGATTCGTAGCGTTGATTAATCTTTTACATCGATAGTGACTCTCAGGAGGAGGGCGTCTGCTATTGTAATCATTGCTCTCCACATCGACCGTGACTGGCAGTGGGAATAGGTTCCTTCTCCATCTCCTTTGTAACTAGCATTAGTAAGGAGGGACTACCATTGTAATTAATAATGCCCTTCTCGGTTTGACTTGCAGAAGTCAAGGGAGCATGCAGTATTGTTCAAAACTCCACTAACCGATTGTCTTTGAGAGCAGGCAAGTGTGCCCGCCATTATAAACAAATTTGCCCATCTAAAATGTGACTGACATTAGGCATAGTGGCCTTGTTATTGCAATGGAAACTCACCAACCCGGTGTGACTGTCATCAAGAAAAGAGGCCTGCCATTATAATGATAACATCACAACTCAGTTTTGACTGGCATTATGGAAGGTGCCTGCTATTATAATAAAATCTCCTCAACAGTAATCTGTCTGGAAGCCGGAATGGGCGCGTGCTATTGTAACGAAAATTCCCCAAATCGATTTTGACCGTGCAGTAGGTAATGGGGACTCCCATTACAATGAAAAATTACCTACTCGATTGTGCATGGATGTAGCCAAGTGAGCCTGCCGTTATCATCACAACTCCACAACTCGAACTTTACATTGGAAACAACGTATGGGAACCTCCCTCTACTGCTTCTGGATAACGCTAAAGGGCATGCAATTTAAAAAGAATCCCATTCACTGCGTGTAGAGTAATTTACTTCAATATCCATACAAAATCTAGAATACCGTAGCGAAGCACGGGTACCTTTGCTAGTAGTAATATAAAATAAGTTATTTTATTCTATGACTCAACTTGCACTCACTCTGTCTGAAAGTGTATCGTCGTGACTTCTTCACATTTACAATTAAATTGAAATGTAATAGTTCAATCAATCAATCAATCAATCAATCAATCAATCAATCAATCAATCAATCAATCAATCAATCAATCAATGATCTGTCGCCCAAGTGGCAGATTTCCTATCAATTATTTACCTGGCTTTTCGTTAAACATTTTAAAAGAACTTGAAAATTTACGAGCATTTTCCTTGATAATGTATTCCAATCTCCTACTCCTCGTCATATAAGTGAACATTTGCCCCCGATGTGTCCTCTTGAATTCAAATTTTATCTTCATATTTTGATCTTTCCTACTTTTAAAAGCTCAGATGAAGCTTATTCGTCTAATAACGTCATCCCGCGCCATCTCTCCACTGACAGCTCAGAACATACCACTTACACGAGCAGTTCGTCTCCTTACTCCAAAGTCTTCCCATTTCCTTTGTCGGAAATCACCCACAACAAATCGTACTGTTTACCTTTGGATCTTTTCCTTTTCTCGTATCAAGCAAGTTCCCATACTCTAAATGGGGTCTTATCAGAGACTCATACGCCTTCTTCTTTACATCCTTGTTACAACCCCTAAATACTCTCATAACCATGTGAATAATTTAGTTACACCCGGTATAAAAACGTGCCTTATCAGTCAAACACCACGTTGTAAATGTTAAAATTAATTGGATGGGTGGTTTAATTTAAAAGTATGAAATGGCTCGTTAGCTAAATGTATAACACGAAACAGCAAAACCAAACGAGTGCTCTTACATTTTTAAACTGGCCAATAAAGTGAGCCACTTTATCATGATTCGAAACCACAAATTGGAGCTGACTATATGAAATAATACTACCGAAAACCAGAAATAAAGTAACGCACTTTGTTATAACAGCATGGATACATTAAAGCGCGTACAACGAGCTGGTATTCACCATTCGTAAAATCCGTATCAATAGGGGGTGGACATCTCTCTACATTGAAGGAAGTGCTGGTAAACATTAACAGAGAAAGGAGAATGGTAAAGGTAATCGTCGTCGTCATCATCATCATCATCATCATCATCATCATCATTTTCCAGCTCCACTTTCCTGAGTGTGGTGTACAAGCGCTCCCCATTACTTCCAGTCAAAGTAGATTTTTTGTTCCTCTATGTCCTCCCACTTGGCATTCCACTTGCTGACCTCCGATTTCGCTGTGTCTATTCATGGATTCCTTGGCCTCCTCCCTTTCACTTCTCTGTCAAAGTAATTCCTTGCTCTTCTCGTTCTGTCCATCCTCATAACATATCCAAACCATTGTAGCCTGCGTCTTCCTAAAAGCTCGGTAATAGATAAATTGATGCCAGGCTCCTTTCTGCTTGCTTCATTTCTAATCTTGTCCTTCCTGGTCTGTTGGTCCATTTTTCTGATGACTGGACTTTGCTGTTTGCATTATTATTCATGGTAAATGTTGCGAGTAATGCTAAAGGTAGTAAATGCCAAAAAAAGAACATTCTCAGGAAAAGCGAAAATCAATTTGTGATCATTACAATATTATTACAGGAAGTGTATTGCAATGTATAGTCTTCCCTCACGATTTGTGTTACAAATAGAATTTGTAAAGTCTTTCATAAAATTGTCTGTAAAACAGCATTTCCGGGAAGAACTAAATAGGAATAATTCCTTAGCCAAACTCCGATTTAATGTTATTTATAAATTATCCACAAACTCTCACTGATCATCTTTTAAGGCGTTGTATACTCTGAATTGTACCACATTTCTACGTGAATACACTACGGACCGACACGGGATGCAGTGCACTCAACGCCCTGCATCACGGAAATATGTCTCCCCGTCATGGCCATCCATCAACATAGACTGCACGGTTGCTAGGTAACAATACCTTCCATCACTGCCTGCACGGTTGCTAGGTAACAATACCTTACATCACTGCCTGCACGGTTGCTAGGTCACAATACCTTCCATCACTGTCTGTACGGTTGCTAGGTCACAATACCTTCCATCACTGCCTGCACGGTTGCTAGGTCACAATACCTTCCATCACTGCCTGCACGGTTGCTAGGTCACAACACCTTCCACCACTGCCTGCACGGTTGCTAGGTCACAATACCTTACATCACTGCCTGCACGGTTGCTAGGTCACAATACCTTCCATCACTGCCTGCACGGTTGCTAGGTCACAATACCTTCCATCACTGCCTGCACAGTTGCAAGGTCACAATATCTTACATCACTGCCTGCACGGTTGCTAGGTCACAATATCTTACATCACTGCCTGCACGGTTGCTAGGACACAATATCTTACATCACTGCCTGCACGGTAGCTAGGTCACAATATCTTACATCACTGCCTGCACGGTTGCTAGATAACAATATCTTACATCACTGCCTGCACGGTTGCTAGGTCACAATACCTTACATCACTGCCTGCACGGTTGCTAGGTCACAATACCTTACATCACTGCCTGCACGGTTGCTTGGTCACAATACCTTCCATCACTGCCTGCACGGTTACTAGGTCACAATACCTTCCATCACTGCCTGCACGGTTGCTAGGTCTCGATATCTTACATCACTGCCTGTACGGTTGCTAGGTCACAATATCTTTCATCACTGCCTGCAAGGTAGCTAGGTCACAATATCTTACATCACTGCCTGCACGGTTGCTAGGTCACAATACCTTACATCACTGCCTGCACGGTTGCTAGGTCACAATACCTTACATCACTGCCTGCCCGGTTGCTATTGTTACACTTCCGTCACACAATTTTTGCGTAAAGTCACACAAATTTTCGGATGTCCCCCAACCATAAGACATATTTATGTCAAAAGGAAGCCGATATAACAGCTCGTTATACCACATTATGTTGCAGTCCACTTTCGATGTTCTCGAAAAAATAACATTCAGGAGTGGCGCAATAATCCATTTGTACAGTGGCTCACTGCACATTCCACAACCTGTATTGATCCTTTTCAGTCTGTTCCACATCGTGCACAGTAGCTGGAATCCACTAGCAATTAGCTTTCTAGTGAAGGCGTTGTGCAGTCGTAAGTCTGCAGAGTTCTTCCAGTGGTCCTTCCGCTCCACAAACTACTGTAGTTGCTTGACGTGTTCACAGCAGGGATGTTGTCGTGACGGCTGTCACTAGAATATGAGAGCGGATATGCAGCCTATGACAGGCAGCTGAGTATTCCTGCAGATATTATACCCTCGAATAAGAACATTCCCTCTTCGTGGATCAGGTGGCGTCAATCAAGACAGCAGCTGGAACCAACGGGTTGCAGTATATCTGACGCCACCAAACGTAAAAAGCAAACTGGTATTTCTCACCGGAGCACAGTACTTGGCAGTAAGAAGAACCAATTCTAAGCCTGAATATTGCAGATAGCGTGCCGGCTTTTGGGCCGAGGGGACCGATTCCCGGTCGGGTCAGGAATTTTCATATTAAATAGTTAATTTATTTGATTCAGGGACTGGGAGTGTCTTCAGCATTAGAATTCATCATAGGTAAAACCTCATTCTCACAGACGCCTAGGTCACCCGTAGGCCTCCCAGGAAGCAATATGCAATTATTATTATTATTATTATTATTATTATTATTATTATTATTATTATTATTACACAGCTTCAGCATGGCACTGCTTCGAGTTTACAATTTCTTCAGTAAGTTCAGGATAGACTATTTGAATGGTAAAGTCCAGAATAAAGTAACACCGAAGTACATCGCAAACCTGTTAAGATTAATTAGTGTTTATTCTGTTCATTTCTGTTTTTGCCAGGTGGTTATTAAAGTGGAACAAAGATACCAGAGTCCTGGCTGCGCTGGGTTCGAGTGTTCATTTCCTGAAACAGTTTGCTAAGATGAACAGGGCCTTAGCTGAAAGAAAAACAAATTTCTCAATCTTTTTTTTTTTTGTATACATATTAAACAGTAATGGCAATAAAACTGATCCTTGGTGTACGCCACTGAGTTTTTTAGCACTCATCCTTTGTCCTAACAGATACATTCCTTTACAGTCGTTCTGCGCGGTGTGGCTCGAGGTAGTTCGTTGATCACACCTTCCCTCCAGACAGCATCAAAGGCAGTGGTGAGATCAAAAGAGACTGCACTTTTTTAAAGCATTTCCTGGAATCCGTTCTCGATATACGATGTTAGCGAAAGGACTTTATTGTAATAACTTCGGCAAGCTTAAAGCCTGCTAAGTATTATGATACAATCCACTGCTTTATGCAGGAGAATACTGTGCGACGATATTACTGTAAGCGTCCGGAATCTTCCCAATGACTTTAAGCATATCCCGAGGGGTAATCATTGGCCTTAATTTTTGTTGGTGAGAAAGTGTGCTGATAATGTTAAATTTGCTTCAGAACAAGATAGCTAGATAATTTAATTTTAAGTGGTTATGAAATTCAATGGATCTACATTTTCTTCTGAATATTAGAGCTTTGACCTTCATATTTATTACAAAGAAGTTTGTATTTTCAAAATGAGTTCAATAGAAACCGCAACATGGAGTCGACATATGTTTCTGAAGCAATGACGTCAACCAATTAATACACAGTGTATAGCGTTATTATGATACCGTGATAGGTTGCCCGCCTAGGAGTGAGAAGCTAGATACTCTGGCCCCGCCCACGAGCTATGTCGCAGAGTTATTTGCTCCGCCTTCCTATTTGTGCGGCCAACCACTTAGGACGAAGGGAAAGGCGGAAAAATAACCCCTCTCCCACTAGCTCTTTGTCATTACTAGGAGGTCCTGGATCACTAGGCCAGAAGGTTCGGCATGGAGATTGTTCATCGTGTATTCACCATTTGGAGCATTCTGGAGGCCTCCCACTCTCGAGAATCACCTCGGACCATATGGGGCAAGACGGACAGGCAGACAATTACAGTGAGTGCCGTTGTGGAGCTGATTGTCGGAGTACAGTGGAGGACAGTACAGTTGAGTGGAGGCACTATAGTGGAGTGTCGTGTGGAGTACTGCCGTGAACTGCTGTGAGTGGTCTGCCGTGGAGTACTGACAAGGGAAGAAAGCAAATCGCGGAATCGACGATCTTACGTAAATTTTTCACAGGCCGTAAACGAGCCAAGAATAACACAATGGCCAAAATACTTCTTTCGTTAATTAACACGTGCGACCTAGTGGAAGCGTTTTTCGTATGTTTGAATTAGCGCGCTTGGCTACGCAGGCCGTTACTCCATGCCCTGCCCGCAAGTCGCACTGTCCAACAGCTTATTTCAAACCAAGCTAACATATGCTTATAGTCGTTGTATGGGTCAATTGTTCGTTTGTATAATGGTAATCAACATAGGCTAACTTATTTTTTAATTGGAAGGAAAATATGGAACATGTGACATTAAGGCCCCCTCGCCTTGTAAGGTGCTGTTGGTGTAGAACCGCTTTGTTCTTTAAACATTTCAACCACGAGCATCATTGTTGCAGAAGTTATAAGGAGGAACTTGCTTTCCTGTGTTATACTGATTAACATTTATGTTTACTATAACAATTCTATTCCATTCCTTTACTGACCCACAATCAATACACGAATTAAATTTCTCTTAATACCACTACATCATATTTGCGAAGTGGTACGCAATTACTAACTGAACAGAGAAGATAATCAGTGGTGCGCTCCCTAGACAAGTCAACTCAGCACGCGCCACAGTCCTGTGTAGCCAAGCGCACCATTCTTTTTTTTCTTTGCTAGTTGCTTTACGTCGCACCGACACAGATAGGTCTTACGGCGACGATGGGACAGGGAAGGGCTAGGAGTGGGAAGGAAGCGGCCGTGGCCTTAATTAAGGTACAGCCCCAACATTTGCCTGGTGTGAAAATGGGAAACCACGGAAAACCATCTTCAGGGCTGCCGACAATGGGGTTCGAACCTACTATCTCCCGAATACCGGATACTGGCCGCACATAAGTGACTGCAGCTATCGAGCTCGGCAACGCACCAATTCAAACGTTCGAAGTTAAACGCTTTCTATAGGTCGCGTAAGTTAATTTCCGAAAGGAATGTTTCCACCGTTGTGTTATGTTTAGCTCATTTAACGTGTGTGCAAAATGTACGTAAGATCCGTGATTCCCGGTACGCGCCCTTCCCTTGGGAGCACTGTGTGTGAACTTCTGTGGAAGTATAAGAGTGGAGTACCGAGAAATATCTGAGAATTCGTACGGAGTGCTGAGTGAAGTACGGCCGTGGAGTACTGAGTACCACGGTTACTTGACTAGACGATAGGGGTCACACGCAAGATTGGTGACGTAAGCTGGCTCCCACCGGCGGGCTGGCACTGTACACGGCCCATTTTAACTGTGCGTTTCTTTTAAATGATTAGCTTTTTTCTTTTTTGACCACTTAATATTTTTCAACTTTGTCAAATATATTTGTCAGTTTTATTTCTGTGCATTTATATATCTTGTAAATTATTCATTTTTCAGAATATTACAACTGTGATTAACACGAACTATTTCAGCAGCCTTCTCAGTAAAAATAATAGGCTCCATGGCTATATAGGTAGCGTGCTCGCCTTTGGTCCCGAGAGTTCCTGCTTCGATTTTCGGACGGGTCTGCGATTTTAAACTTAATTGGTTAATTCCATTGGCTGGGTGTGTGTGGCGTATTCAGCATTAGAAATCATCCTAGGTAGGGCCCTCATATTCACAGACATGCAGGTCACCCAATAGGCCGTCTGCGAGAAAAAGATCCACACCAGCCCTCTTCAGGTGCTATACGCCATTATTATTATTATAATTAGTAGTAGTAGTAGTAGTAGTAGTACAAAATAATCTTTCGCCTCGCAAGTAAGCTGTTTACGAATCAATTTCGTATTTCCTATCCAACCAGTGATTCTGAGAACGATATTATGTGTAGTTTCATTTCTAAATCTGAAAATGAAAACCTACAACCTGTTTTCCAGTCATTGACCGCGTCAGGGATGTAATGAATGAAGCAGATATAGGCTGTTAGTACGATGGGGTCGCCACTCCCAAAGTGATTTATTAATGAATGATAGATGCAATGAAATGAGAATGGAGAGTGTTGCTGGAATGAAAGATGACAGGGAAAACCGGAGTACCCGGAGAAAAACCTGTCCCGCCTCCGCTTTGTCCAGCACAAATCTCACATGGAGTGACCGGGATTTGAACCACGGGATCCAGCGGTGAGAGGCCGACGCGCTGCCGTCTGAGTTACGGAGGCTACCATTTCTAAATCTATTCACTAGAAATTAAAGAAGTGTGACCAATCACACGAGCATGCGTTTTAGAGTAGATTTGGCGATTTTTTGTTTTAACTAGTGTTATAAACACCTCATTTTTTCTTTAACAATGTAAAAACTCATGAAAATTTGTTAATAGAGTTTCCACGGAAGGCACTAAATTAATTTCCCATTTTAATAATATAATAAATGCACTCGCCTCGGGTTTCATTAAGTACCCCCTTGAAACAGTTTCTATCAAATTCTTAGGTAAATGAGAAATGTTGTCGGTTTGGATTCCGTACATACTGGCTTTGTGTACATAGCACACACGAACACCTTAACAGTAAATGAGACAGCCAGAGTCAGCCAAATACAGGAATTAATCCACTTTAATTTCACAGTTATTCGCAAAGCGATGACATTTCTAAGTCCTTCTCGTGTCTAGCGTGCCGACAGCAACTGATGTCAGCACCGCACAGAAAAATTAAACTTCAGCATTGTCACCTTACTCACAATCACTATACTAAGCGCTCGGCTTGGCGTAGCGAACTAATAATAATGATATTTGTTTATATGTCCCACTAACTACGTTGACGGTTTTCGGGCGGAGTTGCCGAAATTTAGTCCCACAGGAGTTCTTTTACGTGCCAGTAAATCTACCGACACGAGGCTGACGTATTTGAGCACCTTCAAATACCAACGGACTGAGGCAGATCGAACCTGCCACGCTGGGGTCAGAAGGCCAGCGTCTCAACTGCCTGAGCCACTCAGCCCGGCGCGTAGTGAACTTGGTCACCACGTGACGTCAGGAGTGTGGCATGCTACCGCGCACCCAGTTTATGACCTCTACCGTCTAGTCTGGTAATCATGCTGAGTACTTCCGTGGAATAGATAATACTGTGTTTGTACTGCCATGGAATACTCCTTAGTGTGTACTGCTGTGGTGTACCGAGTACTGTGTGTGTACTGGCGTGGAGTACTGAATAACATGTGTGTACTGCCGCGGAGTACCGAGTACTGTGTGTGTATTATCGTGGAGAACTGCGTATGTACTTATGTGGAGTATTACGTGTATACTGCCGTAAAGAAGTGAGTACTCTCTCCTTCCTCTGTGTATGTGTTTGGTGGAGGAAGTTGAATATGTGAGTGCGGTGCAATTCTGAATGGGGACACCTTCCAGTGCAGCACAGAGTTGTGTACATTGTGCGACAGTCGTATGATCAACTGTTGTGAAATGAGTGCTCTGAGTCGTCGTGTCATGTCAAAACCGAGTCTACCAGGACTGTTGTAGTGAGCGAATGAGACGGAGTGCCAGTGACATCTTGTGACAGACGGTGCACGACTGGAACCTCTGTGATTGTGCTAATTTTTGTGTGCTAGAATGAACAAACTGTTAACAGTCAGCAGAAAGCGCAGCCTGTGAACTACTGTGTCTGTGTAAATGTACCGGTAATTAATAGTAGAATAAAGCTCTATAATTAAAACGCTACTAGTGTATGTTTTATCACCCCATGATATTACCCATGGTAGATAGCGTTAACACGTCGAAGTGACATATGAAAGTGTCTTGCTTTACATCATCGTGTGAAGCAGATGATGGTGATCTGCATGGCAACACACTCATTATCTGAAACATACTTGCCCTGAACCATGTTCGCAAGTGATCCAGCTAAGAAATAATAATAATTATTATTATTATGATTATTAATATTATTATTTTTCCAGGTCCTCTATTTCCGTCTGTGTTACTCTGGAGATCAACTGTAGTAACGCATGTCCTCCTGTGTTCCTCATGATATACATTAAGAACTCCTACCTTCCAGATTTTACTGTCAAAAGGATCTGTTTCCTCTTTTCTATTCTTTCAAAACTGGCATTACTTGGGAAAGGGATTTTAGGCACTGATAGGTTAGAATAAGGCGGAAGTATAATCTGGCCGCTCTACAGTTGTGTAGGTGAGGTGCATAACATTTAGGGGTTCTGATAGTTCAGATTGTTAAAACTAATGAAATTATAACTTACTGCAGAGCCTTTCTGCGGGTAGGAGACACTTGCGCCTTGGTTTGTTTGCCTTCTACCCTATTACGAGCGGTGTTCAAATGAAAAGGTAAGAAACGACACTGTGGATATAATTGACGTCTTTATTCAAAAGTAATCACCATAAGCCTGAGCACAACTCTCCCACTGTTTTACGAGCACAAGGTTCCCTGCTCCCAGAAATCGTGTGGCTGTAACAGGAGCCAGTCTTTCACGGTGTTCTTCACTTCGCCGTCCGAGTGGAAGCGCTTCCGTTTGAAATTTTTTTTGTGGGACAAACAGATGGAAGTCCCAGGGTGACATGTCCCGACTGTATGGTGGATGCTCAACGTGCTCCCAATTGAACTTGGAAAGTACACTTTCTGTGACCTTCGAGACGTGTCGACGAGCATTATCGTGGAGCAAAATCACTCCCTCCGTGAGCACTCCAGGCCGTTTGTTCTTGATGGACTTCCGTAGGTTATGGAGTGTCAGTACACGTCATTGTTAATGATTGTTCCGTGCTCGAGGAGTTCGATGAGTACTAGACCTCGGACAACGAAAAAGACGGTGATCATTAACTCGCGTCATGTGAGAGCCCCCGCGCAATGCGGACACTATATTTGCTTACCTAGATTTCGCATTATATTATCCCGAAGTGGCGTATTCAAATTTCAACCGGTGTGGTTTTTACGACGTTTCGTACCTTTTCATTTGAACACCCCCGATAGTTCCTAAAATCTCTTCCCTAGTCATTATTGATGAGCTGTCCAAGATACCCTGAGTATCCCACGATGTAGTCTACCCCTCAGCCCTGTTTTCTGGTACGGCGTTGGGGATGAGACGAAATGAAATTAGGTGACATATTTTTTACGGTCAGATATCCTTCCAGTCGGCAACCACAGTTGAGAGCTAATTAAAATTAAATTAATGATGGTAATGAAACTGGGTTAGGTGGTGAAGGATTCATGTGCGCCTACGAATAGGAACTGTCCCTGCATTTGTATGGATGTAAAAAACGAGAAAACACTGAAAACCATCCGCTAAGTATCCGACGATACAACTACATTTCCAATTTCTCACTCGATGTTTACGTTAAGGTCCAGTACTAAACTCCGTACAACAGTGCTGGAAGATATAATATTACAACTGTCTTCTTTCACATAAGAGAGACAGGTGGTGGTGGTGGTTATTAAGAGGAAGTGCAACTGGATAACAATTCTCTATTCACATAGCAGGAAAAGTGGAAGGGATCCGTCACTTCGAAATATACACAGTTCTAGCCCTTCAGGCAAGCAACTCAATGTTGAAGACATCCTAGGGATATGAGCTACGAATTTTTTATAAATAAGTTATAATTAAGTATGAGAATATAATCTTTAATTATTCCTAAAAATTACAATATTTTTCTTAATCATCGTTAGGCGGTCGATTAGGTTAGTAGTTTGCCTTTTTCTACCACTACGAGCGCTAATGTTTCACTTAAGCTCTTATAACTACATTGGATGTGGTCGTTTTTGAAAAAATCAAAGTATGCCTGAGGATACTGAACCAAGGAACACATTACGGAAATAATTATGTAAATAAGTTAATTTGGCGAGGATTTGACTAAAAAAAGGGAACGAGTAAAGAAACAAGCGATTTTAGGCCGCTTTTCCACAATTCGAAAACGTTCCTATCCCTTCAACTTTTGGTAAAATTGAGGAAATTGCTTAATTTGGCTAAGAAATGTCTTCAGCATTAAAATGAATGCAACGGCCGAAGAAAGACGAGCTCCACGAAGAGCGAGGAAATGAAAGACAACCAATACTGTCCGGGTCGGAAAGGAAGAAGGGAGGTCAGATAGGAAAGATCAAATTGAGGATCCTAGCAGAATTAAGTGAAGTAATGCCAAGGACTCAGCTGAACGCCCCGTGGTCGTGAACGTACGCTATCTTACGACAGCAGGCAGGTTAAAGCATGGGTGTTATTCTACCCGCCCCCCACCCACACGGGGTTACAAGAGAAACAGATCGTGACCCATTAATATCCTCAATATCCTCAGAACTTTGTTATTCGCCACATAATCTCCGATAACTGATCCCAAACTTCGTTACCTGATGTCCCCATGTATGTTCCTTTTATACCTCTTTTTACTAGATGATCATTAAGCATCAGCTGCCTTACAGTGATACCAATTACTCAAGTTTTGACTTTAATAATTAGGAAACTAGGCAACATTAGAAATTTTCATTTCTACCAACATGACTTCGTGCTCAGTGTGCTTGGCCAAGAATTTTTCATTACCTGTTTTACTCTGACCAGAACTGATACGTATACACACTGAAAATGCATTTTGCTATAAACGTTGTAATTCTGATGTATAGAGTGTATCCGTGATGATAATACATACCTTCAGGGAAGATGGAGGACGACAAATGGATCAATTTTATATAAGGATACATATTCCAGAAACAATCGAGTCAAAAATTAAGCAAAATTCTACTCATTTAAGTCCGTTTACTTGCACAAATTTCACAAGCTGTTCCATTTACAATAAATGTTCTAAATGGCGTCCTCTGCGTCGCACAATGTTCTGTCGAACCCGTTCAAATATCCCCGATGTCGTTTGAACAGCATCGCGGATAGCGAGAGTTCTTGCCAAGAGATCCTCTTCAGACTCGACTGGTGTCTCATTCACATGGCCCCACTGCCGGCCGCAGTGATGTAGTGGATACGGCGTTGGTCTACTATTTCCAAGTTAACGGGTTAAAACCCGACTGAGGTCGGTAGCTTGTAAGGGTGTTTAAAGGTGACCACCCCATCTCGTTGGCTTCAGACACGTTGAAGAACTACTGCGGGACGAAATTCCGACATCCCGGCGTATGTTAAGAACGGATAGACGTTAAACAACTTGGATAACGTTTGATTAAAACGTGTCCGGAGTATGGTCCCAATCTCAAATTGATCCATTTGCCGTCTTCCATCATCCCTGAAAATTTGTAACATCGTCAGGGATACATACCGTTTTTACATTTTGAGAAATATTTCTATCATGGACCTCATATCATGCACTAGGGAACAGACAAACCAATTTTAGAAAAAAATTATCCTCAAACTATAATAATTCTATTTATATGTAAATTTAAAATTATTACAAATCAAGTCAGACACCATGGGAATGCCTGTATTTATAACTGGGCCATAGTTGTTTTAGATGACCGTTATTCACTTCACATTAAAGATCCCTCTCGTCTACAAAAGAACAGTAGCTTTGATGTCATATTCTTTCTTTGAACGAGCAAAATTTGTCTCTTTAGCCAATGTATGTTATTAATGCTCGTGCAGCAAACCTTGGCAAAGTTGTTCCGTAACAATGAGCTATTTCATATTGATGTTCGGCTGCATCACGCGAGGAGAATTCTAAACATATACAGCTCGTGAATATTTATGGCTGCCGTGAGGAAGAAACTCTATTATCAACTATGTTGGTAGCAAAGTTGCCAACTTCAAAAGTTTGTGTCTACACTGAGAAAAGTTTCGGCTGTGCTACGAAGTGGAAAGAGCGGCTTTGTATGATCTGATACCCCTGAGGAGCTGCAACTTGGAGTACAGTGTCCCAATGAAATGAAGGTGGGATTTAGGACGTTCTGTTGGCAGACGATTGTACAGAAGTTTACTTTCCATGCTTTAAACCAACTGCCGTATCTCACTTTGGCACTGCTGAAAACTTCCATTCAAAGTGCACATATCCTTGCAGTTTCAAAACTATTCCAAGTAAATGGCATACCGATAAACCTTCCCCTGTCCTATCACAAAAGTACAGAAAACTATCTGCTATGTGTCATACCTTCATAGCCGGTTACTGTATTATAATTACTTATTTTCACTCTCGTATCTTCAACCTCGTTGTATTCCTCAATCTTCCCCACCCCTACCCTCAACTCACTCATTATTAGGGAGATGATCTATAGGCACTAAAATACCAAAATTAACTCGTCGTTATGCGCTTAAAATCGTAAAATAGGCACTAGATGGCTCAAATAGGCACTAAAAAGCAACTCGAATACCACATCCCCTTAGCATTTTAAATTACTCAGCATATGTGAATCATTCCACTTCGCATCCGCCTCCGTAGCATAACGGATAGTGTTATCTGCCGCCTTCGGTGGTCCGGGTTCGATTCCTCGTACTGCCAGAAATTTAGCAATGGCAGGAGGGCTGGTATATGGTTTAAATGGTACACCCAGCTCACCTCCATTGGGGGTGTACATGAAAAGAGCTGCACTACCTCAGGACGAGGACACAAGTTCACTTTACTTTATTCCACTTCGTTCTCAGCTACAGGTTTGAGGCCAAGGAACAAGTAGTTACCAATCGAAGGTAAAAGTTATTATTATTATTATTATTATTATTATTATTATTATTATTATTATTATTATTATTATTATTATTATTATTCATGCAACTGAAGACACTTATCTCTTGCAGACATTAATTAAACTAAGGTTAGGTTGAATGGAGTATCCCACCTTCCAATACTTGCTTTTCAATGCTAGTCTGTGTAATTATGTAACATAATCCAGCTTAAATCTAATTACATTATTTTTAACGTACATATTTCATTCCTAATGCGGAACATATTCATGTAAAAAGTAACAAAAATTGGCATAAACAAAATAAAAACACTTATGATTGTGATAAGAAACAATGTCTCTTTAAGTTGGGTTAAAACCTCACCAAGTCAATGTTATACTTTAAGATAAAAAATCTGACGTAAAGTATCTTCTTTCTTAAAAATCTGGAGAAGTATGTACTTTTAATATCTTGAAGATAGACTTAAAATGTAAATTTTTAAAATACGATGATTGGGGGAGACTCCTAAAGAATAGCCGAAGTTGAAGCTGATTTTCTTTTCCCTTACAAACAAGTATTGGAAGTTGGGATTCTCCATTCAACCTAACCTTAGTTGAGTTGATGCCAATACGACACGAAAAATTATATTTATAATTTGAGACATTAATTATGTTAACAAGACACTTCACCCTACAGCAGAGTGCAGATTCAAGGCCAGCTCGCCCCATGCAGCATCAGAGGACAAAAATAATGCTGTTGTCCTTTAATCACATTTAAGTGCTTGTCTTTGGCAGCCACCTGCAAAGAATGCCTGCTTTCAGCGGCTATCTGGTAAAGAAAGCGAGTTGCTTTACGTCGCACTGACACACGTAGGTGTTATGGCGACGATGGTATAGGAAAGGCCTAGGAGTTGGAAGGAAGCAGCTGTGGCCTTAATTAAGGTACAGCCTCAGCATTGGCCTGATGTGAAAGTGGGAAACCATTGAAAACCATCTTCAGGGCTGTCGACAGTGGGATTCGAGCCACTATCTACCGGATGTAAGCTTACAGCCACGCGCCCCTAACTGCACGGCCAAATCGGGCGGTGGTAAAAAAGCTAACGAAGTAGAGATTGGTGAAAAAATAATATTTGAAAACATATTTGTCGTTTTAGGCACTTAACATACAAATATCTTTAAAATAGGCATTGATGGCAGAAGAAGAGATTAATTGGCACCATGAAATTCATGTATTTCCTTCACAAATCGACTGGAACAGATTTTAGACTTATGAGTGTACAATTCTGGGTTGAGGATAAAAGTAGGCTTTTATGACGAAATCGTCGCCTTACTCATCAGTTCTCTTTCCGATAAAATCTTTTCTTTCCACCTTCTGCTCTAATATACAATATTCTCTATCTTTGTCAGTCTTTCGTGCACTTTATTTTATCATTAAATTTAATTCCTTCTACCACAATCGTCCTTGATTCGCCTGACGACCTTGCTATTTATTTCGCAACGCAGATTGAACAGAAACATCTTTAATTGGGGCTAAGATGGCGTCATCACTTCCCAATGTGAACGCGAGCGCTCAGTGAGGCAGCAGGTGACGAACTAGAGTATCACTTAAAATAGACCAACGATAAAATATTATTAAATTCAAACCGTAAATTCTTCTGAAGTCGTGGAGTAAAGTTCTCTGCAAAACATTGTTTCTTGACACGGCAAATGCCCAAAAGGTTATTATCATGGGCCGTGAGAGCATCGATCAAATTAATAATAATAATAATAATAATAATAATAATAAAATAGTGAGAAGAAGAAGAGAAGAAACCTATGCTATACTACAGTAGTAGGATGTCCTGAAGCCTTATATGATACTAAATGACTGGTCTTCAGAGGGGCTGGGCGGGTTCTGACACAATGGGAGCTGAATCAGCATTTTCCCAAGAGGTCATTGTCCCGGCCACGGTCACTGGCCACATGACGTCATGACCACTTGGCCGTGACGTCACATTGTTACAAACAAGGCCACGTGCTCTTGACAGCTGCCAAGATGACAGCTGTCATCTTGACAGACGCTAACTTTTTGTTTTGGAGCGGAATTTGAACAAGAGAACGTCGCTAACCTCACTGCTGCCATTTTGACAGGTCTTAACCTCACTGCTACCATCTTGACAAGATCTAACCTTACATTTTGGCTACGTGGGCGTGGAATTTGAATGAATGACAGCTGACAAGCTGATAAGTGACAGATGACAGCTGCAAACTTGACGGATCCTAACCTTACTTGTTTGGTTACGTGGGCACGGAATTCGAACAAGTGAACGTAGCTAAGCTCACTGCTGCCATCTTGACAGGACTTAGCCACGTGCTTAACGCCGACCATTCAGCCAAGGCCTTCATTTCGGAGGGTCCCTGGTTCGATTGCCGGCAATATCCGGGATTGTAAACGCGTTTGATTAAGTCATGAGGCTCGGGAATTGGGTTTATATGTTTGTCCCTACACTCTCATCTTTAAATTAAGAATAAATAACACACAACCAACCACTACAGAAACACGCAATTGTAATTAATGTACATCCTTCCATATAGGGTTGGCTTACTGATGGGGATCCTTTCGTAAAACAGGGAAAAATCTACATATGTGACGCAATTCGCACCCGCAGTCCCACATGCATGGGAAAAACGGTAGAAGGAGAAGATTTCTTGGGCCTCACTCACCACACAGTGAGAGAAAGGATCCAAATGAAAGAGAGGAAATTCCTGCAGAATATCCTCGCTATTCCAGATAGATGACCATAAAATAATAGACGGCGTTTCCACATAACAAGTGAAGGTTTTCAAATTTAGGTAATAGTTCAGTATTTGACATCCTTGACTAGACTGTACGAGTGACAAACGTACTCTTCAATGAGACAATGGACGTTTATGGCGTGTGGACTCTCTCATTAAAATATTTAAGAAATGCTCCATGGGAGCCTACATGGCTCAGGCGGCAGCGCGCCGGCCTCTCACCGCTGGATTCCGTGGATCGAATCCCGTTCACTTAATGTGAGATTAGTGCTGGATAAAGCGGAGGCGTGACAGCTTTTTCTCCGGGTACTCCGGTTTTCCCTGCCATCTTTCATTTCAGCAACACTCTCCAATATCATTGCCAACGGCCGTAGCCATGTTGAAACACCGGATCTCGTGAGATCCCCGAAGTTAAGCAACATTGGGCGTGGTCAGGAGTTGGATGGGTTGCCACGCGCTGTTGGTGTGGGTAAGGGAATGGAGGAGCGGAAAGGAACTGGCCACCCTACCGCACGTAAACTCCGGCTCAGGAACACCTCTGCGGAGTTTCGGACCTGCCTTCGGGCAGAATAACCCTTACCTACCTCCAATATCATTCCATTTCATCTGCCAGTCATTAATCACTGCGCGAAAGGAGTGCAACAGGCTTCGACAGACGACAAAATTCCTATCCTCGCCGCTACATAGGAGCTTCATAATTCCATTCGGGATCCGATCAAATGACTGGAAACAGGCTGTGGATTGTCATTTGTTTTTTCAAATGCTCCATAGTGAACGCAGATCAGATTCTGTAAGAGGATTAGTGAGAAATGCTCTATGTACCGAGTTGGCACCTGAAGATTATGATGTCTTCTGCACAAAGATACGTACTGAATCACTAAACACTCAGCGCTGGTATGTGAAGCCACGTCTCCTTAAAACTTGGGAAGGTAATTCCTTTCACTGTCCTAATTTACTCCACTTACTAGCAAATCTTCTTCTCATTTAAGAAACTGGCGCAATTTTTGCGATTTGTTCTACTATCACGGATAAAGCACCCCGTTTTCTCTCGCAATGAACCTATCTACTTTAATGTGAATACATTTCATTGCGCATTTCCCATAATATTGTAGGTCGTCTATATTGATAAAGCGTATATTAAAAACACGTTGAGATACGAAATTATATTTTTAAAACATGGAACATCGTAGAGCATTTACAAATAAGCCATTACATATATTTAATTTTGACTTATTCAGATGGTACTGAAATTATAATAAAACTAAATATATTTAAATTTCATTAGTACACTGTGATGGTCATGAACTCGACATATTAACAGTATGCACGTTCATATATATGTAGTAGTCATTAGGTTCGTGAACTGGCCGTCCATAGACTCTGTGGTACACTACAGAGGAGAGTTTGCACCACAGAATGTTGCCGTGACAGCTATTCGATAGTCCCGACAAGTGTCAATTTCATGCATACAGGATAAGCAGAAACATGGTCTCTGATGTGAAGGGTAATCGAATGCCAACTTAAGAATATCCTAGATTGATCAACGGGCGAATTTTAAGTTCTGCCAAAAATCAGGCAAATACACTAGCAAAACATTTGAGATGATTAAGTCGAAATCACTAGGATCACAACGACGGTAAAAAGACGCGTAAAAGCAGGTCAAAAGACTATGGGAGCCTTGAACTGTTAGTGTGAATCCACCAACATACTGACTGCAGTACGTACACAGTGTTGCCTACACTGTAGAAGCCAGTCCACGAACTTGTTGATTGTAGTAGAATAAATGACAGGATTAGGTGTAATATTTTAGCTTTCTTCATAAACAGTACAGAAATATTAACATTCCAATATTTTGACATACACTGATGAGTTAATAAATTAGAGACAGCTGATTGGTAGCGTGTACCACCTGATGACGGTGGTAATGCAGCGTGGCATTGACTTCACAGGACATCGGAATCGTTGGGGAGTCGTACTTATCCATGGCCATTGCACAGCTTCCGATAATGTTCGGAGCAGTATATAGGACGCGCACATCCCTTCCGACAACATTCGAGATGTGCTCAGGTGACCTTGAAGGTCTGGCAATCATCTGATATCCTGCAGTGTTCATAATTATAATAATAATAATAATAATTTGCCCATGTCCTGGATGAATGTCCTCACGGGGAGGTATTGAGAAATTCCCGCCATCATACAAAACGACACATGATTGCGACCTCGCTGAGGGATCACGGCTTCACGGTGCACGGAGAGGTTTCTGGCTTGGCTACCGGTAGGAGTAACAGGCGTATTGACATGACAGCCTTTCAGCCAGCTAGCAGGCAAGCGCTAATCTTAGATCCCACAATTCGCTTCGAGTCGCACGTTGGCCAGGCCGAAGATGTGGACGCCGAGATGAAGTCGATTTACCAGCCAACCGTGAATTATTATAAGGACTTATATCACCTAGACAAGATTTCCGTCCATGGACTCATGATCGGATCTCGAGGCACAATCCCTAAATTTCTTGTACAGCTATGGGATTCTCTCGGTCTCAACCGGACACGACTTCACGACATCGTTATCGCCGCAATACGAGGTTCAGTGACCATACTCCGCAATCATATTCTTAACATTTGAAGAACCGTACATCATGCAACATTCCATAGTTGTTCGAAACTTATTCCTGAGCATTGTGATGGTTATTTGCATCTGGCATACCAGCAAATTTAGAAGACAAAATACTGCGTACTCGACATACTTTGTCCTTGTGGCAGCGTCCTCATGGGGGAAGTTGTTTTAATAATAATAACAATTATTATTATCATTATTGTGATTGCCTTTGCTGGCAGGACCTAGTGTTTACAGTGCACTATGTCTTCTGCTATGGGCTAGAGCAATTTTGTTACTTTCACTTATCTGTCTCTGTCTTATCCTTGGCTTTGACAACATGAAAGTGACGGAGGTATGAGCGATGCTAGTAATGCCATTCCTTGTGCAGCCAGTCCCTGCTATGAATGGTGTGAAAACGTTGCTCATAGGGTCGGTTGATGCATGCATTTCAGTGGGCTTGGCAGACTGATATGTAATAGGAACTTCTGGCTTGGTGAGGAAAGTAATGGGAAACTACCTCACTCCTCATTTCCCTAGTATGCCTCTTCAGTGATCCCTAGGCCATCTATGACAGCTGATGGCAGAGCTGTTGAGGATCCAACCAGCCTTAGGGCTGAAGACTGAACATACATACATTATTGTTATAGGGTCAAGTCTTGTAAAACGGCCGCTCTTGTAAAACGGCCATATTTCGTTCTTTCAAATCTACCGCGTTCCTATCTAGAGAGGAACCCGACAGAGTGTGCTAAAATCATTGCCATACTTGTTGACTGCTATTGTCATATGTCTGTTTTGTGTTTTTCCACTAGTGAATATTTAACATCCACGTTCTAAAGGTAAGTCTGACAAAGCCATTTTTATTTTTCGTGTTCTTGAAATATAATCCACTGTAGCAGTATGAGTTATAAATTATAAAAGGTGAACATTGTCTGTTAAAGCATGGCCGTCAGTGAAGAGAAGCGTAGTTTGTGCGGTTGATTAGTGCTGCCATATGTGAGATAGGTCGTGAATTATTTAGAAGTGTATGGTCTTGTAACACGGCCGGAAACCTGACAGCTTCAGCAACTATGCCCTACGCCTTCTGTACCAAGGAAGAAAAATACAGGCAGAAGTCAAAAAGCCACAATTTTGCCACAACACATAAGAGAACGAAGGGCAAAGAAAATGGCGAAAATGAACCCAAAAACGAAAAATGGATCCGCACAAAACACTGATGATAGTAGGTGTGGATATTATGATGGACTCTTCAGCGAAGACCACGACGGGCAAATCTGGGTGTGTTGTGTGAAGTGCACTATGTGGTGTCATGAGAAATGTGCAAGTACACATGGTGTAAAAGATTTTGTGTGTGAAAAGTGTTCATAAACAGAATTTTCATAGACGCCATCTTACAAGACTGTCTTCTAATGCGGCCGTATTGTAATGATCCTAAATAAGTTCAAGTAAATTCATCTAGAATACAGTTGTTTTGAATTCCTGGATACTAAACATTTAGTAGTTATGTACCTTTCATTTCCACTTTAATTTGTCTGTGTACTCCTTTTCACCTTCGAATAAAATATACGAATATACTTTGATGGCCGTATTTGAGAACCTGACCCTATTCCGGGAATTTCGTGGAACGCAGTGGTGTAAGAAGTTGCTGGCGTGAATGGGTGGACAATGAAATGATCAGAGCATAAGTTAAAACACTAAGTTCTTAAATTGGATTTATTTCCCTTTTTTATTTTCAAATTTAGTAGTTAGAAAATCTGGATGAACAACAATAATATAAGACGACGTCGTCATCTCCTAAAATTACAATAACTTAAAGTCAAAAATCACGTGCAGGAGAGAACATTTACAAGGGATGATCAAACTAGCTCTGAAGGTTAGCTATTTTACAAGAGCACATTTGCTCCGCTCACTTACATGGTACAGTAGTTTGAGCTTGAAACGATAATACAATTCAGCCTCTTAGAGGCACCAGTTTCCTACATAATCATACTTGACAAACTTCAGATAACACGTCTACTGTCATTTTTGCTCGGTAGTCTGCTATACACTCGTCAATAAATAATGACAATTTAAGCAGGGTCAATGAGTGCCCATTCTAAATAGCCTTAGTGTACAAAGTAAAGGGGTTAAGACGATCGGCCATGAAGAAAAGGCTAGGAGGTGAAACACTTGCACTCCTTTTTGAAAGACGCTTAAAAATAATAAATGGGCTTATGGCCCGATATTGCAGAGGCTAAGACTATACTACAAAGGGATGACTAGATGCGAAATATTAAATACCAAAGCAGTGTGAAGAATTTAGAAGTTTAGAACATTTTAGTCACTCCATACCAAATCGAATGGGAATTAACAGAGGGTGAACACTCCCAGCAGGGTTTTGAAAAGAGTCCTTATACTTGCCGACAAATAACATTTAAACTTAAGAATTTTACTTTAAGAAAAGAAGTTTGAAACCTTCCCCTCAAGTTAACCACCTGGAGCTAGTACATGTTAAGAGATGTCTACCATACTCTTTAGTGGTTGAGTCTTCCGACGACGACAAGAGTAGCTGTGCCTCCTATTACGCCGCACACACATACTAGTTCGGAGCGATGAAGATGAAAATACGGCCCTAAAGCGCCCAGCTTTTATAGCAAATCTGAGGGGAAAGTTCCCGAACTCTCTTGAGCTAGGCAGAATGCCTGCACACACTCCTAATTTCAATTGGCTACAGAAATACACAGACTTCCTGGTTGGTTAATAACTAAGGAAGAAGGAAGCCGCAGAAGTGTTGATAACCTTAGCATATAAAAACAATCTACAAACATTCAAAGTTTACAATCATTGAAAGCTAAAAATTCCCCTAACAGGTAATCGTCCATAATTCCTCCAGAGGGGGCACATAAGCCGAAAGTAGAGACATCTAAAGATTAAAGGTGCAAATATCTTGTGATACACAGTTTAGGATTCACAGCACAGATGGCCTTCTAGAAGGTGCGCAGTTCAACGGGACGGAGGAGTTGTACCCCCCGTACTATTATTATTATTATTATTATTATTATTATTATTATTTACATCGATACAGCTAGGTATGGACTACGGTTACACAATCTACCCGCCTCTCTTTTTTAGACTTGCATCTTTTTGTTTTCATTGATACCAAAGGTTTTTCAACCTCACGCTCCTTTTCAGCCATTCTTCCATCGAGATATTCCGCGGTTTAGCAGATTCCTTCACTGGAACAACCTTAAAGAACGAATTTACTTTCTATTTTTTTATTTTTTATTAATAAAGACTATTATTATTATTATTATTATTATTATTATTATTATTATTATTATTATTATTATTATTATTATTATTATTATTATTATTATTGTTATTATATAGTGCGAGTGAAATGTATACATTTTAGTACTACCATATTACAAGTTGATTCATTCCACACGGAAAATTAAGTAACGAGCAGTGATGGCAACGGTCGTGTAAGCCTAGAAATAAAGAGTAACCGCAATAATAGCCTCTTTCTCGGAGGTAGAGAGAGGGAGTAAAATTTAAGACAAAATTTAGAAGTTTGTAGCTATTGAAGTGTCTGTTGCATGAGCCTGACCACTGCGCGTTCAGGGGAATACAAAATCTTACTTAGGTGAAGTATATGAATCGATAATATCAAATATTCAGAGAGAGATATGGATGTGTCCTTCCATAGGAGACAGAGGAAGAACAAAAGAGTTTATCTATCATGTAGACAGATCCATTATCTAGAAGATGACGGTATACAGAGAGATGGAGAACTTGTAAAATAACAAAGTTCTTTGCCTTTCTCAAGAGGTTTAACCGATCAGTCAGGAGAAAGTACGATTTTGCATTATCATTTATCGTTGTCCGACTCGTTGGCTGAATGGTCAGCGTACAGGCCTTCGGTTCAGAGGGTCCCGGGTTCGATTCCCGGCCGGGTCGGGGATTTTAACCTTAATTGGTTAATTCCAATGGACCAGGGGCTGGGTGTTTGAGCTGTCCCCAACATCCCTGCAACTCACACACCACAATAACACGCAGTTACCTACACATGGAAGATGCCGCCCACCCTCATCGGATGGTCTGCCTTACAAGGGCTGCACTCGGCTAGGAATAGCCACACGAAATTAAAAAATAATTATCGTTAACCATCGCCCTGATATTGAAGGGAATAGATTTGAATCGGAAAGTACCGAGAGCTTTTGGGACTGCTTGCAGCAGTATAATACACTCAAGTTCAACGGTAAAATCCATGTATCCTTAATGAAGAAATCTTGGTCTGTGGATCATCAAGATTGCAAATTATTCAAACCTGGCAGAGGTTTTGAGAGTTTTGAAACAATGAGAAAAGTCTTATTCCACGTTGTATAATGACGGTATGTAAAAGAACTCATGTTACATTTAGCGTTTGCCGGGCTGAGTGGCTCAGACGGTTAAGGCGCTGGCCTTCTAGCCCCAACTTGGCAGGTTTGATCCTGGCTCAGTTCGGTAGTATTTGAAGGTGCTCAAATACGACAGCCTCGTGTCGGTAGATTAAGACGCCAGATACCAACCACCTGGATTACACTTACGAAATAAAAAACATACGCCTCAACCTCCTGCATGCTAACCCAAAACTCTATCCACTGCACCAACTGTACAGCACGACTAATATGTACTGACAGAGGTAGTTACCCTACATGTGGTTATAGTGTTGCCAGATTGCCACTCTTCAATGTCCTTTTTCTGCCGGATATACTCGCAGGATGAACTTTTGTGGCAGACATTTTTTTATTGCTGGCATGTGAGGAGTCGCACTGGGACGCCCGAGTGCGCGAATTTCGGTTCATCCTGTATACAGCAGATGGGAAGGCGATTGTAACTACAGGACCAATACGATCAACCATGCATATATGCGACTCAGACCCATTAAATCTAGGGTTCAATAGAAGTATTGTTATCTATTTGCCACAATTATGGGGAGAAATATGGAAGATCTAGAGATGAAATGCGATTCCCATGTACAGATGAAATAGTCCCAGACCTGTTCATGGCCAGCACTCCACCGATTGGGCTACGGTGGCAATGGAAATTCATATGGAGAGGTCTATAAGGAGAAGACCTCTGTACTGGGAGACGTGACATCAAATTCCTGGTCACTGTCGTCTTGCATGCTTTCTCAGTACTTGAAGTATGAGTAACCCGCCCACCTTCTGTATGACAGTTCCTCGTCAGTAAGTTATTATAAAGCAAACAGGTCATTTATTAAAATAATTAAGTTACTGTGGAAAGAACCAACGTCGAGCAAAAATATACAAGAAATTCCCTTTATATATAAACAGAACTACATTGTCTTCATGAATGCTTTAGGCCCGGTGTAAGTGATGTATGACAAGCCACGCCTGACAGACGGTTGACCTTTCTGTATCCGTGTATGTCGGTCAGCTATCAATTATCCATTGTGCAAGAGAACAAAACACTTTGTCTGTGCCTTGGTTTAAACAGAGGTTCTCGACGGTGTGGGGAGGTCAAGTATCACCAGGCAGATCTTTCTAATAATGACTGGCACTCTCATTCATTTGGAACAGGTTATTCATTTGAATATTGCCATTTTACTTTTTTAAAATATAATACGTACATCCATGCTCAGTATGCATGCCTCTGTGAAATAAACGTGCGCTCCAATAATTTTCTATCTGTAAGTAACTATGTGGTCTTAATAAGTCCCAAGCCCCTCATCTTTAAACCATTAAAAATTGGGTCAATACACAGTCACCATTCTCTCCCTTTTTAAAGTTGTAAACATTTCTTAGCACACGAAGTGGGGGTCCCCATACTACGAAAAACGTATAATTAAACAATTCCCTCAATTGTGCCGAACGTTTAAGGGCTAAAGGGCTCGAAAAGATTACAAATTTTGAGATAGGACAGCTCTACCAAGCTAAAAAAACTAATTTCAATAATCGCTTCCCGCCTAAATGCAGTTCAGGAAAAACAGCCTAAAATCACTTTTTCTTTATCTTTTTTATTTTCTACCCAAATAATCGCCAAATTAACTTATTTACATAATTATTTCTGTAATCTGTTCCTTGGTTCAATACTCTCAGACATTCTTCATTTTTGAAAAATATGCAAATCGAATGTTGTTATAAGGGCTTAAATGAATGTCTGCATTGACTTACATTAGCGCACGTAGTGGTAGAGAAAGGCAAACTGCTAATCTAATCGACCGGATAACGATGATTAAGAAAAGGACTGTAATTTTAGGAATAAATGAAGAATATATTCTCATATTTTGTTGTACTGTATTTAATTTACCTACAGTTCGTAGCTCATATCCACAGTATGTTTTCAACATCGAGTTGCTTGCGTGAAGGGCTAGAACTATGGATTTTTGCTCTCTTAGTCTCCATGGCTGATTCAAATATTCCCCTATGTAACTTATCATCCATTCGTCTTACATGGCTCCATCACCTAAATTGGTTTGCATGCACAGAATCATCCATCGGGTTCATTCCTCACCTAGCTTTTGCCTACTCACTTCAAGGACCTTCTTGCAATATTGTTGACACCGATTTGTACTAGCAAACATGCTCGTTCTCTTCATGGTCGTTATTTCATAATTATGAATAACATATCCTGAGTGGTTTAGTTATTGAAGAAGAGAAGGTTCCAGTTCTATTGACACTTGTTGAGGATGGACAGTAACGGACTAACGAACAGAATCTTTGAATTCTTCAGGAGGAGGAAAACAGAGCTGAAATTCTTTCGAGAAGTGAGGTTGGACTTGACGAGGATTATATCATGGACAGAAATCGATTTCGATGACTCGTCAACATTTCCGTGGTTTCCAGGAGACGAGAGAAATACCAGTGAGGAAACGGATATCCTATGCAGAAGAAGAAAACAGGAAACAGGATGAAAAGTTACTCACAGAGAGTGAAGGCAGAGAGAATAAAAATACCGCAAAGATTGTCAAATGTGGTCCATACACGGTCGAAGCGGAGAATAAGAAGAAGAAGAGCTTTGAGACCGACGAAGTACTTTTGACGGTTTTCGGAGACGCCGAGGTGCCAAAATTTCGTCCCGCAGGAGTTTTTATGTGCCTCTAAGTGTATCGATTCGAGAACCTGCAAACACCACCGGACTGAACCAGGGTCGAACTTGCCAGATTGGGGCCAGAAGTCCAGTGCCTCAACCATCCGAGCCACTCAGCCCGACTGTCTGCAAACAGTTCGATGTAAATAGCTATAAAAATTCCCTTTTGGAAAATCAAATGATCATAAATATGTATTTCAGTAAAATGCTTGACGCGATGCAGGCTGTGATGTGAAATACCGATGGATGACCATGACATACAGATCCACGGCCTGTGCAGATCTGAAGACACTGTTGCTAGGTAACATCGCGTCACGCATTTTGTCACGACACTATCCCGTTACACATATTTTCCGATGACATTCAGCCCAAGATGTATTTATGTGAGAAAAATCCCCTGTGTGCTCACTCCATTCTCGAAGAATATCGTTGATTACTGCAGCGAGATCAAGGCATTATCACTGTTAAACCTGAATTCGAATTCACGTACTATACAACCAGCCTGGGAGAACACACTTCCTAAGTACTTTTTTTTTTGCTAGGGGCTTTACGTCGCGCCGACACAGATAGGTCTTATGGCGACGATGGGATAGGAAAGGCCTAGGAGTTGGAAGGAAGCGATCGTGGCCTTAATTAAGGTACAGCCCCAGCATTTGCTTGGTGTGAAAATGGGGAAACCACGGAAAACCATCTTCAGGGCTGCCGATAGTGGGATTCGAACCTACTATCTCCCGGATGCTCCTAAGTACTTGAAATACAAAAAGATAGATTAAGATTTCAGATCCTCTTCTGATATGAACTGTGACGTCTATCTACCTATAAGAACGAAAGGTGAACTCTCACGAGGCCTGATATGTATTTGAATTATGGAGGACAGAGAAACATATGAACAATGCCTGCATGCAAATTTATTAAAAATGCCAAGATGAACTGAAAGTGTTATCCGACTTCATAATATCTGCAATGTGTATATGGGAGAATCCCTTAAAGCACGAGTAATTTCCATGTCAGGGAAGCTGAAGAAAATTGAAACCCTCGAACTGAGGATCAATTATTGTACACGCGTGCAAAGAAATTGTGTCCCAAAAGAAACAAAGCATGCGGTACCCCTAGGTCCTCGCTTAACACATTGCTGCAGGTAGTCAGCCCGCTACAGGAATGTTGTAATATTGAAATGGGCACAGTGGTGGATGTATAACAATATACACACTGTGCCTTCAGCACGACCCGTTCACTTCCTTCCCCTCCTTTTCGGTACTGGAGTGGGGCAGTGTTGATTGCTTATGTCAGAAAGACATTTCTATGCATGCGGGTACATAGTTTCTCTGATCCATCCTATGCACGATTGATTCGAGAACTGAAAGAGATCCAAATGAAACCAGGGCGATTTGTTCTGGGTGATTTACGACAAAATAGTAGTGTTACATTAATGTTGCAAGCTTTGGGCTGAGAAGAATTGGGCGTAAGGAGACGAGCTACTCGACTAAGCAGAATGTTCCGATCTGTCAGTGGACGAATTAGTAGACGAATAAATTTGACCGGTGTCTCTAAAAGTGGGAAATATCATGATCTGAAGATAAATTGCAATTCAAGAGGAAAAATATTCGTTTATGTGAAGAGGAATTACGAATTGGAATAAGTTTTAAAGGGAGATCTTTGATAAACTTCCAAGTTCTTTGATATAATTTAAGAAAAACTAGAAAAACAAGCGATAAGGAATCTGCCAGCTGCGCGACAGCTCTAGATGCAGATCAGAGGTCATTGATTGATTGATTCATTGATACATTCATTCATTCATTCATTCATTGACTATAGTCCCGATAGTGCACCAGACAAAAACCCTCCAGGGGATGCAAGGTTGGGTGAGTGGATATGATTAGTTAAAATCAACAAAGCAGTAAATTATGTTAAATTTGGAATTAACTATTTATGATAAAGTGTTGAGGTACACCCTTATGGCAATTTGTCGCAGCCGGGAGTATTGGCAGGCGAAAACACCACAAGATCTGAAACTTCACTCCATCGAGACAATCTCCACTTCGCCTTAACATCACGTTTAAACAGCGTTACACGCTAGAAGTTTGCTAAAACTTCCGTCCGTGCTAACATAACATGCGAAGATGTTCTATCAACGAGAATGAGGTGGATCAGTTATAACTTGGCGAGTTTAGATAAAAAGAACTCATTATTGACTTTTGTTCCGGCAGTTGCCTCGCCCTCATCTTGGGGCTGCCTTCCTCCGAAATTGAAAATAACAAATAACTTCTTTAGAGAAGGTCTGGATAAATTATTGTTCCCTTTTACTTGAAAGGATTTTAATTGGAAGTTTTTCAAAACAAGTTAAACAAGAAAAAAGTTGTAACAAGATGTTCTTTTGAAATATCAACACGCTATTCAGATTTTAAAAAAACTCCATCCAAGTGATCTGCCCAAATGTATTTGTCATGTGAATTGGTTCTCAACGGCATTTCGTATTACGTCCAAATTTGATAATTAGTATTCCACAGGAATACTCTATAAATTTCACTGTTATCAGGAAATAACATTTCAAAAATATAGAGAGCGTGAATATCGCATACTGAGCGATTGCCTGTGCAGTCCGTGCCACGTACATGTCATCTGAGACTGCGGATATACTAGGTTCGAGCCCAATGTCGGCAGCTCGAAAGATGGTTTCCCATCCTCACAGCTGGGGCTGTACCTTAATAAAGTCTACTGTCACTCCCTTTCCACATCTAGCTTTTTCTGTCCCTTTCTCGCCATTAAACGTATCTGTGTGAGTGCGACGTAAACAAATTGCAAAAAAGAATGAAGTGATGTACCAAAAAAAATGACAAATTGTAACCTTTAACACATATGTACAAATTGTGTTTAATTTCAAAAAAAAAAAAAGAATGAAAGAACCGCTTACACAAGGTAGTCGTATTTCGTTGAGTTTAAGAGGAGAATTTCCATGGCTAAGGGATGATTTATGGCAAAGAAGAATTATTTTAAACGGTAACTATATCAGAACTGAGATTAAGAATTCAAGTCAAAAATTGTACGTTTGGTGGATGGAAACAATAGCTGGACACGAAAACCTGGAGAATACCAGTCTGAAAGCAAGAAAATATATATTTAGTGAAAACCTACATAAAGTCGTTAAAGGAGACTGAAAGAAGGAAGGTTAACTTATTGGACATAGAAGCAAGTTCCTGGCGATATTATTTGGAAAGTAGAAATTGGCCAATGAATAAATATATCGAATACATCAATAACAGAATAGCATGTGAAAGTTAAACGATAATGAAAGGAGTTGCACAAACAGATAAGAAAGCATACTTACTAAATGAATGATTGGATTTATTATGAGTTTCAAGTAAAGTGGAAGAAAGTGGAAGAAATGGCAACTGAAAATAGTAACCAATCTATTTCTAAATTTTGCCTCCACTAGGGGTATAGAAATTAAACACACTTAAATAAAACTATTAATGGTAAGAATAGTTTCTCTAAAGATAAAATTCGCAGAGATAATATTTGTTACTTATGAGAAACAACACATTATAATTTTTCTACTGAGCGCCATGCGGATGAATTTTTAGAATGCGAAGTGACCTACAGAGTACATAGCAACACTCACTCGAATGAATAGTCTAATTTGTACACCCCCCTCCCTACTCTGATATTTACGAACAAACTAGAAATTGTTCCCTAGGCCCCGATCGTAAGTCCAATTAGTGTACCTCAATGTCTAATATACTATATTTCATTCGGTAATAGGGAACAGTCAGTTTGTAAGTGTTGTATTTCTTCTGTCGGTTATTCATTACTTTTCCATCTGACGGCTAGATTTATACTGGTGGCCGAAGCTGGTTGTGACCGCGGTTCTTGTATGGAATCCGTAATCATAAACGCCATATACCTCCTCCTGAAACTGATATCGTTCTTCCCGGAGAAATTCAGCTATAATGGAACGCACAGCATAATTCCTGCTTTTTCTCAGGCCACCACCCAAACGAAAAATCCCCAAGGACATGAACGCAATCATCCTGGAGGAAATACAGGATATAGATAGTGATTAAACATTTATCTTAGAGAAGAAAGGGGTTATTTACGAAATCTCCTGTGTACCAATACTGTTTTATGCCCCAGGACTATGAATTTTGACGAGAAGAGGTGAAAGTAGAACAATAATATATGATATAAAATTCTAAAAGACAGAAAGACAGAGGGAAATAATATTTTGTAACTTAGAATTGGTTTCCGGAGGATAGCTTCTCCTAAAGGAGACCATTATTCTAAAGCTGTAAATATGATCTCACTCGAGATGAGACAAACGTTAATCGGCCGTTTGGTTAGGAGCACGCAGCTGTGAGCTTGCATCTGGGAGATAGTGGGTTCGAGGCCCACTGTCGGCATCCCTGTAGATGGTTTTCCGTGGTTTCCCATGTTCACACCAGGCTGTACTTTAATTAAGGCCACGGCCGCTACCTTCCCATTCCTAGCCCTTTCCTCTCCCATCGTCGCCATAAGACCTGTCTGTGTCGGTGCGACGTAAAGCAACTAGCAAAACAAAAGACAAACGTTACCAAACATCAACCTCGTTGGATCAAGCACGTCATCTGCAAGGACAACACTGCTCATCGTCCAAAGCCAGTGATGTGTGTGGATAACGTAATGAAGCAGAACAGCGAAAGTGACAGGAGGACGTTCTGAGGATGAAAGTGAAGAGGTACCAAACTGGATCGTCTGAGCGGTCAATTTATTGTCTACAAGGGTCCATAACATTTTGAACAAATCAACGACGTCAGCAGTCCGACAACAGTGATCGTAGAATGCTACGATGCAATCATAGCACAAATAACCACCATCGTATACAAAAACAAAGAGTTTTGATAAAAGTGACCTGCCAAACTTGTGGGAGAGGTCAGATTCTAGAATCGGTTTATCAGTCATCCTTAATGATAAATGATGCACTTGGAAAACAATTGTCATGCTTGCAAAGTTTTGGATGAAGATCGAGAGAGATAATACAATCATGACAGACTGATCGATCAAATGAGGTATTCATCTAGTCCCTTTCAACGATCCTAATATTTTTCTTTTACATACCAGTCCCACAGAGTCCACCATATGCAGATTAACTTCGTAGAGCATATATCGACAGTTCAACTGTGCTAGCAAAAACAACATGAGGCGAAATCAAAGAGAATGTCCTTGATCACGAAGGCGTTCTTGGAAAACCAAGTTTGAACCATTCGGAGTGGAGTCACTACCTGTCATCTAATTTGTTACTAATGTTATAAATATATACGTCTTACGTTACGTTACGTTACGTTACGTTACGTTACGTTACGTTACGTTACGTTACGTTATGTTATGTTATGTTATGTTATGTTATGTTATGTTATGTTATGTTATGTTATGTTATGTTATGTTATGTTATGTTATGTTATGTTATGTTATGTTATGTTATGTTATGTTATGTTATGTTATGTTATGTTATGTTATGTTATGTTATGTTATGTTATGTTATGTTATGTTATGTTATGTTATGTTATGTTATGTTATGTTATGTTATGTTATGTTATGTTATGTTATGTTATGTTATGTTATGTTATGTTAAATAAAGTTCTTCTCATACATACTTCTCAGTAAGTTAGCATGCCGCATCTGGCAGGAGGTTGTCACATCTGTTAAGTTCATACGCATGGAAAGTAAAGTGAAAATAAATATTTCTGAACGTTTCATCAAAAATTTTCAAAATATCCCCCTCCCGGTTCTGCACGCCATGCTACTCATTAGGCCCTCTCACACTCTTGCGAACATTTCCGGTCTGATAGTTACTGTGTTTTCAAGACGACACAAAAATTCAGCTCTGTTTCCAGGAAATTCTTCATATATCGAATCCCACAAATGGTCGTATGAAATGTCCCTGGGTGTTCAATCGTGCAATCCTGGAGGCGTAATCCAGTTAAAGACAGGATACACTACATGAGCGAATACACGACATTTAAGTAACAAAACAAGTTATGCTCAGGTGTTCGCTACTGATTTGTTCAGGGAAACATTCTCAAAACGTCCTGCAAAAGGCATGGCCATTAGGACTTTGAGTGCTGTGTTATGTGTCGTTTGAGGGGATAATAGTGCAGGATGTATAATAATTCTATGCATTTTGACATGATTTATTAAGATATGTGTAAACACTGCTCTAGAACTTGTACAGGGTTCAGCGACAACAGATTCTCTCACTATATTCACTTCTGGATAAATTACAGTACATAAGGTACTTCGTTGAGTTGAAGAGGAGTTCAGCCATGGAGACTAAGGGAAAAAAATCCCGTAGTTCTAGCATTTCAGGCAAGCAACTCAATGTTGAAAACATCCTAGGGTTATGGCCTACGAGTTTTAGGCCAATAAAATATAATAAAATATGAGAATATGTTCTTTCTAGACGTTTATACCTTTCACTTCTCAGTCTGCAAGTCTCGGCGAATTAAATGTACGCTGCAAGTCACTCAGCCCAAAGCTTGCAACTACCCTTTTGTCGTAAATCACACAGAACAAATCGCACTCCTTTTATTTGGATCTCTTTAAGTTGTCGAATAAATCCTGGATACGATGGATCAGAGAAACTATGTACACGCATGAGCAGAAATGGTGTTCCGACATAAAACAATCAGCACTGACCCACTTCAGTACCGAAAATGAGGGGAAGGGAGTGAACGGATCGTGCTGAAGGCACAGTGCGTGTATTGTTATACATCGGCCACTGTGTATGTGTCTGAATATCGTTGTGCATAAACCGCATCTGCTTCTCCCTCCAACATAATATAATATTCTTAGCATTCGTATGACGTACCATCCCACTGCTATGAATTTGACTAGACTGAATGTTTACGCCCATGACCTCCACCTACTCCGAGCAATAAACAGAGCACTCACGCAGCGTTTCAACAAACTGAGTTCCCGGTTACACTGCAGCACTTGCGATATTCGGTGATTGTTTTAGACACAACTGAAGTGATGTAGACTCTATTCGACTTCTATAGGTCAGCAAACTGAATGCGACGCCTGTACTCGGTCAAACATTTATAGTGAACCGGAACAACACTGCGTAGCTAAAGGAACAAGCCGAATGCAGTTGTAGAGCGTTTCATCCTCCTACTTGCAAATTAGTTGAGCCATTTTGTTTCAAGAGAACAGTTCCTAAGATTTCTGGACCATTTGTTACAGATTTATATGTAAAATTAGACTTTTCTTCTTACATGGTATTCGTTTTTAAGTAACAGTGTGAATTGTGTTCATGGAAAATTGCCATTCGTAACTCGTCACTCTAAGACTGATGCAACCGGGGATTCTACTCCTGTTCTACTGTATTTAAGTGAGCCATTTTTATACACTGACTGACAGAGCAAATGCAACACCAAGAAGGAGTGGTCAGAACTTTATGCCAATTGCAGGGTAGACTGACGTCTCTGAGGTATGCTCATGATGTGAAATGCGCCGCTGTGCTGCGCACGTAGCGAACGATAAATGGGACACGGCGTTGGCGAATGGCCCACTTCGTACCGTGATTTCTCAGCCGACAGTCATTGTAGAACGTGTTTTCGTGTGCCACAGGACACGTGTATAGCTAAGAATGCCAGGCCGCCGTCAACGGAGGCATTTCCAGCAGACAGACGACTTTACGAGGGGTATGGTGATCGGGCTGAGAAGGGCAGGTTGGTCGCTTCGTCAAATCGCAGCCGATACCCATAGGGACGTGCCCACGGTGCAGCGCCTGTGGCGAAGATGGTTGGCGCAGGGACATGTGGCACGTGCGAGGGGTCCAGGCGCAGCCCGAGTGACGTCAGCACGCGAGGATCGGCGCATCCGCCACCAAGCGGTGGCAGCCCCGCACGCCACGTCAACCGCCATTCTTCAGCATGTGCAAGACACCCTGGCTGTTCCAATATCGACCAGAACAATTTGCCGTCGATTGGTTGAAGGAGGCCTGCACTCCCGTCGTCCGCTCAGAAGACTACCATTGACTCCACAGCATAGACGTGCACGCCTGGCATGGTGCCGGGCTAGAGCGACTTGAATGAGGGAATGGCGGAACGTCGTGTTCTCCGATGAGTCACGCTTCTGTTCTGTCAGTGATAGTCACCGCAGACGAGTGTGGCGTCGGCGTGGAGAAAGGTCAAATCCGGCAGTAACTGTGGAGCGCCCTACCGCTAGACAACGCGGCATCATGGTTTGGGGCGCTATTGCGTATGATTCCACGTCACCTCTAGTGCGTATTCAAGGCACCTTAAATGCCCACCGCTACGTGCAGCATGTGCTGCGGCCGGTGGCACTCCCGTACCTTCAGGGGCTGCCCAATGCTCTGTTTCAGCAGGATAATGCCCGCCCACACACTGCTCGCATCTCCCAACAGGCTCTACGAGGTGTACAGATGCTTCCGTGGCCAGCGTACTCTCCGGATCTCTCACCAATCGAACACGTGTGGGATCTCATTGGACGCCGTTTGCAAACTCTTCCCCAGCCTCGTACGGACGACCAACTGTGGCAAATGGTGGACAGAGAATGGAGAACCATCCCTCAGGACACCATCCGCACTCTTATTGACTCTGTACCTCGACGTGTTTCTGCGTGCATCGCCGCTCGCGGCGGTCCTACATCCTACTGAGTCGATGCCGTGCGCATTGTGTAACCTGCATATCGGTTTGAAATAAACATCAATTATTCGTCCGTGCCGTCTCTGTTTTTTCCCCAACTTTCATCCCTTTCGAACCACTTTTTCTTGGTATTGCATTTGCTCTGTCAGTCAGTGTATTCTCATTGCATTGACAAAAGTAATTGTATTAATTTATGACTAGTGTTTCCTTGTTAGTTATTTTCTCACTCATAATAAGAAGTGAAAAAGAAAACCTTCATACTGTATGACTATGGTGGTGTTGATGGTGGTGGTGGTGTTGGTGATGGTACAAAAATAAGGCCATAAATAAATGAAACCACTTTTCCCTTTGCGAAAAACAAATGTTCATGATTATGTCCCTCGGTCATGCCCATCAATCAACGGTTGATAATTTGAAATCACCACTGCCGTTACGCATTTCTTACATGCATTATATCGTTATACAGACTGTCAAACGATCCCGAGCACTAAGCCATATTTATGTCTACAGAATCGGATGGATCCTGATCCTTCGTAGTCGGTTGCGGTATACACTACTGTTTCATAGAAATGTTCGGTGGCTTGCGGATAGAGCCGGACGTCAGACAATTTTCATACTATAACCTAGACCTTCATTCACGGTCATGCAGGGCGCTAGTGTGCAGCCGTTTCGTATGAAAGCTCCTACAGAGGACGAGGTAGGCTATCCATTCAAGTGAGCAGTTTGTACCTGAAGTATCCGGAAAATGAAGCAGGGGCAAGGGGAGTGCGCAGCAGACATACCTCACCCCTTCCCTCCCAAAAAGCCCCCTCCACGAAGATGAGAACCATATAACCATGTACTGTACAGTACTTATCACTTGTTAAATTGGCGTGTAAGAGGTTTCCTTCAATAACCTTCGAAATTATACATCAGAAAGGAAATAGAAATGATTAATTTGTCATTTAGAGATATAACTTATCAAGCGTATGATACACTCCACTGATTACAGAGGTGCAGCCTGTTATTCAATGACCTCCTCTTTCCATGGCACTGGTCACGATCGTAGTCGGAGGCATATCGGTATTTTAAAATTGATATTCACGTGTCATTGGCTTACTACACGTTGGAAATGCGGTAGTTTGAAAGACAAAATCTTATCTCTCTGTGCCTCCTGAAAAGTAGTAGTAGTAGTAGTAGTAGTAGTAGTAGTAGTAGTAGTAGTAGTAGTAGTAGTAGCGAATGCTCCCAGCACTGGAAGATGTTAAGTAAATAACTCAATAATTTCCTCTGTGTGTTCTTCTTGTTTTTCCAATAGGTTTTCATTCTGTCCGAGAAGGCTTGTTTACGTTCTTCCGACCATTTTGGTCTGTACTGTTTTTGTTGTGGTTTCTCTGATGTAACTTCCCAGTTGTTTCTTTGCGTCCATAAATGTCTGTTTCTAGGATGTCTGTTGAACATATGTTTGCGTTTTTTAGTTCATTTCGAAGTTCGTTAAACTAGGGTATTGAGTTCTTAAGCGAGGTTATATAATCTTTTCGTCAATCGATATTCTGGTAATCTAGTCAGATGGCTGAAGAATTTCATTCGCCTTTTCTTAATATCAATTTCGATGCTTGAGAACTTTTCAGTTGTTTTGATTAATTGTAATCTGTGACTTTCCTGAATGTATCTTTTTCCTAAGATTTTCCCAATGGTCTTCCTCTCTTCCTGTTTGATTTCAAGTTCTTGCTTTCTGTTGAAAGCCAATGTTTCACTTGCGTAAAGGACTGTTGGTTTTATGGCTGTGTTATGATGCCAAATTTTTGTAAGTCTTGACATGGTTTTTTGTAATTATTATTATTATTATTATTTACGTTGCCCGCCTGGTGGCTATAATCATTAGGGCGTTAAGTCTATATGGTCTGACATCGTGATTAGCCGGTTCGAGTACCATTGGCACAAAAAATGTCACCATCAGAATGTTGGCCGGCAGGTTAGGACACGCGGTGGTATACAATTTATAATCATCAGACTGCGTGCTAAAACCTGAGTTCAATTCCAAATCTCTCCGTAGTGTTCATATAGAGTGAGAGTAGATCACGCCGTTGATGGTCATTTATCAGTCGGATGGAGACGTAAAGCCTTAAATGACTCCGTGTTATTTGACAGACGTAGGGTATATGCCAATGCAGGGTTAAACCCTGTCCCTACCTCATTATTATCACGCGCACACACACACACACACACACACACACACACACAGAGTCCATGGCTGTGAAGAAGAAAGACTCGCACCAGGCGTCATCATAATGATTCAAATCATATCGAGGATTCACACATCACTCAAACAGAAAGATCTACCGTGGTGCATAATTTCAGCATATATTCAGGAGAATGCAGCAGAAATGGTCACTATAACGCAACATATAGAATAATTGGACAAGTGTTTTCCAAATATGTATTACATTATTGCATGATGAGGTATGTTCCTTACTCATCCCATTTAGCTTTCCCTGCCAGTAAGCGACGTCACTATTACTCAATGAAATCTGCAGACCTTTGCCCTATTGAGAGGATATATTAAGAGTTACCTTCCTCAGCTGCTTATATTTTCACTCTATATAATTATGTACAGATGTTTTGTACTTCGACAACAACAATAACAACATATTAGTACCTTCTTAGAGAATGCCCCTTTATGTCCGTAATCACGAACACAAAATCTAATTTCTCCGTACGCACGAAGTGCATGAGGTCTGTAATTGGAATAAAGATGAATGCAAGACGAAGGTTCCTAAATCCTGTCAGAAATTGAGCACAATTCAGGCTGAGAAATAAGAGGATCAACGTGGCAACAAGTCTGCCTGTGTGCATAAAGTGAAGTTACGGAAGGGAAGATGCGTGATTCATGAAAATGAAATGAGAGAACCACGTTAACTCCCCACACTAAAAGGGACATCGTGTTAAATATAGATGGAGATCTCTCATATCCTCGACACCTCCTATTACAAGAGGACCGGATTAAGTAAGTAAAGTAAGTGTTAAATATGACATACCGAAGAAAGGATGGACTTATGGAATACAGGTTTACAGGGATGAAACGAAAAAATCACCATTATGTAATAGGAATTAATAAAATTAAAACGATTCATTTAGGGAATTACACACCTACTCAGCTCGGAAGAGGTCTTGGTTTCATAGCTTTTTGTCATTTCTGCGTTAGATAGTGGATCAGCCATAGTATGAAAAATCTCACGACTATTTCTCAATTTAAACGTGACACATGTATCTGAAGAACCTTTTATTTAAAATTAAAGATCAATGAGAGTTCCACCAACCCTCCTTCCCGGGATTTCATTTAACCTAGAGGGGAGATGCGATACAAGGGATCAGTATATTTAGGACTTGCTATAACGACTTACCAGACTTTGCATACATGCTCTGAGAGGGCCTCTGTGCTTAGTTCAAACTAGGGAATCCAACTCCGCACCATGACTGCTTAGATATGCACAAGTGGGAGGATTTTGTGGGCCACTTCAGCATTCAGATATCTAACGTATGCATTCGTCACTCTGCTGATGTAGACGCTGCATTTACCCTGTTCTGATAGTCATCAGTTCATCTGCAGAATAAATCGAAATAACTGCAGGCAGCATGACTTCCTCCAGGATTTTAATACATTCATCTTGGAGGAGACCTCAACGAATTCCTTCAATCCAGCCAGGCGAATTCACCCTAGGGGACTACTCCATGTTCAGTGGCTCAGACAGCAGATTTTCTCTGGGTCCAATTTGGTGAGTTCAATTCCGGCTCCGTCTGGTTGTCAGCACGTACCAAAAGTATTCTAACGACACAAAATATTCACTGCTTCAACGCCTCTGAAAATCATAATAGTAGTAAGCGGGGCATAATGAAAGTTCAAATCCTAAATTAAAAATTTCCTTTAGATGCTCTTCCTAGAAAAATAATTTTAAATTTCGTGATACAGTTGATGCAGAAACTCGTTCTTGAAACAAGATGCTAACGTGCACTTAGTTATAGATAGGAATTATTTCATTTCATGTTGTTCTAAAGAAACTTACATTTCAACTCATATGACAACGCCTTTGAAATTGGTGAGCAATTATTTGCTTCATCGTACTAGTATTGATGGCGAATTTCTTCGATAACAGACAATTTGATTCTATATTATCTCTAGAAATATGACTACAGTTGAGAGAATCTAGCTAATTAGAAAATACTTACAAAGTTTTATTTATTTATTTACGTAATTATTTTGGTCTTTAATAATAATAATAATAATAATAATAATAATAATAATAATAATAATAATAATAATAATAATTGAACCAGGAGGTACTGTACGTCTCAACCCCGCACATTCAAAACAAGCGCCTTTATGAACTCCTCTATCGACCAAAACGTGAAATTGCCACTACAGGAATTGGGGACATTAATCTGAAGATGTCACTAGTGAATAATTGAGAAGTTTATAATTTCTAAGTTTCCTAAACTGTTTGGATTTATTTTGTTTGGTTGTGCATCAAGAAGTTTGGACATTTCTCCATAGATGCCATTACAAAAACGCAGGTCATGCACTCTGGTGCAAGGTGGAAAACTCGTAATTTAAAGAAGTCTTGTGTTTCGAGGTTTTATATAATTAAATCAATGTTCATTTACTTTTTTGGGTTGGCAACACTTTTTTCATTCCACCAGTTTTGAATCTGGCCAATCATGAATTTTTGTAATTAATTTTCAACCAATCCCGCATTTCTTGTTCACTTTGAAGTAGCCAATAAAATTGAGAGGTTGTGTCCGGATTAGTCCAGAATACTCTCGAACCTTCCCTGAGGGTATATAAGTTGCGGCTTTTCAAGTGTCCTTGTCTCATTGACCGTCGTCATTCTGAGTGTGTGTGTTAAGGCAGGAGGTGAGGCGCCTCATTCTTAGGCAGGCAGAACATCAGCCAGGTAATTGCCACATAAATTCTATCTTTCTTGCTGTCTCCGCATACTCATCCGAGGGGAAGGTTCGAATTTCTAACTATGTAACCAACATTTTCTAGGATGTAAAGTTCCATCCGACTAATGTAAAAATTTCATAAAGTCTTTAACTGTAAAGTGGGGATAGAGAGTGCGTTACCCTCTCCAGTTCCCCTTCAACTTGGTTCGAGGTGACTACGACTTCGTAAATGTTTTTCTTCTTTTATGTAATGCCTTAAAGTAACCTTCATTCGAGTCACATCAGTAGCTTGGAATTAGCCCCTGTATATCTGGGCCGAGAGCCCCGTTAGGATGTTATTCTTCATTATCTAGGAGTACAAGTATACGCCTCCATTCATTTTGTGTTCGGACCGGTAATCTAACCTGTCCTTTTTCCATGAAGGCCCCCCTGTGTAAAAGTAACTTACATTGTAAATCGTGCCTAGAGAGGTCAGAGAGTGTAAGATTTTGATGTAATGTTGCCTTAAGCGGGCTGTTAGAAATTTGTTAACGTTGGAGATCATATAAGTACTTTTCTAAGTTTTCTGTAATTGTGAGGGGTGCCTCTGGAAGGCTAGAGATTGTAACTTTTGGAGCAGTGCTCTTGAATTGGGGGTGTTTCTGCCCCTGCCCAAAATTATACCTCATTTATAAAATTGTAAATTGTGTAAACTTGAGCTGCTAGCCCACAACTTGTAACTCTGGGGCTTGTAGCCCAAAGCTGTTAAATTCTCTATTCTGGGATTCTCTATTTTCAATTCCCATTTTTGTCAATGTTATTTCACTAAGTTAAAATTTAAGTTTGTTGTTTTGAGAAAATACAAACTTCAGTTCAAGTTTTAAATCAATTTTGATATTGTATATAGACCCATTCACCCCAGCACCTTCTTTCACCTCTCTGCGATCCACTAAAACACGGTAACATTAATACTACTACTACTACTACTACTACTACTACTACTACTAATAATAATAATAATAATAATAATAATAATAATAATAATAATACCGGGCGAGTTGGCCATGTGCGTAGAGGCGCGCGGCTGTGAGCTTGCATCCGGGAGATAGTAGGTTCGAATCCCACTGTCGACAGCCCTGTAGATGGTTTTCCGTGGTTCCCATTTTCACACCAGACATATGCTGGGGCTATACCTTAATTAATGCCACAGACGCTTCGTTCGAACTCCTAGGCCTTTCGCTGCCATAAGACCTATCTCTGTCGGTGCGACGTAAAGCCACTAGCAAATAATAACTATTATTATTATTATTAATATTATTATTATTAATTATTATTATTATTATTAATAATAATAATAATATTATCATTATTATTATAAGAAACAGATGCATATAAGAAGTACTCCATTTTACGCTAACTGTATACAAAAACCATGGCATTAGAGCCCTGACGGGCATTGGCCTACCAAACGATCCCTGCCCAACCCGATTTGACTGTATAACTATATTACATATTACTAGTAAGAAAGCAAACCATAACATTTAACATTTTACCCGGAAAAAACAAGATAAGTCAGTATTTCAGGTTTTTTTAAATTTTTTGCAGTAACATACTAATGTCAATGCTCTCTATCATTTGACGCCAACAAGATAAGTCATTTCGTCACAATACTGAATAAATGGCAAAGTAATACTTCCAGATTATTCAAGAATACGAAACAGTCACCTCTAATAACCGGAACAAATATATCCTTCAGAGGGATAATCGAACGTTAAACTTCGTTTACATATAAATTAAGAAGCGAGAGCTTCCAAAACAAAGTTACAATACAGTTACAAATAATTACATGTCGGAGGGTCTCGAACCCAGAATTACAGTCTCAAAATTCAATGGCCGAACGGACCAAAAATACACTTCAGGTACCTCAAATTACCCTTAAGAGTCCACAAACTCTCACACCACTTAACATTCGCTGCCCGTTCTAAATAGGGAAGCCACACACAAAATACGGATCAAAGGATCCAGAAAAACAGAAGCCGAAGCTCATACTAGACGGTCAAGAAAAGGGGAAGCAAAAAGGTTAATCCAAGAATCGAAAACAAATTGAAATGAAATACTGAACACCTCAAGCGATCCCGGGACATGATTTGTCATAAAACCTAAAGGGGCAGAAGGCCCGGTGCCACAGTGGGAAAGCTATACTGTGTGGTGACTGAGACAAAAAAAAAAGTAATTTAAAGTGCGAAAAAAGTAATAGAAATGTAGAGATTAGGACAGCTTAATCACCAAAAAGCAACAGGGAATAAGGGAAACAGAGGTACACACTCGTACGTCCTTAAATTACATAGTACACGCTACGGTGTTTACTCTCCGTCCACAGACAGCCTAAAAAGAGACATAATACAATCTAAGAACCCTACATTAAAATTAAAGATAATCGCAGCAAGCCCTAACTGTTACGTGCTAGAGGGAAACAATGGTACATTCCTATCGGCTCACGCCGATAATTTTACATTTCAGGTCAGATTGCTGCCTGCCTAATTGCTCCTCCAGCCCCTTCCGTCGCCTCGTGGGAGGAGAACCTCACTTAGCGTTGTAAAGTCCCAGATTCAGATAGATACGTACGGGTCAAGCTTACAGTATGTATAGGGACGAGCTGGGTGCTGATTGGTTGGTTTCGAAATGAATAGGCAGTGATGGAAACTTTGAAACAAATGACTCAAGATAGCGTGTGCCAGACTCAAAACGGAAGCAATTATCAACTAAGCTGACACAATCCATGACCCTACGTGGCATTCAGAAACAATAGTAGTGACAACTTTTAATCATGCAATTGAGGTAAGCATCATTTAGTTCATCCCATCTCCGTGAGATTTCACTATTTAAAGGTGTTAGAAGGCATGCCTACAATTATGGAGAGGCCGTACTATTGTTACAATAATAATAATCATTATTTAACTTCATTATAAAAATAATATCATTTCTTTGCGTAGATCCTCCACACACTAAAGGTGCTTATGTGAGTCGTAAGCGGCCCTCGTGCCTTCAGATAAGATATAAAACCAGTGATACGTATTTCCTCGCTGCGAAGAGCCGCCGGTGCATTTTGTGACTTCCGCAGCCAATGAAAGGATCTCATGTAGAAATTCAATGCAGAGTCGTCAAATGACACTTCCGTTGTAAGTCTGGTGGGTGTCGCCCACGAGGAAGAACTCTAATAATATTCGTAGAACATTTCACATGCAACACCCGTTGTTTCCACCAAGTGGTTCCCGTATTTTATCTTGAATTCTTATTTATTTCACTTTCTCACTATTCACAGCCCCTCCCCCAATTTTAATACCTTATCTCTAATTTTATCCTTTCCTCTTTTATTTCTCTATTTTTACCATATTTGTCCTGCTTTTCTCCAACCTGTTTTTAACAATCTAATCTTCTAATATCCCATTTACTTCGTTGTACTCTACGTGGTCTAATTTCCATTACCCCCAATTTTATCAACAAAGATTATTGTAGCCATTGTTGCGCCTTATGAGCTCCTTTTGTGTCGAATTCGTTGGCTGAATCGTCAGCGTACTGGCCTCCGGTTCAGAGGGTCCCAGGTTCGATTCCCGGCCGCGTCGGCGATTTTAACCTCCATTGGGTAATTCCAATGATCCGGGAGCTAGGTGTTTGTGCTCTCACCAACATCTCTGCAACTCACACACCACACACAACACTATCCTCCACCACATGGCAGATGCTGCCCACCCTCTTTCTTACATTATATTTTCACAATCATCCGCATTCGGGATTCAGTACGACAGCGGATTGATGCATGTATCAAATCTGACGGAGGGCAATTTAAATATTTCGTCTCTTCTTTCTAACTCTTTAGCCCTATCGTCTCTATTAAACCTACGTGTGTCGGTGCGAAATAAAGTCAAATTTTAAAGAAATCTATATATATAAAATAACTTGTCCTGACTGACTGACTGACTGACTGACTGACTGATTCATCATCGCCGAGCCAAAACTACTGGACATACAGAAATGAAATTTTGGGGATATATTCATATTAAGATGTAGGTGCTCGCTAAGAGAGGATTTTTTGATATTCCGTCGCTAAGGGGGTGAAAAGGGGGGTGAAATTTTAAAAAGAGTGTATCTATATCTCAAAACTTTAAAAGTTTACAGATGTAAAAATTGGTATTTAGAATCTTCTTTTAAAATAAGGATACACGTATTTTTTTGTTTTCTGAAAACCCCAATAGGAGGGGTGAAAAAGGGTGAAAATGGGGAAAAATGGGTTGAATGCCTTCAATCAGGATACCGGTACTTATATCTCAGAAACTGAAGATATTACAGACCTGAAAATTGGTACTTTTGATCTCTTTTAAAAATAAAGAAACACGTATTTTTTTGTTTTTGGAAAATCCAATTAATGGGAGGGTGAAAAGAGGGTGAATTTTTAAAATGAGTGAATCTGTATCTCCAAACTTTTAAAGTTTGCAGATGTAAAAATTGGTATTTAGAATCTTCATTAAAAATAAAGAAACACGTATTTTTTTGTTTTCGGAAAATCGCAATAGGAGGAGTGAAAAGGGGTGGAAAAAGGGTTGAATGCCTTTAATGAGGCTACTTATATCTCAGAAACTGAAGATATTACAGACCTGAAAATCGGTGTTTGGGATCTCCTTTAAAAATAAAGAAACACGTATTTTTTGTTTCTGGAAAATCCAATTAAGGGAGGGGGTGAAAAGGGGGTAATATTTTAAAATGAGTGTATCTATATCTCAAAATTTTTAAAGGTTATAGATGTGAAAATTGGTATTTAGAATCTCCTTTAAAAATAAAGAAACACGTATATTTTGTTTTCGGAAAATCCTAATAAGAAGGGAAGAACAGGTTGAAGAAGGGGTCGAATGCTTTTCATGAGTCTACTTATATTTCAGAACCAGAAGATATTACAGACTTGAAAATTGGTATTTAGGATCTACTTTAAAAGTAAGGAAACACGTATTTTTTCGTTTTTGGAAAATCCAAATATTGGGGGTGAAAAGGGGGGGGGGTGAATTTTTTAAAATGAGTGTGTCTACATCTTAAAACTTTAAAATTTACAGATGTAAAAATTGGTAGTTAGAATCTCCTCTAAAAATAAAGGAACACATATTTTTTTGTTTCCTATAAATCCCAATAGGAGGGGTGTAAAAGGGGGGAAAATGGGTTGAATGCCTTTAATGAGGATACATTTATCTCAGAAACGAAAGATATTACAGAACTGAAAATTTGTATATGGGATCTCCTTTAAAAATAAAGAAATACGTATTTTTTAGTTTTTGGAAAATCCAATTAATGGCGGTTAAACAGGAGTGACAAATTGGGGTGAATTTTTTGAAAGACTATATCTACAGAATATCTTGGAATCGTAAAATGTTGCAGACGTAAAAAGTGGGTGTTTGAAATCTCCTGTAAATGTAAAGAAACATAGGTGATTTGTTTTTGGAAACTCCACTTAAGGGGAACTCAAAAGGGGTGAGATTTTGAAATGAGAATTTTTACAGTATATCTAAAAAACTTAACATGTTACAGAAGTGAAAAATAGTATTTTTTATCTTTATTAAACATAAAGAAACGTGTATTTTTAGTTTTCGGAAATATCACCTGGGTGGAGGGTGAGGGTAAAAGTGACTGAAAATGGTGTTGAATTCTTTTAATTAGGCTACTGATATATCAAAAATGCAGATTTTACAGACGTGAAATTTGATATTTTCAATCTGCTTTAAAAGTAAAAATACACCTATTCTCTAAAAATCCAATGAAGCGGGGGGGGGGGGGGGGTTGTGAAAGAATTGAAAAATTAATTGGCTTAATTGTATGAGAATACATACATCTAATAAAAACTAAAGTTATTACAGATGTGAAAATTCGTATTTGGATCTCCTTTCAAAACAAAGAAAAACGCGTTTTGGGCGGGAAACCATCTTGGAGGGCGGGAGTGTAAAGGAGTTGAATTCCTTTCATGAGGACACATAAATCAAAAACTGAAGAAGTTAGAGTCGTGATAATTGGTATTTAGAAGATCCTTTACTATTAAAGAAACAAGTATTTTTTTTCGGGAAAGTTCACTTGGGGGGGGGGGGGAGTAGTGTGAAATGAAGTGAAAAAAGTAAATTACTCTTATGGGGATACTTATATCTCAAAACTGAAGGTAATAGACGTGAACATTTGTGTTTGGAATCTCCCTTAAACATAAAGAAACAAGCCTTCTTTTAATTTTTTGGGGGGGGGGGGTGGCGGTAAATAAACTTAACGGCGGTGGGGTGTAGAAGGAGGTGAGACCAATTGATTTTACTGTTATTAAAGTACTTATAAGGATCCTCCGTTGCTCAGGCGGCACCGCTCCGGCCTCTCAAAGCTGGGTTCCGTGGTTCAAATCCCGGTCACTCCATGTGACATTCGTGCTGGACAAAACGGAGGCGGGATAGGTTTTTCTCCGGATACTCCGGTTTTCCCTGTCATCAGCCATTCCAGCAACACATAATAATAATAATAATAATAATAATAATAATAATAATAATAATAATAATAATAATAATAATAATGTTCCGGACCGTCGTCAAATGTGCGGACCGCGCTGGCAACGGCTCCTGGACGGGTAATGACTAAGAATGCAGTCCGGCCGCGGGTTCAGTGCCGCCAAATCACCCAATATGACACCACGCCGGATCTCCTGAAGGATTTTATCCATATTAAAAATGATTAACGGAAAAGATGGCAAAGATTTACGGACCCAACTGACCAGGAGGAATACCTGAGCCTAGCCCGGGAAGTACGAAATCGATTGTTGGAAAGGAATATTGAAAAATGGGAGGAAACATGCTGTAAAATAATAGAAAACGAGTCAGATCGGGAATTGTGGAGGATTCTCGCAGAAAACGAGTCAGATCGCGAATTTCGGCGGATTATATATCTAAAACAATAAGCATTCAATTATAAATTTCAGTATAATACCGTAGCGAAGCACGGGTATCTTGCTAGTCTATATATATAAAATAACTTGTCCTGACTGACTGACCGATTCATCATCGCCGAGCCAAAACTACTGGACATAAAGAGATGAAATTTTGGGGATATATTCATATTAAGACGTAGGTGCTCGCTAAGAGAGGATTTTTGGATATTCCTTCGCTAAGGGGGTGAAAACGGGGGTGAAATTTTAAAATGAGTTGCTCTATATCTCAAAACTTTAAAAGTTTACAGGTGTAAAAATTGGTATTTAGAATCTTCTTTAAAAATAAGGAAACACGTATTTTTTTGTTTTCAGAAAATCCCAATAGGAGGGGTGAAAAAGGGTGAAAATGGGGAAAAATGGGTTGAATGCCTTTAATCAGGATACCGGTACCTATATCTCAGAAGCTGACGATATTACAGACCTGAAAATTGGTACTTTTGATCTCTTTTAAAAATAAAGAAACACGTAATTTTTTGTTTTTGGAAAATCCAATTAATGGGAGGGTGAAAAGGGGGTGAATTTTTAAAATGAGTGAATTTATATCTCCAAACTTTTAAAGTTTGCAGATGTAAAAATTGGTATTTAGAACCTTCATTAAAAATAAAGGAACACGTATTCTTTTTGTTTTCGGAAAATCGCAATAGGAGGAGTGAAAAGGGGCTAAAAAGTGGTTGAATGCCTTTAATGAGGCTACTTATATATCAGAAACTGAAGATATTACAGACCTGAAAATTGGTGTTTGGGATCTCCGTTAAAAATAAAGAAACACGTATTTTTTTGTTTCTGGAAAATCCAATTTAGGGGGGGGGGTGAAAAGGGAGTAATATTTTAAAATGAGTGTATCTATCACAAAATTTTTAAAGGTTATATATGTGAAAATTGGTATTTAGAATCTCCTTTAAAAATAAACAAGCACATGTGTTTTTTCGTTTTTGGAAAATCCAAATATTGGGGGGTAAAAAGGAGGGAGGGTAAATTTTTAAAAATGAGTGTGTATACATCTTAAAACTTTAAAATTTACATATGTAAAAATTGGTGGTTAGAATCACCTCTAAAAATAAAGTAAAACGTATTTTTTGTTTCCTGTAAATCCCAATAGGAGGGGTGTAAAAGGGTGAAAAAATGGGTTGAATGCCTTTAATGAGAATACATATATCTCAGAAACGAAAGATATTACAGAACTGAAAATTTGTATATGGGATCTCTTTTAAAAATAAAGAAACACGTATTTTTTAGTTTTGGAAAATCCAATTAATGGAGGTTAAACAGGAGTGACAAATTGGATGAATTTTTGAAAGACTATATCTACAGAATATCTTGGAAAAGTAAAATGTTACAGACGTAAAAAGTGGGTGTTTGTAATCTCCTGTAAATCTAAAGAAACATAGGTGATTTGTGTTTGGAAACTCCACTGAAGGGAAACTCAAAAGGGGTTAAATTTTAAAATGAGAATTTTTACAGTTTATCTCAAAAAACTTAACATGTTACAGAAGTGAAAAATGGTATTTTTTAATCTCTATTAAACATAAAGAAACGTGTATTTTTAGCTTTCGGAAATACCACTTGGGTGGAGGTGGGGGGGTAAAAGTGACTGAAAAAAGTGTTGAATTCTTTTAATTAGGCTAGTGATATCTCAAAAATGAAGATGTTACAGACGTGAAATTTGATATTTGCAATCTGCTTTAAAAATAAAGAAACACGTATTCTCGGAAAATCCAATGAAGGGGGGGGGTGAAAGAATTGAAAAATTAATTGAATGAGAATACATACATCTAATAAAAACTAAAGTTGTTACAGACGTCAAAATTCGTATTCGGATCTCCTTTAAAAACAAAGAAAAACGCGTTTTGGGCGGAAACCATCTTGGAGGGCGGGAGTGTAAAGGAGTTGAATTCCTTTCATGAGGACACATAAATCAAAAACTGAAGAAGTTAGAGTCGTGATAATTGGTATTTAGAAGATCCTTTACTATTAAAGAAACAAGTATTTTTTGCGGGAATATTCACTTAGGTGGGGCGGGGGGGGGGGGAGTAGTGTGAAATGAAGTGAAAAAAGAAAATTATTTTTATGGGGATACTTATATCTCAAAACTGAAGGTAATAGACGTGAACATTGGTGTTTGAAATCTTCTTTAAGCATAAGAAACAAGCCTTCTTTTAATTTTTTTTTTGGGGGGGGGGTGAGCCGGTAAATAAACTTAACGGCGGTGGGGTGTAGAAAGAGGTGAGACCAATTGATTTTACTGTTCTTAATGTACTTATAAGGATCCTCGGCAGCGCGCCGGCCTCTCACAGCTGGGTTCCGCGGTTCAAATCCCGTTCACTCCATGTGACATTCGTGCTGGACAAAACGGAGGCGGGACAGGTTTTTTTCCGGATACTCCGGTTTTCCTGTCATCATCCATTCCAGCAACACATAATAATAATAATAATAATAATAATAATAATAATAATAATAATAATAATAATGTTCCGGACCGTCGTCAAATGTGCGGACCGCGCTGGAAACGGCTCCTGGACGGGTAATGACTAAGAATGCAGTCCGGCCGCGGGTTCAGTGCCTTCTAGGCACCCAATATGACACCACGCCGGATCTCCTGAAGGATTTTATCCATATTAAAAATGATTATAGGAAAAGATGGCAAAGATTTACGGACCCAACTGACCGGGAGGAGTACCTGAGCCTAGCCCGGGAAGTACGAAATCGATTGCTGGAAAGGAAGATTGAAAAATGGGAGGAAACGTGGCGTAATCTAATAGAAAACGAGTCAGATCGGGAATATTGGTGGATTCTCGCTGAAAACGTGTCAGATCGCGAATTTCGGCGGATTATATATCTAAAACAGTAAGCATTCAATTACAAATTTCAGTATAATACCGTAGCGAAGCACGGGTACCTTGCTAGTACATAATAAAAATCTAAATGCTGGTGCCGATGAATGCAGTTAACGTTAAGCACTTATGTTGTGGTACGTCTGAAGTACTGTCATTGGTTACGACCATATTACCTGTTATCGTGAATTTCAACGTTCTGCAAATGGATATCAAAAAGGACATAAATTTTGGTCAAAGATTGTTTTCTTCTTGTACATATTCTATCGCTTTTCCCAAACCTGTGGGGTCGTGGCTGTGAACTGCATCGCATATGTGGATTTGGCCGTGTTCTTTTACCGGATGCCCTTCCTGACGCCGACCCTATGTGGTGGGATGTAATCACTACTGCGTGTTTCTGCGGTGGTGGATAGTGTGGTGTGCTGTCTGAATATGAAGTGGAGAGTCTTGGGACAGACACAATCACCCAACCAAGCCTATTACGACAGGCAGGGTATACCGTGGGTGCTTTAATCGTCTGGTTCCACCACCCACAGTGGGTAGAGGGACAGAGAAAAAAAGGTAAAAGGAGGGATCCGTCATTTCGAAAAATGAAGTAACGGACGAAGAAAGGCAAGGGCCTCGAATGCTCTAATACCGTCGTGGTCGGAAAGTAAGAAGAGTTGACCAATGGAGGGCAGACAAAATACATGAAAGTGGGGAACCTGTCGGAAGTAATTTTAAGCAATGGAGGACTCAGCTAAGTGCCCCATGGTCGCCAACCCACGCTCCCAAGTTGAGAGCCCCTGGGTCCCCGTTTGATCGCTTCTTACGACAGGCAGGGGATACCGTGGGTGAATTCTTCGCCTGCGTCCCCCACCCACAGGGGGTACAGCAAAAAATTACTTCAGGAACAAGGGATATAATGCATTCAAGAGACATCTATCATAGTGCAAGGGAGGCCTTACTGCCACAGTATTCGTCTCGTCTCCAACATTCTCATGGTGAAATTTTTCCACCAATGGGACTCAACCGGCTAACCATGGTGCCAGACTATATAATAATAATAATAATAATAATAATAATAATAATAATAATAATAATAATATCAGGGGTACATTCTTACCGGCTACTTAAACTGCGCCACTTATCTATGGCCATCTATGTCGGTGAACACGAACTTTTAAAAACCTCTAACAACTTACTGTACTTCTTCTGCCATCTATTTTCTAGCGTCCTCGAATGGCTAAACCAAAACTAATTGCTGAAGATATTTTTGTTGTTGTGGTTGGAAAAACCTTTTTTTCCGATGTTTGTTCTATTTAATGTACCGAAGTTGTCAACACCTCACATTTGTTCATCCTCTAATGCAATCTGCCTATCACATGCCTGTAACTATGTTCTCTAGCCAATCAAGCCCAGGGGTGTGTATGGAAATTTAGTCTAGCAGTGCTCTATATTTTAATTTAATCTGGAACTTTCCCTTACGGAACTACGAGTATTTAAGGAGAGCACTTTACGGCCGTCTTGTCTGATTTACTCCGGATATTGAGAGTGCGACTTGATGGAGGGCAGGAGGTAGGGTTCGGCCGCGTTCATGAAGCTCCAGCGCTATAAGGTAATGGCAGAATTTACCTAAAAATTTGATTGTGCCTGTGGGTAGGTAGAGGGGAAGTTTTCAACAGTTTTCTTAATATCTAACATGTATTCTTTTTTTTTTTTGGTCTGAAATGTAGGAAGTACCTTCCGCACAGTCTTCGGACTCTATTTTTATTACCCACTGGGAAAATATTTAATGTTAAGAAGCACGAGTGGTGACCCTCTGATCTATCCCCTTCACCTGCTGAGCTGGTTGACTAACGTTTTCAACCTCTAAATTTTGGAAATCTTGCTTCTACTTTTAAATTCCATTCCACCCGTTTGGTCACCCTCCTTTTTTATTTTTTATTTTTGCTAGTTGCTTTACGTCGCACCGACACAGATAGGTCTTATGGCGACGATGGGACAGGAAAGGGCTAGGAGTGGGAAGGAAGCGTCCGTGGCCTTAATTAAGGTACAGCCCCAGCATTTGCATGGTGCGAAAATGGGAAACCACGGAAACCATCTTCAGGGCTGCCGACAGTGGGGTTCGAACTCACTATCTCCCGAATACTGGATACTGGCCACACTTAAGCGACTGCAGCTATCGAGCTCGGTGGTCACCTTTTTAGTATGGGATTAGCCTCTGCATCATAGGGAATTAAGCCCACTTAGCTTCTCGTCTCTTCCAGAATATTTCTTAAGGAGTGCTGACATTTCGCCTCCTTGCTTTTTTCTTAATGGCCTGTTGTGTGTAACCTTTTCTTTTTATTCTTAAAGCCTTTTAGTATGGGTAATTAGGCCCTTTATATTCTTTATTGTTCTCCAAGTAACCGAGTCTACGTTTAGGTTCCCTTAAGGAACAGTATTTAAAACCGACTGTGAAACTTGATAACATATAAGCCCAGCATGGGGGAATCTGTGTATAAACACTATGAAGTGGGATCACCCTAGGGTTTAATGAGTGTAACTGAGATTGCAAATAGGAACTGATTGCTTGGTTGGGGCCAGCTTCCATTGCATTAGAAGCTGAGACTCCTATAATATTGTACCTGTTGGGAGCAACTAGACTCCTTCATAACACTGAACCTCTAAGGGGCAATTGTCCACTTCTCATATATAAGTAAACGACTGGGACTTCTCCCAATTAATTTCGTACCTGATTAAGGACTTTTAAGTCCAATGCCTTGTTGGAGCTGACTAGCTCGTTGTTAATGTAAATATTCCCAAGTTATATTTCAATTGTTACCTGTTAGGTCATTAAATTTCTCTCTCTCTCTCTCTCTCTCTCTGAATTTTGAGAAAGGAAAGAAATAAAATTTTCCAAATTCATCAAAGTAGTATAAATAATCCCCTCTCCAGCCATTCAGCCCAGGCGCTTCCTATCACTCTATGAGCCACGGAATCGCGGTAATAATAATTTTACGTCCCACTAATTACTTTAGGGTTTTCGGCGGCGCCGAGGTGACGAAATTTTATCCCGCAAAAAGAGAAAGCGAACTCATCTCATACAGGCCATAAATACCCTTGGTGGGATGAATGGTCAAGTCTTCCTCCACCCGTAACCTCGCAACTTGGTGGGGTATAGTCGTTAGCTTTATGCCCGGCTGCCTTTGACACCAGGTATTAACTTGGTACTCATTTTTGGTGTAGGCTGGGTGAACCTCAAGACCATGTGCACCTCCGGAAGTGGAAATATCGTTACTTAAATTTGTCCACTTCTTGATTAACGATCGAACCCACGTCATTCCGAGTGAACGTAGCACGTATTTAACGCATATTTTCTCCCACGGGAATACATTTACGTGCCAGTAAATCTACCTACACGACGCTGACGTATTTGTGTACCTTCAAATAGTACCGGACTGAGCCAGGATCGAACCTGCAAAATTTGGCTCAGAAGGCTAGCGCCCTACCGTCTGAGCTACCCAGGCCGGCTCAGACTTAACGCCTTAAAAAGAATGGCCGTAGGATGGACTATTTTCAAAGGTAATACATTTCCACTCATCTTTTATTTGCGCACATTAATCGCCCTCTTCTACAGTAATGTGCTGCACTACTTTGTGGTTATGGAAACAGAGAATTACCTTAAAGACATGCTAATTTCCCTTAACGAAGGTCTTTGTGGGTCCGGCACTCTAACAGAGACCTACATTTCTTTTATACAATTGATGGTAAAAGGGCGAGAGTCCTCACTGAAATGTGGCGTGGCATGATACTGTCCATAACCCACAACAGAGAAGTGAAGTGGCAGGAATAGAGCACGTAATGCTTACCACAGTGGCCAAGTTGAAACCACACAGATGTGGGTGGACACAATACTGTATTTGACATCGTAAACTGCAACGCGTATTCAGACCTTCAGTGCGCAGCTCATAATCCAAATGATCTGATCATAGTAGCTAACTATTTCATAGGCTGTTATAAAATGCTTCAGGACAATAAAAATGCAGGAGCGAGCCGTGTAACTCCTTATTTCCATCCATACTTAACTATGAGCAGCTAGAAAAATGTAATTTCAGTCGAGATGACAGGGAAAAGCGGAGTACCCGGAGAAAAACCTGTCCCGCATCCGCTTTGTCCACCACAAATCTCACATAGAGTGACCGGGATTTGAAATACGGTTTCCAGCTGTGAGAGGCCGACGCGCTGCCGTCTGAGCCACGGAGGCTCCTTCACTCGGTGTCCGGACATTTGCGGTCACGGACAATTGCGGTCATCACAAAATCACGGACATTTGCGGTCACTGAGATAAACTTGTGCCCACTCGTAGAAATTCCCCAGTTGTCACAGGACATTTGCGGTCACTGCAGCAGGGGGTGGGCCTCATTAGCTTAATCTCCGGGTATCCCCGCTAACCTGCCTGAGCTATGTACTGCTCCCTCCTTGCAGATCAACATTTTTCTCTTGCCGGCATTATTTAGAGAATGATACCTTCAGACACAAAAACACAATTCTATATCGAAACTTCCTGGTGTAAGTATTTATTGCTGTGTGCTGTAATGGATTTTACATTCACTAATAAGGCAACTGGTTATATGTACAGAAAGTATAGGGAAGGTCAACATGAAATCGTCACCTGGGTGTGTCTGGAGGAGAAGAACAAGTGATGTCGTGTTTTTGGTAACATACAATTCTGTAGATGATAAATAAATATATTCTATTTCCTATCCGGCCTCTCTTGGTCAACTCTTGTTCTCTTCCGACCCCACGGTACGATGTTTGCCAAGCCCAGGCAGTCTTACATTTTCACGTCCTTCGTGGCTTTTCCCTTGTTTTTTCCCTAAAAGGGAGTCGGACCTATTCGAATTTTTTTCTGTTTAGTTTTAAGGGAGGATGGTGGCACCGTTCTAATTTCCCACAAAAGCAGTAATCACCACCATCACGAAAACTAAATCATCATCGCCGGCGGTGTGAACGGTGTTGTACACATGTTGACTTGGCCCTGTTTTTCGCCCGGATACCCTTCCTAATTTCAACGCTGTGTGGAGACTTTTCTTGATTTCAACCCTGTGTGGAGGGATGCATTCACTATGGCGAGTTTCTGCGGTATTTGTTAGTGTAGTGCGTTAACCAGATGCGATTAAAATCCCCGAACCGTCCTGGAATCGAACCCAGAACCTCTGATTCGAATACCTTGACGCCAATCATTTAGCTAATATAAAAACGAAATATGAGTAAAAAATTTGAAGTACACACAGAAAATAATAATTTTATTTGTAGGCCTAAAGATTTTGTTCCAAGGCTTTGTAATATTTCACAAGCTCGTATGTTCGATATTTAAACTCTAATACTCCACAAAGTGAATTTTTATATACAAACATCAGAGGCTAATTCAAAAAATAAGTTTCCTATTTATTTATCGTGGAATAATTAAAGGTAGGCCAACTTAAAAGACACTGTTTTATTCCGCACCAGTCCTTCATTTTTAGATAAACAAAAGTTAATCCATCGTTAATTAATTAAATGAACTTATTTATTTATTTATTTATGTATTTATTTATTTATTTATTTATTTATTTATTTATTTATTTATTTATTTATTTATTTATTTATTTACTGGCCTCCGTGGCTCAGGTGGCAGCGCACCGGACTCTCAGCGCTGGGTTCCGTGGTTCAATTCCCGGTCACTCCATGTGAGATTTGTGCTGGACGAAGTGGAGGCGGGACAGATTTTTCTCCGGATTTCCTTGTCATGTTTCATTTCAGAAACACTCACCAATATAATTTCATTTCATTTGTCAGTCATTAATCGTTACCCCAGATGAGTGCGACAGGCTTCGGCAGTCGGCACAATTCCTATCCTCGCCGCTAGATGGGAGCTTCATTCATTCCATCCCTGACCCGGTCAAATGACTGGAATCAGGCTGTGAATTTTCATTTATTTATTTACTGATTTATGTATTTATTTATTTCTGGTAGTCTAACGTCACGCTAAATATTTTTCGGAGAAAATGCGACGGGAAAGAATTAAACTCAGTGGCTCGCACGGTTGAGGCGCTGGCCTTCTGGCCACAACTGGCAGGTTCGATCCTGCCATCCCACGCTCCCAAGTTGTGAGCGCCCGGGGCCCCATTTAGTCGCCTCTTACGATAGGCAGGGGATACCGTGAATGTATTCTTCGTCTGCGTCCCCGACCCACAGGGGGCACAACCTCCAAATTCGAGTACCGGTACATACAATTATTTGGTCGACAGTAAATTATATGTTTTAAAATGCTGATTCCCATCACACTCTATCCAGGCTTTAGATTGGCATAATTATTGTACTGAAATAATTTTGGCTTGTTTAAAATCAGCTGAACTAAAGCTTCGTCAATTATTTTTGTCGCTTTTAGGTAAGCGTCGTTATAATTTAGTTCCTTTGTACAAGATAATCATACTTAAGTTGCTTTTCAAGCTTAATGAGAAATTAAGGAAATACGCAAACACACTCTCACTCGCACTCAATTAAAAATGTTAATCTGCAAGGAGCGAGCAGTTGCTCAGGCAGGTTAGCGGGTATACCCCGAGATTAAGCTAATGAGGCCCCCTGCTGCAGTGACCGCAAATGTCCTGTGACAACTGGGGAATTTCTGTGAGTGGGCACAAGTTTATCTCAGTGACCGCAAATGTCCGGCGACCGCAAATGTCCGTGACCGCAATTGTCCGGCAACCCTTCAGTCGAGATAAGCGGTCTAAAAATATCACTTGCAATGCTCAAAGAAAGCCTCCAAGACGTCTCGTTTCAATTCATATTGTAATTACTCTTTTCACACTTAAGTAAATAAATAAATAAATAAATAAATAAATAAATAAATAAATAAATAAATAAATAAATAATCTAAAAGGGAAGACTAATTTTGCTTTTTTCCAGTTAATGTTACAGAAGCTCTCTTCTTAGTATTTTTACAGAGTCTCTTAAGCAATCGATGTTATTATTCTCATTACTGTTATTATTAATAGTATGATTAATGCCATGATATTGTTATTTTATCTGAGACTACAGAAGATCTGGAGAAATTGCTGAATGATATGGACAAGGTCTTGGAGAAGGAATACAAGATGAAAATAAATAAGTCCAAAACAAAAGTAATGGAGTGCAGTCGAATGAAGTCAGGTGATACCGGAAATATTTGATTAGGAAATGGATTCTCAAAGGAAGCAGATGAATATTCTTACTTGGATAGTAAAATAACTAACGATGGCATAAGTAAGGAGGACATAAAATGAGGACTAGCACAGCAAGGAAGGCCTTTCTTAGAAAAATAAATTTGTTCACTCTGAACATTAGTATAGGAATTAGAAAGATGTTTCTGAAGAATTTCGTATGGAGCGTGGCTCTGTATGGAAGTGAAGCATGGCCGATATCCAGAAGAATGCTGAAGGTGAGATAAGTAGATCGAATCACGAATGAAGAGATACTGAATCGAATTGGTGAGAGGAGATCTGTTCGGCTAAATTTGAACAGAAGAAGAGATAGAACGATAGGGCACATATTAAGACACCCAAGAATTGTTATATTTGGTTTTGGGGGAATTGTAGGTGGCAAGAACAGTAGGGGTAGACCAAGGTATGAATATAACAAGTAGATTATAGCAGATGTAGGATGTAACAAAAATTAAAAGATTAGCCGAGGATAATGTGGCATGGAGAGCTGTATGAAACCAGTCTATGGACTGATGACTCAAACGACACTGTAAAACCTACATTTAGCAGCGTCAAAGGTTATGAAACACCATTATCACCATGGACGTTCTGCGAGTTAGCAAGTCTTGTCTGTTCCTCGATGTTTCCCGGTGTTTAGCCGCTATTTTCGTGAAGTCGTACCTTCTTCTCAGTTTAATGCTGCCCAGCAGCTGGAACCTCACTCTCTTTCCATGTACCGGCCTTTCCATTCTTGTCTCTTTTCACACAGTGCCGAAACCAGTTCATCCTTCACCTTCGGATCTTACGTAGCATATCTCTTTCTTCTCTCATTCTTCATTACTCACGCTGTTTTTCCAACTCACCCCGATCCATCTTTCTCCAAAACCATATTTCAACAGCTCTTTCCACGATCAGTTAAAGATAGGAGGTCGACATCTTTATTGAATACAATATTTCACTCTCTCCTAAAGTTGTTTGAAATTAAAAAGAAATGAACTGCGATCAAACGGAATGACCCCGAAGAGTTCCAGCTGATAAATCATAGTTGCCAAATTACTTTACACCTTTTGAGTATGAACATTTCGATTAGATTGTTGGTTTCCTTCATTATTTTAAATGTCCTGGCTCCTTTCAACACGGCCTGTAATTACTGGACGGCTTTTTCCTACATTATGTAACTGAAATAAGGTATGTCCTTATAACAGGTGGTAGAAGATACTATTCTAAGCAACCTATGCGAAGATATTTTCAGCGTTCTTTAAAATGAAAATCAAAATAATATTAAAAGTTAATGGTTTTAGATTCACAGTAACTCTTCCGACAGCAGTGGCAAAGTAGCTAGAGCGAGTTTGGACGAAGCAAAGTCGATGAGTGAAAGTTGTTGCGTAATCCACGCATGACTGCCTGTTGCCAGGGGCAGGCAGTTGAGGAGTCAGCTGATAAGAAAATAGCGGTGCTCGTCTAGGTAAAATCCATATACAAAGGAATTGTTGATATTGCTTTTGCTGCTGCAAACTCACTTACAGGACTGGGATATTTAGACTGGTCATACTATGCAGCCTACGTAGTAAGAATGCAAGTCACTGATCCGCTGATTGACCGACTGATTTTGGTTTAAAGGACAAAATCATTTTGTAAATTAGTACCGGTGGACGACCCCATACCTCTAGTTATCCAGTATCTCTAAGTCTCTGAAGAACAGCACTAAAACATCGATCTCTTAGGAGTCTTCGGTTGGGAAAATGTTCCCGACTATTCGTTCCACCCTTTCTCTACTACATCTTACCTCACCATAAATGAAAAGCATACTAAATATTCTACAACTTATGATGCCGTTTCGCCCGTACTCAGACTTCGTACCCTATCATTACACTGTGACAATGTCATGTATCACAGTTGTTTATAATCGAATTTTAGTGGAGATATTCTGCTGAGTTCCTGAGCATACCGATATAATCAAGATTGGTCTTACTTATTGCGTGCTTATAGCTTGAACACCACAGTGCACTGACGTACATTGCACAGCCGCGGACGGGAGGGAGACGTGGAGAAATCACTGTTGTGCTGACGTTCTGTTTAGTAGATGTGTGCAACCAGTACCTATTAATTTCTCAAAAACATTGACCGACGTTTTGTGATTTATTTTCTCCTGCACTAGTTAACATAGGCGTAAAATGTTTGGATGTGTTTGCTAGAAAATTTTCCACCACCAGCCAAATGATTTACACTATTTCAGTTACGGCCCGAATACTACGTACCATCCCAAGACGAAATTTAACATTTTCTTCTCGCAATCAGTTGTCCTTACCATCCGGCTCTTTGGATAAATGATCAACGTAGTGGGCTTCAGTTTACAGGACTCCCGTTTCGATTCCCGGCCGGGGCAGTGATTTCAACTGATTTTAGTTAACTCCTCTAGATCTGGGACTGGGTTTATGCCTTCCGCTTAACACAATTCTCTTCATATAGCCACAACACATCACACTATCAGAGACCATAGGAAGAAGTAAAATCAAAAATATCCCTCCACAGAGGATATCCGCCCATACAACGACATCCATCCTAGAAACTAGAGAAACAGGTCAATAAGAGGATAATAAATTATTACGGAAACTTTTCCGTTTGAGAAAAGCTAATGATCATAAATATTTATCTCAATAAACGAAACTCTAATAATGATAATAAACGATGTATTTGCATCATTTCACAGAGCATCTTTGGCGACAAGGCCCACGGTAACGACCAATGTGACGTTACTTTCTTCACATCTTGTCGCGTTACACACATTTTCGGATGATAATAATACTAATAACAACAATTGTTTAAACGTCCCACTAACTACATTTTGACGGTTTTCAGATACTCAGAGGTGCCGGAATTTTGTCACGCAGGAGTTCTAGTACGTGCCAGTAAATGTACCGACAGGAGGCTGACATATTTGAGCATTTTCAAATACCAGCGGAATGAGCCAGGATCGAGACTGCCAAGTTGGGGTCAGAATGCCAGTGCCTCAACCCTCTGAGCCACTCAGCGCAGTAATTTTGGATGAACCCCAGCCGTAAGACATGTCAAAAGAAAGAAACAGTTGTTCTTACGAGGTTGAATAGGTTTTATTCCTGACCATCAGACTAGTCTAAAATTATTTTTTTACAGGGTGAAGCCGAACTCCACCGACAAAGTCACGGAGGGTTTTCAGGGACACCTTCTGAATGTATTGGCATAAGGGTCCCATCGTCTGCGCTGGCTCGTTTCAGAGTAAGTAATGTAATTATGATTTATTTGGTTAGTTGCCCCGGTAATCCTTGTTTCTGTGAAAATACCTTGATATATGTGCAAAAGCCTGTAATGTGCAATAACCAAAACGTACAATACAGAATACAGAGTAATGCAACAATCCTCAGATGGACGACGTACACTTTTGTCACAGTGTGCTCAATCAGTACTCTCAGTGTATTGTACAGCACAGTACGTAACAAATGCAGAACTGTTCATTTACAGGTATCGTTCAAAATGTCTACCACGATAACCACGGCATCGCTGGCTTGCGGCACCTTAAAGAAGTCCTGCGGGACAAAAATACGACCCAGCTTTGGACAATAACTCGCATTTATTGTTTTCAGGGCAATGGAGGTCCAAATCTAAGTGGAGATACAAACTTAACGAAATATAGGCTAATTACTCTATAAAGAGCCACCCGCGACCACGAGTCCCTTATTGCAATATAATCAGAAGGTATCCCGGAACAACCTCCGACAGTTTTTCTCTGGAGTTCGGCTTCATCCTGTACAGGTCGAATCCAATGCTAGTCAGAAAGGAATGGAAATTTCTATCCTACGCCCTATGATAAATAACGGTAGAAAGTGAGAGTTACATACAGCAGAATATAATCTGGTCTGCCTGTGTGGTGTAGTGGTTAGTGTGATTAGCTGCCACCCCCGGAAGCCCGGGCTCCATTCCCGGCTCTGCCACGAAACGCCGTCCACTCAGCCTAGGGAGGTCAACTGAGTAAGTAGAGGTGAGTTCGACTTCCACCTCAGCCATCCTGGAAGTAGTTTTCCGTGGTTTCCCACTTCTCCAGGCAAATACCGGGATGGTACCTAACTTAAGGTCACGGCCGCTTCCTTCCCTCTAACTTGTCTCTCCCTTCCAATCTTCCCATCCCCCCCCCCCCCAAGGCCCCTGGTCAGCATAGCAGTTTAGGCCGCCTAGGCGAGGTACTGGCCATCCTCCCCAGCTGTAAACCCGACCCAATGTCTCACGCTCCAGCACAATACCTTTCAGGCGGTGGAGGTTGGATCCTCGCTGAGTCGGAGGGAAAAGCCAACCCTGGAGGGTAAACAGATGAAAAAGAAGAAGAATATAATCAGAATAATGTAAACTGAAGTCATTTGTTCCTGTCACGTTTTTCATGATTCCAGCTATTAGAGATCCAATACTCGTGGAATATGAAGTGTCCCGCAAAAGCCGATTATGTTACATCTGGGGACTACCCGCCTAAGAGTGATAAATGTACCACCAATTAGGTTTGACGGAAGGGAACGCAACCTACTCCCTGCTTGGTAGTCACGCTGATCCCATAAATCAGAGTTCGGACGGAGATAAATATCTGGCGCCGTATTGTATATTCTGTAACCCCAGAGCAGCGATATGTCATTCCGTGTTGGTTCCTGCACACAACTCTGCACTCGCCTTCAGCATAGATTGGTTCTCCGATCTCTGGGTTTGTTCGTCATGTGCATGAAGATGTGCTTGCAACATTACACTCTGAAGTACTAGCCAAAGCTACCAATGAACAACTTAAAAAATTACTTACTTGAAAACTATTCTTGTTTTTAATAATAATGGTCATTAATATTCATGCATTTATCCCTTCATTTACTTAGGAGGGCACATACATTTTCCATCATTGAAGATTAGACTGCTTAACATATTACTTTGCTACACACACTATCACAATTAAATTCAATGCGCCTTCTTCAGCCGGTGACGTGCATACCCAAAGCCGTCAATGCTAGCACTGATACCACTGGCACCGGGCTAGTTGCCGAACGGTTAGAGGCGCGCGCCTGTGAGCTTGCATCCGGGAGATAGTGGGTTCGAATCCCACTGTCGGCAGCCCTGAAGACGGTTTTCCGTGGTTTCCCATTTTCACACAAGGAAAATACTGGGCCTGTGCCTTAATTAAGGCCACGGCCGCTTCCTTCCAACTCCTAGGCCTTTCCTAGCCCAACCTCGCCATAAGACCTATCTGTGTCGGTGCGACGTAAAGCCACTAGCAAAAAAATACCACTGCTGTATATAATATTATTGTCAGCTATGTAATACTGTATATGGAATGCTTGGATGGTATCCCTTCACATTTCTTCGCCAAAATAATATTTTGTTTATAAGGTGCTTCTCGTCGCACCGACACAGAGAGGTCTTATGGCGACGATAGGATAGGAAAGGTCTAGGAGTGGGAAGGAAGCGGCCATGGCCTTAATCAAGGTACAGCCCCAGTATTTTCCTTGTGTGAAAATGGGAAACCACGGAAAATCATCTTCAGGACTGGCAACAGTGGGGTTCAAACCCACTATCTCCCGAATTCAAGCTCACCACTGCGCGTCCTTAACCGCACGGCCAACTCGCTCGGTGCAATGCTGATTCACTGGTTGATTTTGGGATCCAATCTACTAATTTTGGCAGTGGTGATGTCCTGATGGATTGGCGTCTGGTCGTTGTCTGTTATCTTCTTATACTCTAGACTTCGAAGAAACAATGCAGTGATTAAGGAATGCAATATGATGTTAACAAACTCTGGAATACCACTGCATTATGACATCCTCGTCTCACACTCCTGGAGAAGAGAATGGTTTCAAAACGCTCCAGAAACATGTCAGCTGTTACCTTGCATTTATGAGGCGATCCTTGGGTTTGATCTAACTCGCAAGAACAGGGCAGAGACTCACTCCTCAAGTGCGGAGTGCAATCCTCGCCCGCATGTGACTACGGCGCACCACGGCAGCTCATATAACATATTATGGAAGACTGCAGAAATAGATCTATGGAGTAGAACATGAGGAATTCCTAATGGCAACCCCGAATTCTATCACATGCATCCGAGAACTAGATGTTTGTTTGTAACATAGTGATGAATGTAATTATGTTTTTCAGGATGTATCCAAAAAGCCATGGGATAAATAAATAAATAAATAAATAAATAAATAAATAAATAAATAAATAAATAAATAAATAAATAAATAAATAAATAAATAAGAAAATAAATAAATACATAAATAAAATAAATAAATAAATAAATTCGCAGGTTCGATCCTGACTTAGTCTGGTGGTATTTGAAGGTGCTCAAATAGGTCATCCTCGTTTCAGTAAATTTACTGGCACATAAAAAAAGCGCTCTTAAAGGACTAAATTCCGGCACATCGGCGTCTCCGAAAAACTTGAAAATAGTTAGTGGGACGTAAAGCTAATTACATTATTACGTATTATTATTCCTCAGCTTTTCCCACATCTGTGGGGTCGCGGGTGCGAACTGTGTCGCACATGTGGATTTGGCCATGTTTTACGTCTGGATGCCCTTCTTGACGCCAACCCTATATGGGGGGATGTAATTATTATTGCGTGATTCTGCGATGGTTGTTAGTGTAATATGTTGTCTGAATATGAGGAGGAAAGTGTTGGGACAAGCACAAACAACCAGTGCTCGGGCCAGAAGTATTAATCAGACGCGATTAAAATCCCCGACCCGGCCGGAAATCGAAATCGGGACCCTCTGAATCGAATGCCTCAACGCTGACCATTCATCCAATGAGTCGGATATTATTATTATTATTATTATTATTATTATTATTATTATTATTATTATTATTATTATTATTACCGGGCGAGTTGGCTGTGCGCGTAGAGGCGCGCGGCTGTGAGCTTGCATCCGGGAGATAGTAGGTTCGAATCCCACTATCGGCAGCCCTGAAGATGGTTTTCCGTGGTTTCCCATTTTCACACCAGGCAAATGCTGTGGCTGTACCTTAATTAAGGCCACGGCCGCTTCCTTCCAACTCCTAGGCCTTTCCTATCCCATCGTCGCCATAAGACCTATCTGTGTCGGTGCGACGTAAAGACCCTAGCAAAAAATTATTATTATTATTATTATTATTATTATTATTATTATTATTATTATTATTATTATTTAGAATTTATTTATAGACTTTAATTTTCCCCCAGGCTCCCTCAGGTGTTCCTTGAAGGACAGAGTTCTATCTAACTGACTCCCTCAAAGTATTATAACTGATCACTTCTGTCCGGATGTTTACGCACTGAGAGGTTAGATCGCAAACTTACTGAAGCAAGTAACAAGTATAGCCTAATCTGCACAACGGTTATGCGATGAGTTGCATAAACATTAGACGTACGGCACATCAGACCCCCAGAGTTTTGGTTACTCTTCCTGCAATACGGCAGAGCGGACTAGTCTACACTTCGGGGGTCTACCGATCATACACCAATGTTCAGAAGGAAAAAAAAAAAAAAAAGAGAAGCGCACCTTGAAGGACTAGGTATAGGAAGTTCATATTCACAGAACATGTTCATTCACACGTTCTGGAGAAACGATTAGCAATTCAGTCACCCAGGTTCAACATGTGCCCTATTGCCTAGTAGGCACTGGGTCCTCCATGGGCACTGGTATCCTTTTCCATGCGTGATGGAATCGATGCGTATAAGGCGCGAATGGCGTCCTGGGGTATAGCAATCAATGCTGCATTCATCTGATTCCACAGTTCATCTTTGGTGGTTGGCATTGGGGCACATCGCCGCACGTCGTTATAACATATCCCACACAAATCCGATTGGCGACAAGTCCGGTGATCGGGCGGGCCAGGGCAACAGTGTGACATCCTGTGACAACAAGAAGGCACGTGTTCGTGCAGCAGTATGTGGTCGCACATTGTCCTGCTGAAATACGGCGTCTGGGGTGTCATGCAGGATGGGTAGGGCTACGGTCGCAGAATGTCATTCACGTGGGTCAAACTGGTCACAGTGCCCTAGACACGCACCAACTATGATTTGTGATTGTACCCAATCACCGTAATAAACGGAGACGGACTGTGACTCTTGATATATTACGATGTGTTACACTGTTCCACTGCTGCTTCAGAGCCGGGGAGGACGCAGAGTTGCCCTGCAATTCCATTCGGACGAGGTTTCGATTTTTTCGGGGGGGGGGGTCTGGGCCGTGCGACCGGACCCATTTCGTCGTGTTCTACGGCCTTCTGTGAACATTTTTGTACACACCCGTTGCACTGCGGACCCACTTCGTCCACACGAGCAGGAATTTCTCGGATGGATGCATCACGTTCTCTCATGCCAATAATGCGCCCTCTTTCAAAATCACTCATTTGACGGTACGGTTCTAGCATACGTCTGAGAGGCATCCTGCACGTCTGCTGAGGTCACACTGATCCATTACCTTCGCTTTATAGCGACAACGAGAGCCGCAGGAAAGTTTTACCAGTCGGTGGTGATGCGCCGAGATGTGGACCTTGAACCTGAGCGCCGACATGATCCATATGCTAACAATTTCCTCGGAACACACTAATTCACATGTCCTGAGAATGTGAATTTCCTATCTCTAGTCTCTTAAGGTGTGGTGGTTTCTTATGAACATGAGTATACATATAAGTAAAGGTAAGAAGGAAGGAAAACATTGGTGTAGGCAAGAATGATTTTCCCCTACGTGGAACCTCAGACAGTTGTTCGATATCCACGGTACAGCAACTTCCACATGGGAACAAAGTAAGAAAAAATATTCCATGATAATTACCAACCTTCTGCGAGAGGACAGCACCGGAAAGGAAGAGACAAAATGTTCTGTCGTACGGATCGGAGGTGCGACATATAAAACAAACCTGTTAGATGAAATACTGTCACAATTCATTCGTTAATTTTCAATATTTTTGTTGAATCGCGTTGAGAACCAGATAAATAAAACGTTAGCTCATTAATACTTCATTGAGTTATAATCATAACACAATTTCCTCTCATTCAGTTCAAACCATGATGTAGAGATTAAATTCTCCTTTGTTATGTCATAAATTAATAATACACAATGCACACTGCAAAAATCTATTTTAAAATCACAATCAACGATTATTTGTTTTCAGTTTCGATTGTTAAAAAATGACGGAATATACGAGCGTCCATTCATTACAAATTAATCCAGAATAACCATTAGAAGGAACCTAATTTTAAATAAGATTATTATACTCGTTGATACACGGGTCAGTCAGCTAACAGGTTCACGTAAAATAACTCGTTAACTTTTAAACACATCGAAGTATCTGTTTTCACTTTGTTTTGTGTCACCTAGCGGCTAATAGTCGAATTTTCAGTACTTGCTCGACTGTCCAGATCTACTGAGACAACGGTACAGACATAGTTCTTTTAAATCGAGCTACATCATTTATTTATTTATTTATTTATTTATTTATTTATTTATTTATTTATTTATTTATTTATTTATTTATTTAATTTTGCGTGTCCCTTAAAGTCACACTAAAACTTTGACAGTTTGCGGCAACGCAGGTATGGAAAAAGGTTAGGATTGGGAATGAAACAGCTATGGCCTTAATTAAGGTACAGCATTTTCCTGGTGTGGAAATGGGAAACAATGGCAAAGCATATTCAGGGTTGCTGACAGCGGGATTCGTACCCAAAATCCCCCGAATGCAAGCTCACAGTACGCGACCATAATCGCAAGACCAACTCGCCCGGTGCACCGTTTTCTATACCAATTATTGGAGTCATGGACATTATAAATTTAGAGGTGAAATTCTCTCCAAATTCCGACAAATACCTCTCGAGAACACTGAATATCCTCAACCAATCTTCGCTCACCAGCCGCGGGCTATGATATCCAGGTTGCCATGTTACGCGGTATTTTGGTATCCTGAGCCTGCTGGCGCACATATAGCTCTCACACTTCTAACAGTTAGGTTGTTGCTCGAAAATGAATGTAAATCCATTACGATAACATTGTAGAATTTAAGAAAGACCATAAATATCGTCGTATGTGACAGGTGACAGGAAATGTGATTTGCGACCGCCGCCAACGGAAAACATTCTGACATGTAGTGTTAAACATATCATGTACATGCATGTCTTGTCTGGATGTCCATTACAGAACACCGAAAAATTATAACTTTCGTTTATTTTCAAAAATGAAGTTTCCGATCTTATCTGATTAATATTACGACGAATAAGGTATTCACGATTCTATATTATGATTCTAATTTCCTGTGTCCTACAGCTACCGAAGAGTCTTTTGTAACAAGAAGATTGTGTCAAATTTCCGCATGGGAAAATCGAATGATTATAAATATGTCTCTCGCCATGGCCATCCATCAACGGTTACTAACTTTAGATGACCGCCAGACATAAGTCATAGCCTGCACAGTTGCTAGGTAACACTGCCTGGCGATCCATCCTCACTTTACATCACGGCCTGCATGATTGCTAGGTTACACTTCTGTCGCAAATTGTGTAATATGACATTAATCCGTTACACAAATTTTCGGGTGACATCCAGCTCTAACACATATTTATGTCCAAAAGAACAAGAAATAGTAAATTCTAATCATCCATGCCGCACAGTTTTTTATCGTAGTAAAAAAGTTACCGTTCCCGATACTTTAAAATAGTGTGTGTCCCGAAGTATGCTGCGAGCGAAACGCGTGATCTAGTGAAGTTATCTTTACGAATGGAACAGCTTCCTTCTCTACATTCCCATTCCTCTGAATCATACAAAGATTTTTATAAATACCGGTATGCTACTGAAGAAATGTGGACTTTACTGTCGAACGTTAAATTGCTTTTCTCTGTTTACCTGAACAACCTACGTGGGCAACCTGCCGAAGACATATCATAATCATGTTTAAAGGGGCTTAACACCTATGTCATCGGCCTCTAATGGTACGAGGTGGAACGAAATGACGTGATAATTAAAATTTAAAATGTATCCACTGACTAGAATTTAAAACGGATGATGATGAAAAAATGATTATGAATTTAAAGTAATAAAATAAAATGATAGAAAATACAGATTAGTGTAGAATAAGCCACTGGCTTGTAGTAATAATAATTTCGTGTGGCTATTTCTAGCCGAGTGCAGCCCTTGTAAGGCAGACCCTCCGATGAGGGTGGGCGGCATCTGCCATGTGTAGGTAACTGCGTGTTATTGTGGTGGAGGATAGTGTTATGTGTGGTGTGTGAATTGCAGGGATGTTGGGGACAGCACAAACACCCAGCCCCCGGGCCATTGGAATTAACCAATGAAGGTTAAAATCCCCGAGCCGGCCGGAAATCGAACCCGGGACCCTCTGAACCGAAGGCCAGTACGCTGAACTTTCGGCCAACGAGTCGGACATTGCCTTGTAGTGAAACATATATATAAAAAGTTTTAAAAAAACATTCAAATACTCGAAGCAAACTAAAACCGAGTGAACATAACACAACGTAGTTAACCATAAAATAAGGACACCACGGAGGTTCGCTCTTCACCATATGTGATCGACAGCGTATGTTGTTAGGAAAGAACCTCGTACATCTTATTTGGTAATGTTGAGAGATTTTTTTTCCAAGTTGCTTTACGTCGCCCCGACACAGATAGGTCTTATGGCGACGGTGGGATAGGAAAGCGCTAGAAGTGGGAAGGAAGTGGCCGTGGCCTTATTTAAGGTACATCCGCCTGGTGTTAAAAAGGGGGAAACCACGGAAAAGCATCTTCAGTGCTGCCGATAGCGGGGCTCGAACCCACTATCTCCCGAATACTGGATACTGGCCGCACTTAAGCGACTGCAGCTACGTAGCTTGCTAGGATTGGCATGTCTGATGAGATACTCAGTACTGCAAATACAGTACAGCATTCCACTATAAATATATTTGAAAAGCTTGGACAAGTTTCATGTGAAGATACAATTTACCAGATCACAATACGATATAATACATCAACCTCAGCGTATTGAATACGCTCCGTTTCCATATGTAAGTGAAATAGCATGCAGGTTTACGCGATTGTTGATATCGTGTTCATAGTCACAGGACCTCCAGATTTACGTGGAAACACGAATGGCAGGCCGTGGCATTTTAATCCTTTCAAAGTTTTAGAACTACAGTAGAGTTTTACAAACTCGACCAAATATGGACTGAGGGAGATATGGACTCCTCGTGGGCGTGATTTCGGGTCCTATTAAAATTCTGAAAGATTTTAACATACTGATGACGAAAGAAAATATAAATCTCCGGGCTGAGTGGCTCAGACGGTTGAGGCGCTGGCCTTCTGACCCCCAACTTACCAGGTTCAATCCGATGGTGATGATGCTTGTTGCTTAAAGGGGCCTAACATCTAGTTCATCGGCCCCTGATGGTACGAAATGGTACGAAATGCAATGACAATTTAAAAGTACAAAATTCATCCACTGACCAGAATTCAAAACGTGATGATGAAGAATGAATGGATGAATATGTATTGAAAACAAACAGTGGATCCAACCCGCAATGCCTAACCCTCCCAGAAACAATATTACCGACCAAGGGACTGCTTCCAAAGCAAAATCGTGAACAGATGATGCTTTTTGTCTAAAGGGGTTCAATATCCAAGTCAACAGTCCCTCATAATGGCACTTATAGCTAGTAATGTAGAACCATGGTATTTCTCAAGTTCCAAACATCATCGTACTACTCACCGGTATTGTCCTTCATACAGGTAACGCAGACCTATGGCGTTTCTCACATAATTGCGCCACTCGCAGGCAACGCAAACACATGGTGCGCCTCACATAGGTGTACTAATCACAGGGACTCGTACTATCCCGTGGTGTTCCTCGCATAAGGTACAAATCACAGGCAACGTAAGCCCGTGATGTTCTGCATATAGTGGTACTAATAAAGGTACTGAAAACCCACAGTGAACCGCTCTCTGCTGCTATTAATCACAAACCTATTGTGTACCTGACATAGTGGTACTACTCTCAAGTAAAGGCGACCCATGGATTTCGTCGCGTGATGGTATTAAGCACAAGTAGTTTCATGGTTCTAATTCAATCATCCCTTGGTTATCCCTTTTAGTCGCCTCTTGTGAGAGGCAGGGGATACCATGGGTGTATTCTTGTCTGCGACCCCACCCACAGGGGGTCAGGTTCGATCCTGGCTCAATCCGGTATTATTGAATGTGCTCAAATTCTCAGCCTCGTGTCGGGAGCTTTACTGGCACGTAAAGAAAAAACCCTGTGGGGCAAACTTTCGCCACCTCGGCATGGACTTAATTAAGGTACAGCCTCATCATTTTCCTGGTGTGTAAATGGGAAACTACGGGAAAACATTTTCATGGATGCCTACATTGAGGTGTGAAATTACAATTACCACCTGAGTTTCATAATTTACATTTACAGCACTTAAAACACCATCCTTGGAAATGCAAATAATAGTGAGCTAAACTGCCTCTTCTTGGGAGGAAGAATCTTTCGCTCCTTCATCCAGATTTTCGCGACCTATACTTCTATCTTCAGTTTGAAATCCAGTATTCATAGCTATTTCTTTTCTCTTTGAAGGGCGTTTTGTTCTTTGGTCATTCATACACGGAAGCTGCTCTGTATACAACAGTCAGGTCCCGTACTTTGAAGTCACAGGAAGGAGACAGCTCCAACGTGGAGCTGGTAATGTCCTGGAAGTAACGTACGACTCCGTTCCTGAATACCAAGCAAGCGGCGCTTCCCGTGAGAGCAAAAATACGATAGAAGCTTTGCCTAATGGAGACTAGCTTCTGCATCCGCAGCGCTACCAACATTGTGTCATAAACTGAGTTCACATACTAAAAACTGAATATCCTTCAGTAACGCTCTTCTTAACATGGCAGAACTGGTAAACGAAGTACCCTCCTTTACTTTTTGCCCTTCACTTGCAAAAGTATGTTGCAATATGTGAAAGTTGTGATTACAATTTTTGTAAGTTCCTTGTGACTTGTCACTGACAGCCTAGAGCTTACAAACTCTCTACATCAAAACAGCTTATTTTTTCTATCTCCGAGAAATATAAGAGTAGTCACGGATATAAAATCAGAAACTATTCTTTTTAAATATATCAGAAAGGAACAGATGTTTTGAAATGGTCATCTTTTTTACCCCATTGCATTAGGACATTTTTCAGTAGTATAGACATTTATTAGAAGATATAACGATAACAACATGTTTTTTTATTTTGAATTCATATGAATTCTTGCCAATTTGAGATGATCAGTCATTATTTGAATTTTCAAAAATATTTTGCGTTAATATATAGCACTTTGAGGAAGATCATTTCAATTTTTTAATTTATGCCCTATTTATAAGTATTATAAGAATGAGGAAGTTCCATAAGTCACAATATAAAAATCGTAACTTTCTCTTACATAACGTGAAATTCTCAAAACGTGTTTCATGACCAAGCATGTGTTAGTGTCTACGAAAGGGTAAGCAGAAGATTTATAACTGTGCGACGAGTCTTGTGTTCCAAGATAATTGCAGGAACGCAGCACATAATTCTGATATGTTGTCATTGATGCTTTCACGGCCCGTACTTATAGACATGACACTGTGTAGGCTTTTGGGCTTATGCGGTGTCAAGAAAATAAAGTCATCAGAAGAAAGTCATTTTTCGTGGACAGTCGAGATTTTCTTCTGATGACGCATAGCACAGTTCTCTCCGAAACGTAAACAAATTCACCTTATTTCCTTGACATGACATAATACCGAAAGACTATACAGTATCATAATTCTGATAGTTAGGAGAAAGTATTTCCTAACGTTTCTCAAGCACAAAGAGTGCACGAAACTTAGCACGCGTCCCTACAGGCAGTCATTTACCCCGCGTAACTTAAGACCAAGAACAAATGGAAAGGAGAAGAGATTAGAAACACTTAACTAACTTTCCGATTTTGTAACGAATTATTCTCCCAAAATGTTCTGTGCAAGAATAATGCCAAAAGTGAAACCACCAAAACGTGAATTTTTTATTTCATCTAGTGAACTTTGAAAAGTCTTGTTTACAACAGATGGGGGTATTTTATTTTGTAAATTTTTCAGTGTTAAAATGAGCGCGGAAGGGAAGTTGGTTGCACAAAAGGACATTAAATGAGAAAAACGTCTGAAAGCTCTAACGAGAGCGAAGATCAAGTAGTATTTCCAGGTTCCTTGGGGACAAATCACTGTGTCCATATTTATACCGCGTGGTTCACCAGCCCCTTGCGATCCAGTTTTATGCATCCTTTTACAATTACTGGAATTATTCAAGACATCGGTCCCTCTCCCTAACTATATAACTATCACACATTCTACCGCGTGCTAACCATGTGAGCTACTGCGAAACTTCGCCTACGGCGCCCACTTCGCAGACTATACAGTACCGTGCTCACGATTCCTGCTGTCTTCTAACCCGTAAACACACATTTCGTTATATTACCCCGGCTTAGGGAGAGTGACCGATGTCTATCAGAATTGTAGTAAATGTGAAGGGATGCATAAAACTGGATCACAAGGGGCTGTGGACCACCCGGTGTACATTTTTTTTTTTTTTTGCTAGGGGCTTTACGTCGCACCGACACAGATAGGTCTTACGGCGACGGGTGTACATTTCCAAGTAAAATAATTATTTATGTGAAAACTGGAGCTATGCAGTGAATAGAACAGGGATATGTTATTTGTAAAACCATTGTTACAGTTAGTTTGGACAAATATTTTTATTTATTCTTTTACTAGTAAAGTAAACTCGTATCCTCATCCCCAGGTAGTGCAGCTGTTTTCAGGCACATCCCCATTGGAGGTGAGCTGCATGTACCATTTCAACCACATACCAGCCTTCCTACCATTCTTAAATTTCTGGCAGTACCGGGAATCGAACCCGGACCCCCGAGGACGGCAGCTAATAGCACTAACCGTTGCGCTACGGAGGCGGACATTCTTTTACTTCTTTTATAGTATTTTTCCGTAAATTTAGGTGGATTTTTTGTTATTTTCAGTTATTTAAGTCGCCAATATCAGCAAACCATTTCAAGTCCAGAACATTGGTTGGATGGTCAGGAACGCGACGTTTGGTTCAGAAGGCCCCGATTTCGATTCTCGGGTGAGTCAAGAAGTTTAGCAACCGTACGTCCTTTTAATTCATCTGACTCGGGGACTGGTCGTTTGTGTTTCTCCTCTTGACACACACAATACTACGAAGTGCCTCCGAATCACTCATTCACCTAGATAAGGATATCCGGCCATAAAACAGGACAAATTCCACAAATGCGACCAGGAAGAGGCAAAAACGATAGAATAAGAAAACGACCGGTAAACCGTATTAAATGACACAGAAAACCAAACCAAACTGAACCCCATGGCACTACAGCCCTTGAAGAGCCTTGGCCTACCAACTGACCGCTGCTCAGCCCGAAGGTCTGCAGATTACGAGGTGCCGTGTGGTCACCACGACGAATCCTCACGGCCGTTATTCTTGACTTTTTAGACCGGGGCCCCATCTCAATGTCATATACCTCCTCAATTTTAACCACGTAGGCTGAGTTGACCTCGAACCAGCCCTCAGGCCCAGGTAAAATTCCCTGACCTGGCCGAGAATCGAACCCAGTGCCTGCGGATAAGAGGCAGGCACACTACCTTTACACCACGGGGCCGCCATAAATGGCACAAAACGAGAGCATAAATCGGAGATACACTCGTAAAACACGTCTACTTGTTGATGGCGTAGAACAGAAATCCAAACGTACCTTCAACACTATAAATAAGTTTAGACCATTACAACCAGAAGTTAACTTATGAACACATCCTGTCAAGAAAAATAAGCGCACTTCTGTGAGAAAGAATCACCGTTAAACTTAGTATACTTCATTCTGCATTTCGTAATTAAATATTTCTTATCTTACTCCTTAATAAACATTTGTTCAATGCACACTTTTTCAATAAACTTGGGAGCCCTATTACGTTAGGAAAGTGTCACGCTATGGTATTCAATGTTCCGGTATATCGCCCTCTATTGACTACCAGAAAGCCTTCGATACTGTCAAATGGAACAATCTCTGGAAATTTTTGGATGGCATGGGTTTGCAATTCCATATGACTGATCTCCTCCGGTGTGCGTATAACAAAAATACAGCCTCTGCAAAGATTCAAACCAAACAGTCCAAGCAGTTTCGAACGAAGGTTTGAGTTCGTCAGGTCTTGTCACCGCTACTTTTTAATAATTACGGTAGATATGCAAGGAGAACTGCACTAGATGATAGGGATATTTTTATTTTTCTAATTTGCTGTATGTCGCATAGACACAGATAGCTCACATGGCAACGATTGTACAGGGAAGGGATAAGAGTGGGAAGGAATCGATCTTTGTCATTAAGTTACAGCCCCGTAATTTAACTGGTGTGAAAATGAGAAATCACGGGAAACCATCTTCACGGCTGCCAACAGTGGGGTTCGGATCGTTTCTCAGCTGAAGTAGATGAATTCGATTCCAGTTCAGTCGTCAGTATTAGAAGGAACTTATTTGTACATTTGTACATGAAAACAATCTCGCACCACGGTGACTCCAAAATTCCTAAGAGTTGGTAGAGGACATAAAACCAATAACATAATAATAATAATAATAATAATAATAATAATAATAATAATAATAATAATCCATCATCATCATCATCATCATTAACACCATCATTTGAAATAAAGGGAGGCGTGAGGCAAAGCGATGGGTACCCCGGTCCAATTTAACTGGGTACGAGGAAATACAATATTAATATGGAACTGAGAACTTGAACATCAAGAGATAATCCCGATCTGTCTACTAAGAAAAACAGGAGGGATTAAATTCAACTGACTGGCTTTCGTTGACGACTTGGCTATACTATCGGGAAGTACAGAGGTCGCGAGCATCCTGATTGACCTCCTTGGAAAGACTCGCCAGCAAAATAGGACTGACGATCTCAGCACAAAAGACCAAATTCATGACGAACATCAAATATAGGCCAAAATTCCTGGAAACAGAGATAGGTTGGATAGAAGGGGTCAAGGAGATCAAGTACCTTGGCGAGACCATACAGGAGAATCGGGTATAAAAATCTGCAGTGAAAGATCAGATCTAAAGTAATGGAGATAACATATGACTTGAAAAGAAAATCCTCAATAATAAGCGCTTATCCTGGAATGCCAAAATAAAACATTTCAAAACAGAATGCTTGTATGCAGTGAATGCCTGTCTATGAACTACATGCTGGAGAAAAAGGAATCGTTAGACAATTTAGGGGAGCTGTCCAAACTGAAAGCGGTTGGAAACTTCGGAGCAACAAAGATGTTTACCAGAAGGTGGAAAGAGTCTCGGAGACCATGAGAAAAAGAGACTGGCGTTTCTCAGACATCTGCACAGAATGAACGCAAACAGATATTTGATTACTTCTGCAGAAAGAGACCACCACAGCATGGATTGAGGAAACGAAGAAGGATATGGGAAGGCTAAGCACCTCGGAGGTCGAACTGTTAGGAAGAAGTACATTTAGGAACGTAGTGAAAACTTGAGAAGGGATTCAATCTGCAGAAAGAACTAAGGAGATCGGAAGAGCCGGGAAAGATGAACAACGGAAGCAGGCCAGCGGAAATATGAAGGAGTATTCGACACAGAGAAAATTCCACACGAAGAGAGAGAGAAGTGAAGTTGTAGCGTGATCCTAAGTGGTCCATTCTCTATTATTATTATTATTATTATTATTATTATTATTATTATTATTATTATTATTATTATCTATACTATAAATAAAAGTGAGACCGGTTTGTTTGTTTGTTTGTTTGTTTGTTTGTTTGTTTGTTTGTTTGTTTGTTTGTTTGTTTGTTCCAAATAGCCTAGAAAACTACTGGACCGATTGACCTGAGATTTGGTAAGGAAATAGCGTAAAATCCCGAGTCGCGCACGAGATACTTTTGATTTTGGTATATTTCACAGTCTCGAACTAGCGGGGAATTTTACAGGAGTATGTCCCAAATTTGGGTAATTTTAGCTCTACATCAATAAGTAGAGTAGGATAAACATTTGTTCCCATCGAAAAAATGAAGTTAAATATGTGGCCTTGAAATTGAACGGTCTAAATGAAACTTCATATACATTTTCTTCGTAACTATTAGTTGAGGCCCGGATGTCTATGACATCTAACTTTTTCCTTTATATTATTTCCATGGAAAATACAAGTTAAGCATACAAAGTCATATTTTGTCTCTTGACGTTCTTGTCATTCTTCAGATAATTTTTCATATTATGGCCATATTTTCCCGTGAATTTTCGTATTTTTATCATATTTATTGCATTTTTGCACTCCTGCATGCAGCCATCTCGAAGATGGATTTTTCATGTCTCGGAATTGTTGTCTGTAATCACTTAAAAATATGTTTCTTATAAATGTGTATTTATTTCAATTAGCTGTATAAAAAGGGAGAGAATAGTGAGCCTCAATTGAACTCTAATTATTTGACGTATTTCAAACATGGCCCAATATAATCCCGCGATGTTGTGCGGTCTTTTTCCCGTTACAAGTCAATGAAATACCGTATGGCTTTTAGTGCCGGGATACCCCAGGACGGGTTTGGCTCGCCAGGTGCAGGTCTTTCTATTTGACTCCCGTGGGCGACCTGCGAGTCGTGATGAGGATGAAATGATGATGAAGACAACACATACACCCAGCCCCCATGCCGTAGGAATTAACCAATTAAGGTTAAAATCCCCGACCCGGCCGGGATCGAACCCGGGACCCTCTGAACCGAAGGCCAGTACGCTGACCGTTCAGCCAACGAGTCGGACTTCAAGTCAATGTTTTGTGAAAATAGAATATCGTTCCTAGTTGAAAACTTTAAACTATAGTATGTAATTTGCTATTTATCCCTGATCGCCCATTAAATGTGACATTTACTTCATTCTGTGCAGAGTCAAACGTTACCTCTGGTTTCAGTCATTAAATAAATTCAAAATATTATTATTATTATTATTATTATTATTATTATTACTATTATTATTATTATTATGTTGTTGTTGTTGTTGTTGTTGTTTGAGTCATCAGTCCACAGACTGGTTTGATGCAGCTCTCCATGCCACCCTATCATGTGCTAACCTTTTCATTTCTACGTAACTATTGCATCCTACATCTGCTCTAATCTGCTTGTCATATTCATACCTTGGTCTACCCCTACCGTTCTTACCACCTACACTTCCTTCAAAAACCAACTGAACAAGTCCTGGGTGTCTTAAGATGTGTCCTATCATTCTATCTCTTCTTCTCGTCAAATTTAGCCAAATCGATCTCCTCTCACCAATTCGATTCAGTATCTCTTCATTCGTGATTCGATCTATCCATCTCACCTTCAGCATTCTTCTGTAACACCACATTTCAAAAGCTTCTATTCTCTTTCTTTCTGAGCTAGTTATCGTCCATGTTTCACTTCCATACAATGCCACGCTCCACACAAAAGTCTTCAAAAACATCCTTCTAATTCCGATATCAATGTTTGAAGTGAGCAAATTTCTTTTCTTAAGAAAGCTCTTCCTTGCATGTGCTAGTCTGCATTTTATGTCCTCCTAACTTCTGCCATCGTTAGTTATTTTACTACCCAAGTAACAATATTCATCTACTTCCTTTAAGACCTCATTTCCTAATCTACTGTTTCCTACATCACCTGCCTTCGTTCGACTGCACCCCATCACTTTTGTTTTGGACTTATTTATTTTCATCTGGTACTCCTTACCCAAGACTTCATCCATACCATCCAGCAACTTCTCGAGATCTTCTGCAGTCTCAGATAAAATAACATCATCGGCAAATCTCGAGGTTTTGATTTCCTCTCCTTGGACTGTGATTCCCTTTCCAAATTTCTCTTTGATTTCCTTTACTGCATGTTCTATGTAAACATTGAAAAGGTGAGGGGACAAACTGCAGCCTTGCATCATTCCTTTCTGAATTGCTGCTTCTTTTTCAAAGCCCTCGATTCTTATCAATGCAGACTGATTTTTATACAGATTGTAGATAATTCTTCGTTCTCGGTATCTGATCCCAATCATCTTCAAAATCACAAATAGCTTGGTCCAATCAACATTATCGAATGCCTTTTCTAGATCTACGAATGCCATGTACGTGGGCTTGTCCTTCTTGATTCGATCCTCTAAGATCAGACGTAAAGTCAGGATTGCTTCACGTGTTCCTACATTTCTTCTGAAGCCAAATTGATCTTCTCCCAACTCAGCTTCAACTTGTTTTTCCATTCTTCTGTAAATAATACGTGTTAAAATTTTGCAGGCATGAGATACTAAACTAATGGTGCGGTAGTTTTCACACCTGTCAGCACCGGCTTTCTTGGGAATAGGTATAACAACATCCTGGCGAAAATCGGATGGGACTTCTCCTGTCTCATACATCTTACACACTAAATGGAATAGCCTTGCCATGCTGGTTTCTCCTAAGGCAGTCAGTAATTCTGAGGGAATGTCATCAAATCCAGGTGCCTTGTTCCTATTTAGGTCACTCACAGCTCTGTCAAACTCTGACCTCAAAATTGGGTCTCCCATTTCTTCAGCATCAACAGCCTCTTCTTGTTCCAGAACCAAATTATCTACATCTTTACCTTCATACAACTGTTGGATATGCTCCTGCCATCTTTCTGCTTTGTCTTCTTTCCCTAGAAGTGGTTTTCCATCTGAGCTCTTAATATTTTCATACACCTTGATTTCCTTTCTCCAAAGGTTTCCTTGATTTTCCTGTATGCAGCATCTACCTTTCCCAGGACCATACAGCCTTCGATATCCTTGCATTTCTGCTTCAGCCATTCTTCCTCAGCTACCTTGCACTTTCTATCCACTTCATTCTTTAATCGCCTGTATTCTTTTCTGCCCTCTTCATTTCTAGCATTCTTGTATTTTCGTCGTTCATCAATCAGGTCTAGTATCTCCTGAGTTATCCACTGATTCTTAGTTGATCTTTTCTTCCTTCCTAACATTTCTTCAGCAGCCCTACTAACCTCATTTTTCATGACTCTCCACTCTTCCTCTATAGTGTTTCCTTCAGCCTTTTCATTTAGTCCTTGCGCAACATGTTCCTCGAAACAATCCCTCACACTCTTTTCTTTCAACTTGTCTAGATCCCATCATTTTGCATTCTTTCCTTTCTTCAATTTCTTCAGATGGCATTTCATGACCAAAAAGTTGTGGTCAGAGTCCACGTCTGCTCCTGGGAAAGTTTTGCAATCCAACACCTGGTTTCTGAATCTCTGCCTAATCATAATGAAGTCTATTTTATACCTTCCAGTGTCTCCAGGTATCGTCCACGTATACAGCCGTCATTTGTGGTGTTTGAACCAAGTATTGGCAAGGACTAAATTATAAGTGCAGAATTCAACCAGCCGACTTCCTCCTTCGTTCCTTTGTCCCAATCCAAATTCTCCTACTGTACTACCTTCTCTTCCTTGGCCTACCACTGCATTCCAGTCTCCCAACACAATTAGATTCTCGTCACCTTTTACATATTGTATTAAATCTTCTATCTCCTCATATATTCTTTCGATTTCTTCATCATCCGCTGAACTAGTAGGCATATAGACCTGCACTATTGTGGTGGGCATTGGTTTGGCGTCTATCTTGACGACAATAATTCTTTCACTATGCTGGTTGTAGTAGCTTACCCGCTGCCCTATTTTCTTATTCATTATTAAACCAACTCCTGCATTTCCCCTGTTTGGTTTTGTGTTGATAATTCGGTAGTCGCCTGACCAAAAATCTTGTTCTTCCTGCCAACGTACTTCACTTATACCAACTACATCTAACTTCAGCCTATCCATCTCCCTTTTCAGATTCTCTAACCTACCACAACGATTCAAACTTCTAACATTCCACGCTCCGACTCGCAGAATGTCAGGATCCATCTTCCTGATGATCGCCCCCTCTCGTGTAGTCCCCAACCGGAGATCCGAATGGGGGCCTAGTTTACCTCCGGAATATTTTATCCAGGAGGAAGCCATCATCAGTACATCATTCATACAGAGAGAGATGCATGTCCTCGGGAGGTAGTTACGGCTGTAGTTTCCCGTTGCTTTCAGCCGTGTAGCAATATCACCACAGCTAAGCCATGTTGAGTATTATTACAAGGCCGTATCAGTCAATCATCTAGACTGCCGCCCTTGCAACTACCGAAAGGCTGCTACCCCCCTTTCGATGAACCATTCGTTAGTCTGGTCTCTCAACAGATACCCATCCGATATGGTTGCACCTGCGGCTCGGCTATCTGCATCATTGGGACACGCAAGCCTCCCCACCGCGGCAAGGTCACATGGTTCGCAGAGGAGGATATTATTATTATTATTATTATTATTATTATTGAATGTGCCAGATTATAAGAGGTTTTTTCATTACAGTATCATGTTTATTTAAACAGAAGCAAGATTTTTAATATTTCGAAAATGTGAGCAAATATTTTAATAATATTTATTGTCATATTTTAATACTTACTAGGTCATAAATGCTTGCATATTTCTAATATTTTTAGGACATAAAGCTCCGGGCCCTACTGATGGTTTTGAAGAAAATTCAGCTTTCTTGTGTTTTTGGCTGTGGTCACCTTCACTAATGAATGGGCTGCTCATTTCGCAGGAAATTCGTCTTTAGTTTGTAAACAGCCCAAGTGAAGAATTAGCCCGGGATTCTACGGATAGCGTTCATATTCTATAATTGCTTTATTGAGAGTGCTAAACATGAGACCTGCTTTGGCTGTTTATTTATTCAGCCATTTCATTATCATCGTCATCGTATTATATGTATACTGTATTCCGGGTTTCTATATTTTTAATACTGTGTAGTATTACGCTTCGTATTTATTGGGTTTAATTCTCATTTCATTTTGCGTCATTATCTAGCAAACAAGTGCTTCAGTCACGACCAGCTTTAAGCGGCGTGCTGTCAAGTGGGCATAACCCATATCCATCTATAAACTGTTTAATAACCATGTTGATAGTCCATATTTCATTTCATAATGTAAATTACAAGTTCCTTTCTCTCTCTCTCTCTCTCTCTCTCTCTCTCTCCTCTGCGTTCCATCTTAATTTAATTCCACTTATCACGATACAGAACTGAACATGATGAAGGTTCACCTTTGCTAAATTGCTCAAATATATGTAATGTGTAGAGCCCTGTTTAGGAAGTAATAGATTGGAATGCAAACTTGTTTACAATCAATCAATTAGAACGCAAACCAGTTTACAATCAATCAATTAGAATGCCAACCGGTTAACAATCAAGCAATTAGAATGCCAACCAGTTTACAATCAATCAATTAGAATGCCAACCAGCTTACAATCAATCAATTTGAATGCAAACCGGTTTACAATCAATCAATTAGAATGCAAAACGGTTTAAAATCAATCAATTAGAATGCAAACCGGTTTACAATCATTCAATTCGAATGCAAACCGGTTTACAATCAATCAATTAGAATGCAAACCGGTTTACAATCAATCAATTAGAACGCAAACCGGTTTACAATCAATCAATTAGGAAGCAATCCAGTTTACAATCAATCAATTAGAAAGCAATCCAGTTTACAATCACTCATTTATTTTTGTGCCCGGTCAGTATTTCCAAAATACTGCAGCTGCGATGGCCTTGTTTCCCCTAAAATCAACTTGTGATGCGCATGGGTTGTAAGTATAGGGAGTGTAATTATGTACTTAACTAGAAAACCCGGTGAACTTCATAAGCGATTATTAATCCTAATCAACTTTCCAACTCCAATTCATTGAGATTAACAATATTAGCCTATCTTGTACAGTTCGGGATTTGTATGATTATTAAAAAGAAACTTTTTATAATTTAAATGAATTCAATATATTTTATTTACACTGACTGACAGAGCAAATGCAACACCAAGAAGGAGTGGTTCGAAAGGGATGAAAGTTGGGAAAAAAACAGAGACGGCACGGACGAATAATTGATGTTTATTTCAAACCGATATGCAGGTTACACAATGCGCACGGCATCGACTCAGTAGGATGTAGGACCACAGCCAGCGGCGATGCACGTAGAAAAACGTAGAGGTACAGAGTCAATAAGAGTGCGGATGGTGTCCTGAGGGATGGTTCTCCATTCTCTGTCAACAATTTGCCACAGTTGGTCGTCCGTACGAGGCTGGGGCAGAGTTTGCAAACGGCGTTCAATGAGATCCCACACGTGTTCGATTGGTGAGAGATCCGGAGAGTACGCTGGCCACGGAAGCATCTGTACACCTCGTAGAGCCTGTTGGGAGATGCGAGCAGTGTGTGGGCGGGCATTATCCTGCTGAAACAGAGCACTGGGCAGCCCCTGAAGGTACGGGAGTGCCACCGGCCGCAGCACATGCTGCACGTAGCGGTGGGCATTTAACGTGCCTTGAATACGCACTAGAGGTGACGTGGAATCATACGCAATAGCGCCCCAAACAATGATGCCGCGTTGTCTAGCGGTAGGGCGCTCCACAGTTACTGCCGGATTTGACCTTTCTCCATGCCGACGCCACACTCGTCTGCGGTGACTATCACTGACAGAACAGAAGCGTGACTCATCGGAGAACACGACGTTCCGCCATTCCCTCATCCAAGTCGCTCTAGCCCGGCACCATGCCAGGCGTGCACGTCTATGCTGTGGAGTCAATGGTAGTCTTCTGAGCGGACGCCGGGAGTGCAGGCCTCCTTCAACCAATCGACGGGAAATTGTTCTGGTCGATATTGGAACAGCCAGGGTGTCTTGCACATGCTGAAGAATGGCGGTTGACGTGGCGTGCGGGGCTGCCACCGCTTGGCGGCGGATGCGCCGACCCTCGCGTGCTGACGTCACTCGGGCTGCGCCTGGACCCCTCGCACGTGCCACATGTCCCTGCGCCAACCATCTTCGCCACAGGCGCTGCACCGTGGACACATCCCTATGGGTATCAGCTGCGATTTGACGAAGCGACCAACCTGCCCTTCTCAGCCCGATCACCATACCCCTCGTAAAGTCGTCTGTCTGCTGGAAATGCCTCCGTTGACGGCGGCCTGGCATTCTTAGCTATACACGTGTCCTGTGGCACACGACAACACGTTCTACAATGACTGTCGGCTGAGAAATCACGGTACGAAGTGGGCCATTCGCCAACGCCGTGTCCCATTTATCGTTCGCTACGTGCGCAGCACAGCGGCGCATTTCACATCATGAGCATACCTCAGTGACGTCAGTCTACCCTGCAATTGGCATAAAGTTCTGAACACTCCTTCTTGGTGTTGCATTTGCTCTGTCAGTCAGTGTACATGGAAGTTAGTACAGTTAATATTCAATGTAAAACTTTCTGGTAAACTATGTTTTTTTTAGTTTTCCGGTGCGTAAATGAACATGCGAACAAGTGACATAAAGTTGTCCATACGCGAAACACGGAAACTTCACGTTAATTCCACAAATTTCCAACAACTGGCCTTATGATTTGTTGATGGTCATCGCGAAGGCCAGAAACACGGGGAAATGCAACCGTTTAAAATCGAACGGCACGTCCGTTCGAATCATTGGGATGAGCGGAATCAAAACATCCTCTCCTTTGTACTTTCCCTTCATAATCATGGCCTCGATGACGAGGTTGACTTATGTTACGCAACATGATGATGACCGAGCCTACGTTCAACTGCAAATTGTGAGGTGGTAATCCAGGCAATTCCAGCGAATTCAAAAATTCTTGGGGATAGTTGACTGCCTTACCCTGGTTGTTAACTTTGTTAACCGACTTGAAGAAAAACAACTCTCCCGGAATGAAATTTTGAATGGACGCGTTGAAATCATCGACATCTTTATTTTTTTTAACTGCCAGTTCTCGTTTATTTGTACGTTCAGCTGCAATTTCAAGGCGGAATGTGCAGTTCGTACGCCTTCTAACAAAGTCGCTACTATTCCAGATGAAGCCAATGCTAGGGTCAATTCATTCTGCGATCGAATCCTCGCCAAAGTCAATGAAATTAGGAACGTTTTTCCAGTCCCTTCGGGAGCATCAAGGAAGTAAATTCCACCAGTCCCACTGTTCACAGGCAGTATGGCTCGTTCGCTCAGCCAAATATGTTTTTTTTTTTTACTCCTGCGCTATGCGGGGAAAACACACTGAATAAGATCCTCGTGTGAATCGGTCAACGGACAAATCTGTGTGTAATGTGATGAATCCGGTCGATATGCCAAGCGTGATTTTCCCATTACCAATGTCCAACAACTGGTTCGAAAACCCATTTCGACCTTGTTGAAAAAAAACCACTCACTTGTTAGTTGTCAGTAGGAGTGTCTTCACATGCCGCCAAAAATTTGATGAATTTAAACACGCGCTTAGGTCGTCAGCTAGAGATAATCGGGCAATAACTGGAAGAGTCTGACGAAAATCATCTGACAACAGAATCATGGCTCCACCAAAAATGTTTTGATTGTCACGAAGATCTTTCAACGTTCTGGTCAGCAACTCCAGTGAGCTCATCTGGAAAATTGTGCATTCGTCCCAAACTATAAATTTGCCTATCTGTAGAAGCTTCGTCATTGCGCTGTTTTTCGCGGTGTTGCAAGCTGGTGTCTCGCTGATTTGCATGCTCAGTTGAAATTTCAAAGCAGAACAAAGTCGCTGCTATTCCAAATGAAGTTACTTCATTCTGCGATCGAATCCTCACCAAAAGCAATGAAATTATGAACGTTTCTCCAGATCCTCCCAGAGCATCGAAGAAGTATATTCCACCTGTCCCATTGCTCACAGCATTTATTAAAGAGTACCGAGATCGATAGCTGCAGTCGCTTAAGTGCGGCCAGTATCCGGTATACGGGAAATAGTATGTTCGAACCCCACTGTCGGCATCCCTGAAGATGGTTTTTCGTGGTTTCCCATTTTCACACCAGGCTGTACCTTAATTAAGGCCACGACCGCTTCCTTCCTACTCCTAGACATTTCCTGTCCCATCGTCGCCATAAGACCTATCTGTGTCGGTGCGACGTAAAGCAACTAGCAAAAAAAACATTATTAAAGAGTCGTACGCGGTTTTTTGTTGTTGATTCAATAGCGCAACATTTGTACGAACTGCTTCGGCTAATGCTTCGGTGTCGTAGTGTTGTTCTGTTTGTAACTCGTGGTTAAATGCATCGTGCATTGGGAGATTGAGTGATATCATGCCCAAATGCGACAATACCTTATTCGCCATCAATAAACGCATGTCCTCTACCTTGATCAATATCCCATTGTGAATTTCTGCAGTCATTTGCAATGGCGGATGTAAAGTTTAGCGACGCACATGATGAAACCCATTTTCAGACATGCCGTTCTTATATTTGTCCCACAAATTGTTGTGATTCGAAGGGAAGCATGTTGATATGATAATCGCAAACAATGTGCGAATTTCGTGCGGTGATGAAGATATGACGGACTTTGAGCGTATTGTCCCAATGCGAATCGTTCCGGAGCAGCTGTAAGAGTTGACACGCCTCACGGTAAGTCCAACACAGATGCCCATTAACGGTTCTCAGTTGTTGAAATGACGTCGGACCACGAACATTCAACAATCAACATTCGTCGTTATACGGATGCACGGTGTACATGCGACCCAGAGCGTCTGAGGTAAATACAACCTGTGACAATAAAGTTCGTTGAATAGTCCTGTACTATCAACACAGATTAACAATGCACGACAGTGACCTTACTGTCCTTCGAAATAGTCCCCTTCTATAACTGTGCACTGCTGAGATCGCCGATACATGTCCTGCAAACCTTGCAAAAAGGCTTCATTTGGGATGGTGTTCAAACGCCTCGTCATGTTTCGTTGGATGTCAGGAATATCGTCAAATCTCTTTCCTTCCAAAGCGAGTTTGATGAGTGACTTTTCGGATCTGACATTTTTCCGTCGAGGGGATCCCGGAAAACGCCATTCCGTGCTTTGCCGTTTCGTTTCAAGATCGTACCTGAGACACCAGTTTTCATCCTCAGTGACAATACAGTTCAAGATATTTAGTGTCGCATCCGCCGTTTCAACAAAATCCTGTGAAGCCTCTAAACGTGCCTACATCTGATTGTCAGTCAAGTGATGTGGCACAAGACCAGAACACGTTTTCCTCCTCCCTGACTTCGGGGTAACGATTTGTCGCACGGATTCACGGTTAATCTGCAGTTCATCCGCTATAATGCGCACATTATTCGCCGACCGTTCGTGATTAATGTCCTCCGTCACTGACGGCGGTCGCCGGTCTTCCGCTACGGGGGTTGTCAGAAATACTTTCACGGCCTCCTCGGAAACGGGTGAACCACTCGTACACGCGCATCAAGAACAGTGCTTGATCATCATAAACACGTACCAGCATCGCATGCGTTTCTTTCGGTGTCTTGCCAAGCTTAAAACAAAATTGTACATTGATTGTTTGGTCGTTCATGTTCCAGTTCGCAATTCAGAACCAACACACTAAACACGCACTGTATCAAACTGGTCTTACAAGGCACACACAATGCTCAACTGAACAACTTTGGGAGTAGGTGGTCAAAACCTGTTGCTACGCAGGTGCAGCGTTGTGTGTCGCGAGTGTTGTCGGATCGACCGTTCTGATTTCATTCACCGAACTTTTTTTCCCAGGTTGTATATTTGGATTTCCTTCAGTTTGGGTTCCTTGTTTCCGACTCTGAAACGATTACAATGATGCTTTCCATACGCAGCAGCGTGCCATTTCAGCATACAGCAAACTGATAAAGAAAGCATCTGCTTGACAAACCGAGAAGAAGCTTGTCTATTTTGTCGACAGTCACCGTGCCGCTCGCTCTGTCCGCCACTTTCGCTGTTTCTTTCCGTGTGGTTATTTCTAGCAGCCCTTGTAAGGCAGACCCTCCGATGAGGGTGGGTGGCATCTGCCATGTGTAGGGAACTGTGTGTTATTGTGGTGGAGAGTAGTGTTATATGTGGTGTGTGAGTTGCAGTGATGTTGGGGACAGCACAGGCACCCAGCCGCCGAGCCACTGGAATTAACCAATGAAGGTTAAAAGTCCCGACCCGTCCGGGAATCGAACCAAAGACCCTGTGAACCGAAGGTCAGTACGCTGATCTTTCAGACACGAGTCTGACTTTCACTGAATTGAAATGCACTCGTTATCCGTTTCCTAGATGTACTGCCAAATGTACAACTGTACGGTGTCTTTCGTGGATCGGAAAGGAAAAGATGCGCCAAATCGAATCGTTGCTGCTCACATAGTGACACACCTGATACTGAGACACTTCGTCATTTACACTTGTCACAGCGAAAAGAGCCGCATCGCTTCCTTTGTTCACATATTTGCATATGTATGTAATAGACTTGACGGAATTACGGTATTCCACATTGATGTGAGTCTCAAAAGCCTTGGACAATACCGGCGAATACGGCACAATCCAACGATTGTCCACATTAACATTTTACCCTTTGACCTTCACAACTGCAGATCATCCATTGTCTGCAACTGATCGCCGACTATAGAATGGGCATCCGTTGTTGCCTGTGATGGTGTCAGCAAGCAGGTCTCTTGAAAATCGCTTGGAACACTAACCATCGATCACACAGGACGAGTTGTCATTGAATAGTCCGCAAGGTCCAAGGATATTATTCTTAGTCACCACTGCACGCAATTTCGGATCAACAGCTTCATCCGGGATTTCGACTGAGATGATTGAATGGATTCCATCCGGCCTGAATTTGTGAATTAACCAAAGCAAAATGTGTGCGTGAGTCATACCACGCTTATGCTATTCAACGGAGTACAGCCAACAACGAACTTGGCCATACACACAGTCCCTTATGATGAAATGCATCAGAGATTTTAATTTTTGTTTAAAAACTCTGGCAGTGACATCATGTCTGTCCACTGGTGTTTGGCTGAATAGCAATTCATTCTTGATTACCATCCATTGAGAATTGCAGGTGAATGTTATGAATAGTTTTGGGGGGTTATATTGTCTAACATACGACCACGCATCTTGCGCGTACCCGTGCATCGCGCGGAATTCCACTGTAAGTGGCCGGCAAAAGTGTCATTCTTCCCACGTTGTTTGCATCGTCGTAGGCATTAATCGCATCGCGTACAAGAATGTATTCATCGAATCGGAGCTGCTTTTGGTTCAAACTAATATATCGTCGTAGCCGGGACAAAACCTCCCATGTGGTAATATTTTTGAGGGATACTGACCCGCAGCACATACATTATGAAGAGCGAGAATGCCTTGACAATATTCACACAATATTGTACCTTAGATCACAGAACTTTAGCGGCCAAAGTTCTAAACTAAAATATTGCACATAGGAGGTTTTGCCCCGGCAGCGACGATATGTCAATCGCTCAGTCTCAAGTCACCCACAAACTTCACCTTCACGGATCGTAAAAGTCAGTATGAATAAAAAGTTCCTTGCGCTTACTTTTTAACAGGTTTCAGCGCCTGCTATTTGATTAACCATTTTGATATTGAAATGGTATCCGCCCTCGCCCTGCCAAGAGATCAAAGGATATTGTGGCGCATCGTAAGTTCTGTGCGTTTCAATTCATTATTCTGACGATAAAGCACGATATCTGTAGGCTGCAAACTTTCTGCTACAGTAAAATCAGCCACTTCGTCGATTGTCGGCGAATTGAACCTTCTTGCGTGCTCACCCCCAGGGGTTTTGTCAGATGGAAGGCATCCGATCCAACGCAATTTTGAAAATTTGATCGAATCGTTGTTTTTGATGAAGAAACGTCTGTAATTATCCGACAATGCAGCAGCTCGTTTCGTTATGGGATCGCTGAGCACAACGCTGATTAAATTCCGATTCCGAATTGGCCATGAAATAAATTTGTAAGAATTGATGGTCCCAATCCGGTGGTGGTAACAGCGCTCCTACTAAATGATGTACCGTATCTGCCCTTGAATTTCGAAAATTGGCATGAAATTATAAGTACAATATGCGTTGCGCCAAACGACGTAATTTACCGGGCGAGTTGGCCGTGCGGATAAGGGGGCTCGGCTGTGAGCTTGCATACGGGAGAAAGTGGGTTCGAATCCCACTGTCGGCAGCCCTGAAGATGGTTTTCTGTGGTTTCCCATTTTGAAACCAGGAAAATACTGGGGCTGTACCTTAATTAAGGCCACAGTCGCTTCTTTCAACTCCTAGGCCTTTCCTATCTCATCCTCGCCGTAAGACCTATCTGTGTCGGTGCGACGTAAAACCACTAGCAAGAAAACGTCATTTGGAAACAACTGTTGTATTTTTGGATATTAGCGAGGAAATGGGTAGATTAATTTCCCGTACCAGAAACTAATGACAGTAATGGCTCCGGTTGGTGGGACCAACTGTAGCAAATTCACTTTTCCACCGGCACAACACACACCAGGAGATTCACAACTGACTTTCAACGCTTTACAATGTGGACAAACTACTGACATTTCTCCAATTGTTACTGATCTGTCCGCTCCGCAATCGATTTTCGGATCGTAATGGAATGCCGCTCATTTCAGGGTCGCAGGAGCACCCCGTCGTCGCAACCGGTCATGTCCATTGTGTCGTGTTCGCTGGCTTTGTGATTGATGTTCACGAACTCGTTGCATTGTGAATGTATTCGCTTGTCTTTCATTTTCAGTCGCTCTCGAACGTAAATCGGACATGCCAAAACGACTGTCTTCATTATCCGTCACTCGTTGGTTATTAGTGCGGTTTGCAGGTGAAGTAACTCGCCGCGGATTTGACTGACTTCGACGACCTTCGTCAGCTCGTCCTCTACTTGGCATTGTAATGAACACTATAAAACGACCTGGAATTGTTTTCTCAGTCACTGAAATCTGTCGAACTTACCTTGAGAACTTCACAATATTAAAATTTTTGGTTATGTCTAAGCCTGCAAAGCTCAAAGCCTGAAAGAAGTCAATTTATCTTAATAGAATGAATAATTAAAATTAATGTTTGCAAAATGTAATTAAATTTGCTTTAATCAAAAGTATTCTCAAAAATTCACAACCTTTCTTTCTTTTTACAAAAGAACGATTCGAAATGTAATAGATTTCATACCACCGCAGGGCACGAATAACAGTTGTACATGGCGCAGCTCTTTCGCATTCTACAATGAACACCATCTACCGAACGTAATTCGAATTGCCAATTCCCATACAAAATTACCAATTTCGCATTTTTCGATTTTCTGTTATCCCTTTCAGTTTTTCGTATTTTTTTTCTAGAACACCCCAGTATTGAGGTGAACAAAACAAAAACAGAATTATTCAAATCGGTCGAGCCATTTTGGAGTTTTTGCGAGACTAATGCCTGGGAATTGATTTTTAAGTATAGAGATTATCATTAGGATTCTGATGAACGCGTATACATCATATGTATGTCTTTCTAATTATTGGATTTGTATCTATCATAACATAAATAAATAAATAAATAAATAAATAAATAAATAAATAAATAAATAAATAAATAAATAAATAAATAAAGGTACATATTCGACAAGAAGGTCGTAAATAATCTCTGCCCAACCAAAGCAAACCAAAGACCATGGCGTAACAGCCCCGAAGGGCCATGGCGTATGAAGGGACCGCTGCTCAGCCTGAAGGCCTGCAGATTATGAGGTGTCGTGTGGTCAGCACAACAAATCCTCTCTGCCGTTATTCTTCGCATTCTAGACCGTCGGATACCTCCCCAGTTGTAATCACGTAGGCTACCCCCACACCGCGGTCCAGCCAAATATTCCCTATAAGAACGTGTTTTAAGAGACACACAAAACTTCGGTTTACCTCACTTTAACCACCTTAATCCTAGTTCATAAACCCGTACTTAGAAAGGGTGTATTAGCTAATAATAATAATAATAATAATAATAATAATAATAATAATAATAATAATAATAATAATAATAATAATAATAATAATAATAATAATAATAATAATAATAATAATAATAATAATAATTGAATATTCATATGTGTGTGTTTCGAGATGCTCTTCCTACTGTTGAAAGGTTGTCCGATATTGATGATCAAATTTTGGTACTAACTTGCTTAGGCCTACCGCCTATACATCACAGGACGCAATGACTGCTGGTAACAAATTATGTTGGTGTTCTAAAAAGAAAGCTAAATTATGGAGGGGACATGTACTCGGTGTTGTTATAATGAAAGTATATGAAGAGAATGCATTAAATTTAAATATGTTTGGTAATGCAACGCTATCCCTTAAAGTTTAGTTTGCAACAACAACAACAACAAAGGCCCTTTTTAGGGCCAATATATCTTAAAAGCTACTGAAGCAATTTATTTATACACTACTCTTGCATCGGCATTTGCCTGTACACACGCCGATAGCGTGTGTCTTATTATTATTATTATTATTATTATTATTATTATTATTATTATTATTATTATTATTATTATTATTATTATTATTATTATTATTATTATTATTATTATTATTATTATACTTTATGAAATAATAATAATCATTATCGCTAGGCTGAATGATTAAAAATGTGGGTTTAGTGAGAAGAAAACTTATCTGTTAACATGTTTTAGTACTGAATGTCATTTATCCAAAGAGACCTGTTAACTTCATGATTGCCAGCTATTTATACGAAATAGATGTTCCTTTAAGGTTATTTCCAATTACCGTTTACTTCATGCAACACGTGCTACATAAATATCTTGATAAATGACGAAATTCGCTATATAAACGTCGAAGTGTGGTTTGCCCACAGTTTTGGAGCTGTTTGTCTAGTTCGTTGAGATGACGTGACTGGCTCGGAAGGTAATCTTTAAAAATGCAACGTGTATTCTGACTGTTCTCATTTTAGAGGTTACTGACCAGTCTCCTGATAACGCTGCACCACGCACGCCACACTCTGCAGCGCACGAAGGTTAGTAACAACTTGAGTGGTGCAGTCATATACTGGTTGCTCTTCTGCGGGTTCAACCCAGACTAGAATTGATGGTATTTTACGATAATTATTAGTGAACTTAGAATATTCCTAGAAAATTATAGTCAAGGGGAATTAAGTGCAAGTAGGCCTAAATAAAAACAAAAAAGAAGAGAGTTGAGACGAGGATTAGGAGAAAAGGAGAAAAAAACGGTGGACAATGAAAATAGGTAGAACCGGTAGAAGGGTATTGTAACATAAGGATCATAAAACAATTATATTAGCAGCAATTGACTCGTTTCTAAAGGGACTCAAAATCAGGCTGAGGAAGGTCTTTTTGTTTTGATTTTACAATTTTACTGTCTTACTCAGGTGACCTCCCGAGGACCCCGTTCTATTCTTCACACCACTTTTCAAATTCCGTGGCATAGCCGATAATCGAACCTGGTACTCCGAGGTTGCTGCTAATCACAGTAATCACTACACCATAGAGGTGGACTGAGGAAGTTAACCTTGAGAAATAAACCATTTATGATCTATGCTTGGCAAACCTTTGCGTGAAGTACAACATTTATTTAATGAATGGATTGTCTAAAGACTTCTGTTATGAGCCAGAGCTTCATTAAAAATCACAGGAACTCTATTGCAAAGTTCAAGGCTTCCATTCTACGAGCTGCAAAATGACAAAATCGAAAAATTTCCGTCTAGGGATACAAACGTATTGCTGACCACATTGCCCTCATCTGCAGCACATGTGTGAAAGACTTTATATTTCAGAACTACACTGGCCAGCCAAACGTAAGGCCCAATACAACGTATACCTTGCAGTATAACTGCATGCATTAGTGAACCTTATAACGTGAAGTGTCAAACTTTATTTTCATTCCAGGCACATCACTTAAAAGGGATGCATAGGGCGTAAGAAATTGACCACAATGGGTTATTGAGAAAATCTAGAAGTTTGAATCTCCTATAGCAGAGAATATATTCTCAATTTTACAGTACTCAGAACAGTTAAAGAGGAAGAAGAATGACCAATCGAGCCGAAGCTACAAGTTTTATGAAGTATTTCATTCTGGTGGACAAGTTATCTGTCAATATGAAAATACCAGCAATTTGTGCGAAAACCAACATTTTTATTATTGGTGGTAACAACAAAAGCCCAGGAACAGGCAAATCTGTGTGACAATGGAAATAACTTCATTATTTTATATTTTCTTTGAAACCTCTTCCAGTTGGAATATCCATGGGAAACGCGCGTCACTGAATATTCCTGCACCGCTTCATAATCGGAGCTACCCGTATGTTAACAAGTAGCTGGGTCTAGACTTCCAGAAAAGACTTCTTGGCACACTTTTTGGCTCAATCTCCGATTACACATCCCCAATAGATTCTAAGATTTTCAAATACCCTGGTAGATTCTTTTAAAATGCTGCAAATAAATAAAATGAATTACGTATTCATGATAATGTGCAGAAAAATAATTGGCAATTCCACATTATTACACAAAACCCCAGCCGTCTTGGGACATCTGTTGAGAATTTCGGTCACCATGTAACTGTGACCCCTTGTTCCTGAACCTCTGGAGCTACCTGAATTCTAACCTGAAGCTAGCTCGCCCTTCTACTTTGAGAATGCTTTTCTTTTTCCGAATGAATCGCCCCACCCCAACATTCCAGCGAATTCTTCATTACAAACTCATTTTCCTTTAAAGGAAGAAACTGACAAAAATATGAATTATTCATAATAAAGAAAATAAATTATTTTTGAAGTTTACGACCTTTAGGATAACACAGATTCCATTTAGGAACCATGTGGAAATTTTCAATCAACTATTTTTGGACCCTTTTGGATTTGGTGCTACCTGCATGCAAACAGGCATCTTCGTAGGTTCTAGCCGTTAAGATAATTTTTTAATAATGTTATTGGTTTTTATGTTCCAATACCTAATTTTACGGTTTTCGGAGACGCCGAGGTGCCGGAATTCAGTCCCACAGAATATGTTTTACGAGCCAGTAAATCTACCGACACGAGGCTCACGTATTTGAGCACACTCAAATACCACCGGACTGACGCTGGATTGGACCTGTCAAGTTAGTCAGAACAACATCTGATGAACAAAATTCCGCCACTCAGGCGTCCCCGATAACCGTAAAAGTATTTAGTGATACGTTAAATCAATAAGAGTGTTCTTCATTAAAGCCTTCGTATTTTATTTTCAATTACATTACAATTATTTTGCAGTATTGCCCATCACGTAGTCTGGAAGCTTGTATATAATCTTTCCGCCCTTTCGACTTCGATTTGATTTGGTTATATCGCTAATTTAAGACTAGAGAAACGAAACATAATGGTCTGCATCTGGCCTAACTAAGCTATTTATATGCGGTTAAATTTCGCTTAACTCTCTTCCTACGAAAGAATTATTCTCGTTTTCCCACCTCAAATTCAAGACGGTTTCTAAAAATTAAAACAATTTTTACAAGTATGCACGATATCCAAACCGATTTTAGTTATTTCTCTAACTCCAAGCTTCACAATCTGCAAGTTATGATCTCCCAAAATGTGCCTTTACAGGCTCGTTGAAGGTAACTATTAAGGTCAATGTCGCTAGTGAAAAAATACGTCAATCTACTACACAGAGTGACTTTTGGCCCATCCTGTAATACCGATGGTCCGTGCTTTTCATACAAAATTCCATCAGACAGAAAGCAAAAGTAATGAGGTCTGAATTACTTTGGAGATTTTATTTCCATGCAGCATATTGTAATGTATGTGAAATCATTTTACATAATGTACTCGTTCAAAATGTAAATTGGTATCACAGCGTCATTAGAGGTGACGGGACTCAATATCTGCAATTTAAACTCAAAGAGAGACATTCCGTTTCACAAAACAATATTACACGACGGCTTTGTCGCTGGGACGGACCCGGAACTCGACACCAATTTTAGCCGTTTATAGCTTTAGACGTCTTTTCCTCATAATCTCGACTGAATGAAGTGTATGCACGAGGGTGGATATAAAAGTAATGTTGTTTTACAATAGGAAGCCAATTTTTCAGTGTCGGTACAGCTAATAAAACTGAGAACAAAATGTAACACTTAGAGCACTATACTTGACAATTTTCCATTTGTACAGGTTTGTTTTTTAAGCGTTACAGGCTGATATGTTCATAAGTTCTATTCTACGAATACCGTCCAGATCAGGGATTATTGCCTGATTCTGAGGGCTGGTTTGAGGTCCGCTCAGCGTACGTGATTACAATTGAGCAGGTATCTGATGGTATCTCAGGTGTAGGAAGCCAAGAATAACGGCCGAAAGGATTCGCCGTGCCAACCACACGACACCTCGTAATCAGCAGGCCTTCGGGATGAGCAGCGGTCGCTAGGTAGGCCAAGTCCCTTGGGAAAAGTTGCACAATGGGGTTTGTTTTTTCTATTCTACGAAAAGCAAAGTACAACGTATTTTTGAAGAATTGTTAAGGGGAGTTATGACTGGAATTTTTTACTTTTGGACCAAAAACAGTTTTTGTTTTATTCGTAAAACATAGTCCGTTCCTTCCTCTATCAGGTAATGTATCATTTAAGTCACTCGGCCATTTCTAAAGCCGCTAGCGACCATTTAAGAGGAGAATGCTCTATATTTAAAGGCCTATGACACGCCCTGAACCAGCACAATATGTTATGACCTTGTGGCTCAGGGCAGAAACAGGAGCTGTGATGAAGAGAAAATGTGGTAAAAAACGTCATGAGTGGCAGAAAATATCCAAGTAAGAAAGAATTAAGATGTCTGAAGGGGAGACATGGTGCAGGGCAGTTCTAAAATGAGTAGATATAATTTTGCATTATTTTATCGCTTTGCAGTTTTTCAATACCTTGCTCTGTACAAAATTCTCCTTGCGATGCAATCATCATAGGAATTTGTTTTAATTTGGTTATATTGTACTAAAAGTTACAAGCATTTAAATTTGTAATGTATTTTAAAACACTATAAACTTTAATATGAATTTTGATGTCCAGTGTTGGTAATATTGATTCTTTGAAATTAGAAACAAAATCTTTAAACACTTCTGGACAAAATAGTATTCATCTCATACTAAAGTCCATTGCAATTTCTATTTCTAAATACATTAGATAAATGTGAACAAAATTTTAGCTCGATAAAGTGAAAACTGTTACGCAAGGGACTTTTTACGGGACTACTTTTTAAGGAAAAAACTGAAAAAAAGATTTGAACCAATTCAGCTATACACCTCTAATTTGAAACAAAATGTTTTTATTTATACCTAAATGCAACAACTAAATTTGGTAACAACTGGATAAAACTGTATATAAGTTTTAAAATTCAGTGTTAACTACCCTTATATAAAAAGAACAGAAATACTGCACAAGAAACTGCAACTATTTTCAACATATGAACCACGCCTTTTGAGATATCTCTCACGTCGCGACACCATAAAAATGCATTACCTGGAAATAGAGTCCTCTGATTTCACTCTTCCTGAACCGAAGCTTGCAGTTACGACTCAAGCTTCGTGGAGATCTGACCAGTGCAGTGCAGTCTCGTTGAATGTGACTCAGCTCTCCGAGTGATGGTGGTATTAAGTGCTTATGTTGTGATTAATACATACTTTCTCCGGTTAAGTGTAAATCGAATAGTTTAAAGTTGAAGTGGCAACTATTTATGGAATTATTTCGGTCTTCCCGGTGAGGAGAAAATTTTGTGCGAATGGACGGGGCTTGTATGTAGAATGTTCGAGGTTCTACTCCCTGCCAGGTCGGGGATTTTAGCCGCATCTACTAATTCATTTGAAATGAATATAGGATATTTTAGCATTTAAGTTTACTCAACTAAAATTATATGAAATATACAATTTAAGTAAGAGTCGACTAATTGGCTGAGTGGTCAGCGTTGAGGCTTTCGGTTCAGAGGGCCCCGGGTTCGATTTCCGGCCAGGACGGGGATTGTAATAGCCACTGATTAATTCTTCTGGCCGGGGGACTGGGTGTTTGTGTTTGTCCCAACACTTTCCTCTTCATATTCATACAACTCACTACACTACCAACCACCACAGAATCACGCAATAGTAATTATATCCCTCCGTATAGGGTTGCCGTCAGTAAGGGCATCCGGCCGTAAAACAGCACCAAATCCATATTTACGACACAGTTCTTACCCGGGAACACACAGGTGTGGGAAAAAGCGGTAGATAAAGAAGAAGAACATACAATTTAGGTAAGATTGTAATTGTCATTTGGAGTGACAACGTCTTTACCTGAAGGGGTGTACGTGCAACGAAGAGAGACCACACTACGAAAGCCAACTACCCTGTGACTATAAACTATAAAGAAATTGTTCTCAGTCTCTGGTAAGACCCCGATTAAAGTTTGGTTGCCATTTTCGGGAACAATATCTAAATTACTTGATGCGCAAACAGGAGAAGTTCGAAAGGAAGACAGAACGGTTTGTTCTAGGCAATTTCTGACAAATCAGTAGTGTTTCGAAAATATTGCGAAATTTGGGTTAGGAAGACTTGTAAGTAAGGAGACGAGCTGCTCGACGAAGCTGTAAGTTCCGAGCTATCAATGCAGAGAAGACGAATAAGCGTGATCGGAGCTTTAAAAATTAAGAAATAGGGCCTATCATAATAATAGATGACACTGAAATTCAAGAGGACTAATTCGGACAAATATTACTTTATACGAAGAGGAAGAATTTAAGTTTCCAATTTCGCGCAGGAATTGCAATACATGAAAGTATACCTATGGAAAGGGCGCTGATGTAATCAATCAGTCACCACTGATATGCATTCAATGCTATTGCTCAGGTTAATCTAAACTAGCTACAACCACTGCAGACCTTAGCCGACCTTAGATTCCTATATAACGCTGTTAGCGGTTTATTTCGTTCTCCTGAACCTGCATCCTTCTTTTCCTTACGTGTTCCAACTCGCAAAACAAGGATTAATTCGCCCCTTCATATTTCGTATTCCCGCCTGTCTCTCGTTCAAAGAAGTTTATTTATCCGCATACCAACCCTCCTTAACAACAAAAGTAAACAAATGACATTTAGGAAAGGAGGAAAACATGCACCTAAAAATACAATAACCATGCACAACAAACCTCTGGAAGTAGTGAAGAAATTCAAGTACCTTGGAGTCACCCTCCAAACTACTCTAACATCCTACAATATCCACGTCAAAGAAAGAGCAGCCGCAGCAATAAAAGCCATCTGCAACATTCAACAACCTCAACAAATATCACTGGGTACAGCAATGCTACTGTTCAGGACAGCCATATCACCAATAGTAACCTATGGGATTAGCATCACCTGGGAAAAACTCACACTCAGCGACGTGATGACAAAAGAAAAAGTCAAGGCCCGATATCTCAAGAGAATACTGACTGAAAGAAATTTAACAAAGAACAAACTTATGACCACAAAATTTCTCAAAAAAAAAAAACAGTTCCTTCACTTCGCACCAGGGTGCACAATTGTAGTTCTTCAGTAGTGTCATCTAGAAGAGAATGTTCACACTTCTCACTACAGAGAAAACAAATATAAATCGTAAAAGACACAGTTCAGAACTCTTCAAAATTTACAGTAGCGACATCTTCTGAGAAACTTTAGAATTAACATGGTTGTTAAAGTTCAGGCTTCCTCCAGTAGAGGAGTTTCAACTGGCGCAATTTTTGAATTAGCGGCGTGGAGGTGTACCGCCCGGTACACTAGGCATTGGGAAGTCAGCCCCTTCAAGGTTAACATATGTTTTATCCAAGGAGGACTACTTCATTGACGATATCAAAACACAGTTTTGTCTACCAAACACCAAGCCCTACGAGAATGCACGCCAAACTTTAAACGAGAAAAGAAATGCTATTTGGACCGACTTCTATTCCACGGACGCTATAATGACGGAAGAGTGGAAGCAAGCAAATTACGAGCTACGGCACGTAATTACACGTTACGCCACTCATGGATTTCACCAAAGATTCTGCCAAACCAAAAACTTCCACCAGCCGAACGAAGACTGTATATGTAACCTGTGCAATGATCATTGTGAAAGATACCATGCACAAAACTGCAAAATGAGGACAACCTCAATAATAAGAAAGGCATTAGCATAGTTGACCATCTGTACAAAAACTGTTTTTGCACACTGTGCGCTTTTCATTTAATAATAATTAACTCTTTACCTTCTGAAAGGAACTCGGACGTTTTTTTCTTCGTATGACTCCTTTAATCGATTCTTCCTTAACTTATCCTAGTTCATTTTCTTCATATTCCTTTTTTCTCTTCTCGTTGCTGTCCCCTCTTTCGTACTTAATGTAATATTTATTTATTTATTTCTTACTGTACTATACTGTTACTTATGTGTTATATCTGTATTTATCTTACTGTGCCTAGCTATAAGTTCTTCTCTTCGTTTTACGTTCAATCTCAATTTCCCTTGTTTCGTTTGCCTTTATATTTTAGTTAATTGTTGCGTCTCGACAGCTACATTGTTATTTTGTTAGTTTGTTAGTTTTTAATTTTTTTCCTCTATTTTTATCATTAGATGTTTTTTCCTCATTGTTCTTCAAATGTTTCTTATGTCTGCCTTGTGCTACTCCATTGTAAATATGTTTTCATTGCGGAACTCTGTAATTCGGCTTCTCGCTGTTTTGGTTTTCTAAATAAATAAATAAATAAATAAATAAATAAATAAATAAATAAATAAATAAATATGGAGGCACATGAAATTAACAATTCTATCTTGGCGAGAAAGAGCATTCTAACTCCCGTCAGTGTGTATCTCTACGTTTACCAAAGCCTGTATTTAAGATTTAAGCAGACCGAAATGTTATCCGACCATCCCGGAAGTCGATTCCATGACCTTAAATATTGAAGAACTATTCTACTACTCTACACAGTGACTCACCATGTCATAACTTTAATGTTAAAAACATTTCTTAGCAGACAAAGTAGCGGTCCCCATAGTAGAAAAAGTGTAAGGTTGAGCAAGTTCCTCAATTGTACCGAAAGTTGAAGGGCTACAGGGGCCGAAAAGGCTTCAAACTGTGTATCTAGAATAGCTCTATCAAACTAAAAAAACAAATTACGAAATTCAATTCCGGCATAAATGCAGTTCCGGAAAAACAGCCTAAAATCGATTGTTTCTTTACTAGTTTTCTTTTGATTCAAATCGTAGCCAAATTAAGTTATTTACATATTCGTTCTGTAATGTATTCCTTGGCTTAATACACTCAGGCGGTTTGTGATGTTTGAAAACTATCCACATCGAGTGTACCTAGTTATAAGCGCTTATGTGAAACTCTGCACTGTCTCGTGGTGGTAGAAAAAGGCAAACTGCTAATCTAATCGACCGGATAACGATGGTTAATAAAATGATTGTAATTTTTAGTAATAAATAAAGAATGCCAACGGCCGTAGCCATGTTGAAACACCGGATCCCGTGAGATCTCCGAAGTTAATCAACATTGGGCGTGGTCAGGAGTTGGATGGGTTGCCACGCGCTGTTGGTTGGGGGTAAGGGAATGGAGAAGTGGAAAGGAACTGGCCACCCTACCGCACGTAAACTCTGGCTCAGGAACACCTCTGCGGAGGTTCGGACCTGCCTTCGGGCAGAATAACCCTTACCTTACCTTCCCAAATAAAGAATATATTCCCATACTTTATTATGTGCTATTTGCCTAAAATTCGTAGCTCATATACCTAGGATGTTTTCGACATTGAGTTGCTTGTCTAAAGGGCTACAAATGCGGACTTATATTTACAATCTTGGAATAAGATATGCACCAAGTCGTGCGTGGAGAGGATTGTTTTGGACGTTATGGTCTGTATCACGACCAATGCAAGAACGATTTAAAAAAAGGAAATTTACATCACATTGGTTCGGATTCCGTGTGATTTTTTTGTATCGTGGTTTATAACTTAAACTTAGAATAACGCAAGACAGACTACAGTAGCTCCTCTTCTTGTGATAGAGGATGGCCTTTCCCACAACTGCTCTTGTCTCTCATTCATTAAGTACCTTCTCCGTATGACTCGTATAGCTACTGTACTTTGAAAAGCATGCTAGGTATCAAGTAATGATGTTTTTTACTCGCAGTGAAAGCCCAAAGCATACAAGCAAGCGCTGCATGTAGAAGAATACGATGTCTGCATTCAAGCGGGAGCCATAATGGAACCCGTGTAACACTAACGCAGTAATTACCAGTACAACAGATGCTAAACAGATTTAATTTTGATTCGCCGCGCGCTGCTTCCAGCATGGTGCCATGCTATACAACTTAATAAATCTAGCGCCAAGTTCTCTCACTAGAGAGCACTTTCCTTAAGATGAACAATAAATTACCGGGATGCTTACAGGCTAAGACGGGAACCACCCAGAAATGGTGTACAGAATTTTCCTCTTCTGAAGGTGAAGGATGAAGATACCGTACGATGAACACCATATGGTAGACACGTATACTACATGCAATACACACCTGTCCTGAGTAAGGAACGTCAATGAGTTCAGGTTCTTTTTTGTAATTTTATTACCTGATTTTCGAACCACAGATGGTTGGTGAGCGGCACAAAAACAGGAACATTTGAAATAAAAATCATGTCTAGACAACACGTGTGGCGACAGTGTTCGTAAGACTTGGAAGTAAGAGACGAGCAGCTCAACTACGTGGTATATTCCGAGCCGGCAGTAGAGATTTGCCGTCAGTGACATTAGTAGAAAAATAAGCTTGACTGGTACTTTTAAAGATAGAGGAAAGATCATAATAAAAAGATAAATTTTGAATTTAAGAGGGTAAATTGGGACAAATATATATGTATAGGAAGACGTCCGACTTCTTGGCTGATTGGTCAGCGTTGAGGCCTTCGGTTCAGAGGACCCCGGGTTACATTCCCGCCAAGATCGGTGATCATAATCGCGTCTGATTAATTCTTCCGGTACCTGGCGAGTTGGTGGTACGGATAGCGTCGCGCAAATATGAGCCTGCACTCGGGAGATGATGGTTTCGAATCCCGCCTTCAGAAGTCCTGGAGATGGTTTTCCGTAGTTTACCATTTTCACATCAAGCAAATGCTGAGGCTGTACCTTAATTAAGGCTACGTCCAATAAATTCCCAATTCTAGCAATTTCCCAACCTTTTGTCACAAAACCTTCGATGTGTTTGCGCGAAGTTAAATCGCTAGCAAGAAGAAAGTATTCCTCTGGCTCGGAGAATGGGTCTTTGTCATAACACTTTACTCATATTCAGACAACACACCACTACTAACAACTACAGAAATATACAATAGTGATTATCGTGCCTCCCCATAGGCTTGACGACGTAAAAGAGGGCCAAATCCACACGTGCGACACAGTTCACACCCATGACTCCACAAGTGTGGAAGAAATGGTAGAAGAAGAATAAGAAGGAGAAGAAGAATATTAAAGGAAGAGGTTTCGGGATCGGAAAAATGTATCCAGAAAAATGTTCGATACAATTCAAATTTCTTAGAAATTATTTAAGGAAAGGCTAGGAAATAGGGGATCCGCCACCTGAGCGACAGCCCTAAATGCAGGTCAAATGGTATTGATTGATTGATTGATTGATTGATTGATTGATTGATTGATTGACTGATTGACTGATTGACTGATTGATTGATTGATTGATTGATTGATTGATTGATTGATTGATTGATTGATTGATTGATTGATTGATTGATTGATTGAAAGGACCAATGTATATCTTATCTTTTTCTTTTTTTACAAGTTTTCTTTACATCACACCGACACAGATAGGTATTATGGCGACGATGGGGTAGGAAAGGCCTAGGAGTGGAAAGGAAGCGGTCGTGACCTTAATTAAGGTAGAGCCCCAGCATTTGGCTGGTGTGAACATGGCAAACCACGGAAAAACCATCTTCAGTGCTGCTGACATTTGGGTTCGAACCCACTTTCTTCCGGTGCAAGCTCACAGCTGCGCGCCCCTATCCACGGGCCAACTCGCCCGGTGACCAATGTATCTAGCATGAAGATTCTGACCTCTAAGACGTCATCGGATAGTGAAATAGTGCTGCTATCTTGAGGTACCAATATCTAAGTACCACGCAGCTATTCTTTGGGGAAGATCTAGACTCCGGTGTCTCACTGTACACAGCAAAACATTCAAAGAGCGAACGCTTCAGAAAACTATGGTGTGAAGAAGTGTGGAAATGTATTTCTTTCGTAAACTATTCCGAAATGTGAATAATAATTTATTCAAAATTATAGAAAATGCATTTGAGAGAATAGAGCAGCGTATCAGAATTCCAGAAAGTCCTAAATGTGCCCTTCTCTGAATATATTGCAGAAGCTAACGGCAGAGGCTGCTACTGTACATCTTTGTTACAGAGTAGGCAACCCGTGATGCAGGAATGATTCTCACTATAACCCACCCACCGGAGAGGACTGCCATTGTTACAATATACAGTAGAGTTTATGAGTACCTACCACATAAAAAATATTTTCTTTAATATACAACTGTTAGTGTTGACAGAGTTAAGAACCTAACTTATGAATAAGTACGTTTATAAACTACCTGAGAAAGAAAACATAACAGAATCATACCTGGAAAAGGTAACATATTTCTCCACCATCGCACTGGCACTATATTTAGTGAATTCTGCCATTTAAAACTAAAATATGCTACCAGATTTCATGAAATAGCCTACTGGATGATATGAATATAAATGGTTTCAATTACACGACTGTAATTTTTGTCAGTGACTTGATCTTGAATTGGTACTCACAGATGGCATGAACATGCTTCAAACATTTATTATGTAGTACCGAACCGCTTCTACTGTATTTACTATTGGAGTTCTCATATGCCAGTGTGCATTCTTGATTTAAAAATTGCCTTTTAAGCGTATAAGTAAGAGGATTAATATATTATTCTTACTCTAATTTTGAGTTGTGACCTGGTAAATGACTATAATTATTTAGTGATTCGGTAATATTGTGTATCGGTGAGATTTTTAAATAAAGAAGGTCATTTTCAATCAATCAATCAATCAATCAATCAATCAATCAATCAATCAATCAATCAATCAATCAATCATCAGTGATCTGCATTTAGGGCAGTCGTCCAGGTGGCAGATTCTCTGCCTGTTGTTTACCTAGTAGTTTCATAAATAATTGCAAAGGATTTGGAAATTTATTGAACATCTCCCTTGGTAAGTTATTCCAATCCCTAACTCCTCTTCCTATAAACGGATATTTTCCCTATTTTCCTATTCAATTCCAAATTTATCTTCATATTGTGATGTTTCCTACGTTTACTAACACCATTGAAACTTATCGTCTACTAATGTCATTCCACAGCATCTCTCAACTGACAGCTCTGAACATACCACTTAGTCGAGCAACTTGTCTCCTTTTTTCCGAGGTCTTCCCAGCCCAAGTTTTGCAAAATTTTCGTAAAGCTACTCTTTTGTCTAAAATAACCCAGATCAAATCGAGCTGATTTTCTTTGGATTTTGTCCAGTTCTCGAATCAAGTAATCCTGGTGAGGGTCCCATACACTGGAACCATACTCTAGTCGGCGTCTTACCAGAGACGTATATGCCATCTCCTTTACATCCTTACTACAACCCCGATATACCCCATAACCACGTACAGAGATCGCTTCCCTTTAATTACAATACCGTTTATGTGATTAACCCAATGGACATCTTTCCTTATACTAACACGTACCGTAGATACTTAGAGTGATCCCCAGAACGAACTTACTCTCCATCAACGCAGTAATTAGAACTGAAAGAAATTTTCCTATTTGTGAAACAACAACCTGACCTATAACCCCGTTTATCATCATACCATTGCCTACTGTTGATTATCGAGGTCTTTTTGTACCTGCTCAGAATCCTGTGACTTATTTATTACTCTACACAGTATAACATCACCCGCAAAAAGCCTTATCTCTGATTCCAGTTCTTTACTCGTATCATTTATGTATAAGAAAACAGGTCCAATAATACTGCCTTGTGGAATTCCCCTCTTAATGGTTACTCCATTGTTTACTTTCTTGTCTGTTTTCTTAGCTCTTGTGAACACCCACCTACTTTGTACATGAGACGCCACTGGAAAATAGTAACTCCTGCTGTGTCACTTTCTGTACAATCATCGACCTCCTGCTCGTAACGGAACAAAGGGTACATAATTGAGGTTGGCAGTCCATGTCAAGTGAGGGAGAATCCTTCCCTTCCTTCCACAAGTAATTACATTGCAATACAATTACCTTTCCGGCACAGTAATGTCCGCCTGGACGAGCCACGGATACTTTATTATTGTTAGTGAATACCAAGTAGTTAACTAGAGAAAACTCGCCAAGGTCATGGAAATTAGTCCACCGTTTGAATGAAACCCGTGCGTTCAAATTTAATAGTTCCACCACAACTGCACGTGTAACGTTCAGCAGAGCACAGTTCTAAACAAGGATGCCATAGAAATTGAACAATGAATCTAGTTACAAACATTAAATTACGGTAACACTTTGTATTTCAAGCGCTAATATTACATGAACTGTACTTATTATAGAACAGACCCTCTGTGCTTCACTTCCGGTAGAAACACGAGTATACCGTCTGTCTCTAAAGTACATTCATACAGTTCAGCACGAACTCGTATGGAAAAAGCAATTTTATGATTTTAAGGTGACCTTCGTCACCTAAATGTTTCCTCGCTGCAATCACTCTTCTGTTTTTCTGATGATATTCTTTTTGTCACGTAGAATAGGTTTCGTTTCTCGGTAAAACCGCGTGTCTCACAGAAAATTGTACCTCAGACTTATTTCGGTACTTCACAATTCTAACAGAAATGCAATAACTGGTCTGAAAAGAGTCTACATGACTAGAATTTTCAGGTCAGACGGCGCAATATTATTAATGCCTTTCTGAACGTGGCAGAGCTGAGGCTATGAAGGCTGCTATTACTTTAAACCATAAAATCACACGCCTACATAAACTTAATATATTATCCGACTCATTTGCTGAATGATCAGCGTTGAGGCCTTCGGCTCAGACGGTCCCGAGTTTGACTCCCGGAAGGGTATGATTAATTCTTATGGTTCGGGGACTGGATGTTTGTCTTTGTAAAAACACTTTCCACTTCATATTCAGACAACACACTACACTACCAACCACCATAGAAACACGCAATAGTGATTACATCTCTCCATACAGGAATAGCGTCAGGAAAGGTATCCGGCCGTAAAACAGGGCCAAATCCACATGTGCGCCACAGTTCGCAACCACGACCCTCATGAAAAGCGGAAGAAGAATAAGTTGAAGTAGAGAAGAAGAATAAGACGTAGGTAAACTCTATATATTGTGCAATGAATCATTTATTTCAGATACAAAGTCACTGAGTTAAAAGTGAATTGTTTTCGTATAAATCACTGTATAAATAAAAAGCATAATTGAGGTTAATCTTGAGAATATTATGTGGCCATGGAAATGGAAAATGACTTTGTGCAGGTGCCACATAATTATTGTTTCTGCACTACATGGAGAAAGTAATGACCTACTTGAAGTATTGATCCAAGACTGTTCTGATATAATGGATTTTAAATGTTGGTTGAGAAAATATTACAAGAAATCTGTGACATCTCTTTAGTATTGGAAGATGAGTTCCAATCCAAAATCAGCCAGTATGTGAACTTTAGCCACGTTGTAAGAAATGACTGTGTTATATTGATGGCATACAGTGTCATATGTTCCAAATGATAATTGTTGATCAATTAATGTTCCCTACCTTAAGGGCATCTCCTGAGAAATATATTAATTTGTTTTCCACGTCGCACCGGGTCAGATAGGTCTTATGGCGACGATGGGACATGAAAATACTAGGAGTCGGAAGGAAGCAACATTAGCTTGAATAAGGCTCAGTCCCATCATTTGTCTGATGTGAAAATAGGAAACCATGAAAAACCATCTTCAGGGCTGCAGAGACTGGAGTTCAAACCCAGTACCTTCCGAATGCTAACTGACAGCTACGCGACCCATTCACTCCTGTGGTGTTCGAACCGCTCAGTTGGGTCCAATACGAAACCAAGAATCTTTCTCCGGATATATTCGTTATAAGCATATATTTGAACGACACATCACGAAGTTATACTTGATCATAGCTGCATTAACCTGGAACGATGTTAGAGCAACATTTTAATAAATGGCCAATGAAATGATTCCCAAGCCAATCACCGAGAGCGCTCAATGGTGGAATAAAATTGAAGCAGTTACGTCGTCCTTGTATCAAAGTCACGTGTAACTTTTACGACTCTCAAACACACTTGTTTCATAATCCTGGCGGAATATTCTTCCCCCCATAAAGCCGAAATGACTTTCAAGTGAAAATGCTCATTGCACTAAACAGTTTTGAAAATAAAGTAGAACTATCTCCTATTATCTCCTACTTCGTAACACAACTGTTGATTGATAGTACAGCCAAGACTAACTTCTACACTGAGCTTTAGAGTTCATGAAAAGGAAAAACGTTTTTCTTTTCTCCACACGGCATGTGTACCAACTCCTGCATAGTGTATCGTTTTCGCTGCATAACATTCTTCTTCTTGTAGTTCAATAACATGCTAAATGATGGCAAACCTAACTATGTACATAATATCTTAGACATCTGTACCTCCAGAAATGATACCACAGGGGGTTATGGGCAATAATTTTATCCTTCTATGTGCTTTGCCTGAGGCAATTGGACATTTGTCATGACGGCTGTACACGCAAAAAGTAGCACTGAAATATAATTCTAGGTGGTTCGCTGATGATTGAAGTTTAACAAAAACACTGTCCTGTCCACAATATACTCACGTTCTTGCATAAATGTTTAGTAAGGTTCAATACACTATATTTTCTACTAAAAACACATGAAGTACGAATGTAGAATTTTTGCTACGTTATGCAGCTAACGCATTTCTTTTCAGATGCAAGTCTGAAGGTTATGGGCAGCAATGACTTGAAGTGCGTCATGATAGTGTACTATTCGATGATTATTTTATTAATGCTACAAGACCTACGTAATAATAATAATAATAATAATAATAATAATAATAATAATAATAATAATAATAATAATAATAATAATAATAATAATAATAATAATAATAATAATTCTTTTTCTACCGCTTTTCCCACACCTGTGGGGTCGCGGGTGCGAACTGCGTCGCACATGTGGATTTGGCCCTGTTTTACGGCCGGATGCCCTTCCTAACGCCAACCCTGTATGGAGGGATGTAATCGCTATTGCGTGTTCCTGTGGTGGTTGGTAGTGTAGTATGTTGTCTGAATATGATGAGGAGAGTGTTGGGACGGACACATACACCCAGTCCCAGAGACAGAAGAATTAATCACAAGCGATTAAAATCCCCGACACGGCCGGGAATCGAACCCGGGACCCTCAGAACCGAAGGCCAGTACGCTGACCATTCAGCCAACGAGTCGGACAATAATAATAATAATAATAATAATAATAATAATAATAATAATAATAATAATAATAATAATAATAATAATAATAATAATAATAATAATACCGCACTGTTGCCCTCCCTGAGGCACTCTACGGAACTGACACATCATTACTCACCATTAACATCAAGGACGTTGAGAAAACTGAACGACAGATACTGAGGAAGATATTCGGGCCAATGTTTCAAGATGGTATTGATGCGAAAAAGCTCGAAATAACTCTATGCATTAACTGAGCGATCCACTTGAGTCGCACGCAAACGGCGTATGAAATTTTAAGGACATTTAGCACGAATGGATGACTCACGACTGACTAAGAAAATATTTCTTATCAATGGAAACCGACAAACCGAAGTTCGCTGGCTAGTGGATACACAAAAGGACCCCGCAGAAGTCGACGTTGATCCAATGGCAACCACAAGGAATTCATACAGACAAATGATCAACACCCATAAATTTGCACCCAAGAATCCATCTGAGAAAAGCTTGAAACTCAAAAACTCATGGACACAAAAAAAAAGACGGTAGGCCCATAGTGAAAGTATGAGGAAGTTTTGGGAAGATAAGAACAACAAGAAGATGAAGAATACCAGTGCTATTTAATGGTTCCACGTGCTCCTTAAGGGCCTAAACGAATGTATATACATAATAATATTAATCATAATAATAATAATAATAATAATAATAATAATAATAATAATAATATGTATTGTATTGTAATATAAATTGTGTTTTCTCAAGATGGAGTTGCTTACCGTTGGAAAATATATCAGTAATTCCTTTTGAAATAAATATCTTATGGCTAGGGATCATCTGAATATATGAGTTACCGAAATTAGCTTGGTAGAAGCGTAACCCTAGCAACCGCGCAGGCTGTGATGTAAATTATGGATAGATGGCCAGACAATGTTACCTAACAAACGCGCAGGCTGTGATGTAACGTGCGGATAGATGGCCAGACAATGTTTCCTAGGAATCGTGCAGGCTGTGATGTAAATTATGGATGGATGGCCAGACAATGTTACCTAGCAACCGCGCAGGCTGTGATGTAAGGTATGGATGGATGGCCAGACAATGTTACCTAGCAACCGCGCAGGCTGTGATGTAAGGTGTGGATAGATGGCCAGACATTGTTTCCTAGGAATCGTGCAGGCTGTGATGTAAGGTGTGGATAGATGGCCAGGCATTGTTTCCTAAGAATCGTGCAGGCTGTGATGTAAATTATGGATGGATGGCCAGACAATTTTACCTAGCAACCGCGCAGGCTGTGACGTAAGGTGTTGATAGATGGCCAGACAATGTTACCTAGCAACCGCGCAGGCTGTGATGTAAATTATGGATGGATGGCCAGACAATGTTACCTAGTAATCGTGCAGGATGTGATGTAAGGTGTGGATAGATGGCCAGACAATGTTACTTAGCAACCGCACAGGCTGTGATGTAAATTATGGATGGATGGCCAGACAATGTTACCTAGGAACCGCGCAGGCTGTGATGTAAGGTGTGGATAGATGGCCAAACAATGTTCCCTAGTAATCGTGCAGGATGTGATGTAAGGTGTGGATAGATGGCCAGACAATGTTACCTAGCAACCGCGCAGGCTGTGATGTAAGGTGTGGATAGATGGCCAGACATTGTTTCCTAGGAATCGTGCAGGCTGTGATGTAAATTATGGTCGGATGGCCAGACAATGTTACCTAGCAACCGCGCAGGCTGTGATGTAAATTATCGTTGGATGGCCAGACAATGTTACCTAGCAACCGCGCAGGCTGTGATGTAAATTATGGTCGGATGGCCAGACAATGTTACCTAGCAACCGCGCAGGCTGTGATGTAAGGTATGGATGGATGGCCAGACAATATTACCTAGCAATCTTGCAGGCTGTGATGTAAATTATGGTTGGATGGCCAGATAATGTTAGATAGCAACCGCGCAGGCTGTGATGTAAGGTATGGATGGATGGCCAGACAATGTTACCTAGTAATCGTGCAGGCAGTGATGTAAGGTGTGGATAGATGGCCAGACATTGTTTCCTAGGAATCGTGCAGGCTGTGATGTAAGGTGTGGATAGATGGCCAGACATTGTTTCCTAGGAATCGTGCAGGCTGTGATGTAAGGTGTGGATAGATGGCCAGACAATGTTTCCTAGGAATCGTGCAGGCTGTGATGTAAATTATGGTCGAATGGCCAGACAATGTTACCTAACAACCGCGCAGGCTGTGATGTAAATTATGGTTGGATGGCCAGACAATGTTACCTAGTAATCGTGCAGGCTGTGATGTAAGGTGTGGATAGATGGCCAGACAATGTTACCTAGCAACAGCGCAGGCTGTGATGTAAGGTGTGGATAGATGGCCAGACAATGTTACCTAGTAATCTTGCAGGCTCTTTTTGCTATTTTGCTTTACGTCGCACCGACACAGATAGGTCTTTTGGCGACGATGGGACGGGAAAGGCCTAGGAATAGGAAGGAAGCGGCTGTGGCCTTAATTAAGGTACAGCCCCAGCATTTTCCTGGTATCGTACAGGCTGTGATATAAATTATGGATGGATGGCCAGAAAATATCACCTAGCAACCGCGCAGGCTGTGATGTGAAGTATGGATGGATAGCAAAACAATGTTACCTAGCAACCGTGCAATCTATGTATTATAGCTGGCGGGCATCTGAAATTATCAGCCGTTCATGGACGGCCAAGTCCGAGCAGCTCTGTGCTTGAAAGAGAATGTATATTGTTTCAAAAGCTATCACTTCAGTTGAACTGTGAACATGACGCATCCATTTGAACAAGCTAATATTTTCCAGTTCCATCAATGTAAGAAATCTGTTTGAATTGTTTAAAAATCATTTTATTAGTTCTCTATGTTCTTACGAGTAATAAACAATACTTCTTCCCATATACTGTACTGGGTAACAGTCGTATATAAGGCATGATATAGCGTTTTCGCACACTCCTGAATTTTCCCCCTTTTGCTCACCAGTATGATCAAATGCATCAAAATTCGGTTGTCAATGTGATGTTGCATATCTAATCTCCCTGTAATATTTTCTACATATCATAGTTGTGGGTCTAAATAAATTCATGCACTGTAGGGTAAAAGTGTTGAAAGTTTGCCTATATGAGTCATTCTGTGAAGGAAGCCAATGCTAGAGCTGTATATGAGACACTCTAAAATGTCACCATGCTCATCCGAGATCGAATATAGAACCACGATGAGAAGACCAATTGTTAAATTACTTCGCCAGTAAGAGGGACGTGCCGTCCTACAGCGAGCGCCAGCCGCCCGACACACAATCAATAGGACACACCTATGACAGGAGTAGCGAATATTAACATTCCCGTTCCAAATGAAAGCTTCCTCCGACGCAAATACTTCTTAACCACTTCACTGAGTAAATGCCGAGAATTACTGTGTAATATGATTTGAAGTTCTCCAATAAAGTCTATCTAGCGCGATGAATAATGGAGATAAAACGAGACGGAAGTAATACCTACAAGGAACAAGGACCCGAGATAACTTGCCGGCTAAATGTGAAGTATTGAGCTTACACCAGACGATAGCTCCAGGCCTCTCCCTCCCTCCTCACGCTTTCTAAGTCTGGAGCATGATAAAATAATAATGACGATGATGACGATGATAATAATAACAACACAAAAACCAGACTCTTCCTAACATCCCTTAAAGAATATATGCACAATGAGACGAGGAAATGGTCCGAGCAACGCAAAATACCATTCAGCTAGAGAATGAAGGATTACTGGACCGACAGAAAAGGTCAAGGAACCAAAAAGAAATTAGCAGCCAGACCTAGCATTAAGAATACCACAAGCAGCAACCATCGAAAACAACAACACAGCTAAAGCACAATCACCGTAGTCCTCTGGTGGCCCAAACGAACTTTAAAAAAAATGGATAATATTCATAGAACGAGTGTGAATGAAAAGGAGGTCTCCTGAATTATACCAGCATTCTGAGAAAATATTAGACACTATTACAAAAGACGACTGAAATTTTACGGCCACATTCAAAGAATGGACAGTGAAAGATTTACTAAAAATCAAGAATAACTGGATAAACGAAAATTTTAAAAATCAAGAAATCAGCATAACAGGTGATATTGTATGGGACTGGCCTAGCTTCGAAAAGTGGGTGAACAAACATCTTTTTAAACCCCGAAGAGAACCATCGCTTCAAGGATGAAAGTAAATTCATCTTTTAAATAAGTTGAATGGCGCTCCTTACTTGGGCACGTTGTGAAAATAACTAATTATGATATTGGTTTCACGTCCCGCTGACTACTTTTGACGGTTTCCAGAGACACCGAGGATCCGAAATATTGTCCCGCAAGAGCTCCTTTACGTGCCAGTAAATCTACCGACACGAGGCTGATGAATGTGAGCACCTTAAAATACGAGCGGACTGAGCCAAGTTGGGGATAGAAGGCCAGCGCCTCATACGTCTGAGCCACTCAGCCCGGCAAATCGAAAGTTTTCGGCAACGCAATGATGTGAATGTGATACGTTTGGTATGGTAGCGGCCATGGCATTTGTCTAGCATGAAAATCGGAAAATGGGAAACCACGGAAAACCATATTCAGGACTGCCGAGGGCTGTCGACCACATGCAAGCACACAGATATACGACCCCAAACTGCACGACCAACTATTACACGCTTCTAATGGGTTGCAGACAGGCTCTAGTGCACTAAGTTTTGAATATGTATCCATGCCTGGAAACCCATCGCCTCAATGCTATAAGGAAAACTATATCGAATGGTGTTCTTCAACTTCCGCATCCATCACCTTAGCCATGCTAAGCAGATAGGTATCTCCATATGAAGAGACTTCCAGACTCGTTAGACGCTGTTTGAGATCTACACCGCTGGAGAAGTTTTACTCTCTGGCTGGTATCTCCTCCTCCAGATATTCACCGTAAGTCTGCAGCCAGACTGGAGATATCTAAGGTACATTTACCAGCAACACCAAGGTTCAAATCGAGAAAAATATTTCTTCACGCAACAGAAAGGCTGACCGAAACACCTTCGAAATTCAGACTGAATCCCTTGCGTTCCCGACGCAACAGCATTGCAGGATGGATGATACCTCTCAAAAACTCCCTCCTGGTCCTGAGCAAAGCAGGTCGATACTGAAATTAAATAGCGTATGGCTTAGAGTGCCGGAAGTGTCCGAGGACATTTTCGGCTCACCAGGTGCAGGTCTTTCGATTTGCCACCCGAAGGCAACCTGCGCGTCATGAAGAGGATGAAATGATGATGAAGACGGCACATACACCCAGCCCCGTACCAGAGAAATTAACCAAACATGGTTAAAATTCCCGACCCTGCTGCCAACGAACCCGTACCCCCTGTGACCAAAGGCCAGCACACTAACCATTTAGCCACGGAGCTGGACTAGTCGGCACTGAAAATACTCAACACTCTAGTGGACAAGACAAAGACGGCTTGAAGAAGTGCGGATTTGCCTGCGACTTCACCCTGTTAGAAGGTGGTGAAGAGGCAACTATGGACCATCTCGTTGTCTGCAAGGTGTGCCCAAATACAAGTCTCCCAGAGAAACTGATGAAAATGAAATGGCGTATGGCTTTAAGGGCCGGGAGTGTCCGAGGACATGTTCGGCTCGCCAGATGCAAGTGTTTTGATTTGACACCCGTAGGCAACCTGCGCGTCATGACGAGGATGAAATGATAATGAAGACAACACATACACCCAGCTCTCGAGCCAGCGAAGTTAACCATTGAGGCTTAAAATTCCCGACCCTGCCGGGAATCGAACCCGAGACCCCTGTAGCCAAAGGGCAGCATGCTAATAATTTAGTCATGGAGCCGGACAGAGAAATTGCTGGACGCTACGCATAAAGTCTGCGAGCTGGTAAAATACTGCCCCGACTGTATTCGAATTGTGTGTACTATGAATACAGTTTATATGGGATGTATGTGTCAGACGGACATCTCTATTTACAGAAATATCAATGTGAGTGCCAGTCGAATTTCAATGTTAATACACTATTTTCTAAATTATTCCGTCATGGTCGACGATTTGTAACAAGATTAAGTAAATAAACCACTACGAGAAGAATGGCAAGCTGGCCATGAACTACATCATATTTCGATCACCTGATGTCAGCTGAGTTATGTTTAATATGAGACTTCCTTATACTGTACTCTGTAAGTGTGAGTGGCCGAGAACACCCACGATATAACTTGTCTTTCGCGAGAGGCGGCCAAAAAGTGGTAACTTCAGGGGCTCTGGACTTGGGATCGTGTACCATAGACTCCAGAGCTGAGTATACGATTGCTCCCCGGTTCATTATTCCTTTCCAATCTGCCCTTGCAAAATTTGACCCCATTCAGACCCTGAATTTTTACGGCCCGAGCAAATGGCTGTGTTGTTTGAGTCACGCAGTTCAGACCTTGCATTCGGGATATAGTGGGTTCAAACCCCACTAACGGCAGCCCTGAAGATAGTTTCTCATTGCTTTCCATTTCCACACCAGGCAAATTCTGGGGCTGTACTTTTATTAAGGCCACAGTCACTTTCTTCACACTCCTAGGCCTTTTCTATCGCATCGTCGCCATAAGACCTGTCTGTGTCGGTGCGAAGTAAAATAAATTTAAGAAATAAAGATAAGTTCTAACTCTTACAATGCACAGTGTTTATGAGGCCCTGTGTCTTCAGGCACGGGTTAAACTAAATACATCTAAGAAAGAAAACTCGTGTGTCTGATTTCAAAAATTTTACAGGAGAAGAAAAAGTAATTTTTCCTTTAGGATTCAAAATCTCTCTCGATAGGTATGTTGAGAATTATGTTTCATAATATCTGTCAAACTTGCATGTATAGCCAAATTAAAAACTGAAATACACCCGCCTATTAATGGATATACGAGTTGTTCATACTTTCACGGCTCAGAGATACGAGGTTTTCATCATCATTATCATCATAACTATCATTATTATTATTATTATTATTATTATTATTATTATTATTAATTTATTTATTTTCTAGCAAATGTACCCGTGCCTCGCTACGGTATTCTACACTCTATACAGATATCGAAGTAAATTACTGTAAATGCAAGTAGGGCCTATATAAGATTTTATTTAATTGCATGTCCCTTAGCTTTATCCAGAAACAGCAGGGAGAGGTTCCCATACGTTGTTTCCAATGTAAAGTGCGATTTGCGGAATTGTGATTATAACGGCAGACTCATTTGCTTACTACTTTTCACAATCCAGTAGGTACGTCTACATTACAGTGGAAGGCCCTAATAACTACTGCGCGGTCATAATCGATTTGGGGAGTTTTCGTTACAATGGCAGGCGCCCTTTCCTACTTACAGACAGATTACATTTGATAAGTTGTTATTATAATAGCAGGCACCTCCCCTACTGTCAGTTAAAATTGAATTGTGTTGTTATCATTATAGCGATAGACCCGTTTTGTTAATGACAGTCACACCCAGTTGGTGAGTTTCCATTATAATAGCAAGGCCACTATGCCTAATGCCACTCACATTTTAGAAGGGTAAATTTGTTTACAATGGCAGACACACATGCCTACTCCCAAACACAATCGGTTAGGGAAGTTTTGAACAAAACTGCATGCTCCCTTGACTTCTGCAAGTCAAATTCAGAAGGGCATTATTTATTTCAATGGTAGTCCATCCTTGCTAATGTTAGTTATAAGGGAAATGGAGAAGGATCCCATTCCTACTGCCAGTCAAAGTAGATTTGGAGAGGATTGATTCCAATAGCAGACGCCCTCCTGCTGAGAGTAAATATCGATGTAAAATATTAATTATAATGGCAGACACACCCTCTCTCAATCCCTAAAAAATCGACTTCAATGAGCGACATATGAAGTACATGAATGATTACTATATTGCAAACCTTCATTTACAGATTAACTGCTGCTAAACGATACATCATATCGACAAATGGGTTGTACCATAAGAAGCCTCATTTAGCAATCTAAATGGTTGGTCTTAAGATATTTTCTCCTCTATACTCTATTTATGGGTAAAATTGAGTTAGAACCATTGAATAGGGTGCAATTTGGGTAAGGTATTCTCACGGTGCATTACTCTTGGGCACTAATGTGACAGCTACAAACAAAGAATATGGCTCGCGTATGGATACTGGGAGGGCTAATATTCGTGTAGAATTAGATGATTCTATCTTTCATATAAGTGATTCGTACTACGAATTATACGTGTACAAAGAGCATAATGTAGGTATAACTGAGAAATAGAGACAAATCTAATATATAAGGAATAATAATGTAATGTTATTTGCTTTACGTCCCACTAACTACCTTCTTACGGTTTTATGAGACGCCGAGGTGCCGGAATTTAGTCCCGCAGGAGTTCTTTTACCTGCCAGTAAATCTACCGACGCGATGCTGACGTATTTGAGCATCTTCAAATATCACCGGACTAAGCCAGGATCGAACCTGCGAAGCTGGGGTCAGACGGCCAGCGCCTCAACCGTCTGAGACACTCAGTCCGGCATATAAGGAATAGAGATACGATGAAACGTCATAGGACCAAAATTAAACTGTTTTGTGATACGACTTACCGTTTAGCCGCAAAATACCTCGAAACGAAGGTCTGCACCGACATTAAAAATGCCTCAATATTCCAATATTTTTCGGGGTTGAAAAATGAAACAAAAAATTCAAAAGAATAAGTGGAAAATGCTTTCGAACGTATGCCATGCTCCACAAAACAATACCTCACAATTACCAACTAAACCTTTATTCATTACCGTTGATGTATACAAAACAACATCGATAGATTCGCGTTCATTTTCAAAACACAAACGGAAATGTACAAATAGAGGCGAAAACAAAGTGATAACAGTCCTCCAGGGTGGATTTTTAGCACAGACAGCTTCAGTATGGTGTATGTCCTCCACGAGCATTTATCACAGCTTGGCATCTACATGGCATGCCCTGTATAAGTCTACGGAAGTCACGTTGCGGTATCAGGTCCCATTCTTCAATGACAGCCTGTTCGAGGTCTGAGATAGTCTGTGGTGGAACAGGATGCCCACGAACATTTCTGTCAAGTCTTTCCCACACATGCTCGATGGGATTAAGGTCGGGACTCACTGCTGGCCATTCCATCCCTTGAATGTCCAATTCTCACAAGACAGCGCTGCTGATGCGCGCTACAGGAGCCCTGGCACTGTCGTGCACGAGTACGAATTCAGGGCCAACAGCGTATGCACCAACCAACGCATGCTGTAGCAGTATCTGCTCGATGTACCCCGCAGCGGTAAGATTACCACGGACGACGGCAAGAAGATCCGTACGGCCATCAATACTGATGCCACCCCACATCATCGCACAACCTTGTCAGAATCGGTCGCCTTCCTGGAAAAAATTTGGCATGTACTGCTCATCACGGCGTCTCCATACACTCCGACGTCCATCACGCTGTATTAGGGAAAATCTTGATCCGTCTGTGAACAACACAGGTCTCCATTGGCGAAGTTTCCAGGTGACTTGGGTACGGGCAAGCAGAAGGCGAACTGCGGGATGTTGTTGCGTTAAACGGGGCACTCGAACAGGACGTCTGGGTCATAAAGACACTTATCTTAAGGCCTTCCTTACTGCCTCGTCAGACACCGTGACTCCAGTGGCCCTCCTGAAATCTCGTTGCAGTTCTTTGGCAGTTGCTGAACGACGCAGCAATGCACAGATGGTCAAATATCAGTCATCCTGTGGGGTTGTCGTGCGTCCACGACCTTGTCCAACCCTCCTTGAGAACTGGCCTGTCTCACTGTAGCGATTCAACAAGCGTTGAATAACTGACGGAGTGACAGTGAGATCCATAGCAACACGACGAAAAGTCCATCCTTCTGGATCAAAGTGACGGCCCTTGCGACTTGAACCTCGTTATGATATCTCATGGGATGTGCTGGTTTACGTACAATGTGCTCAAATGACCGCAGTAGTCTGTGTACTTCGCAACGAAACACGGACGCACCGCAATTGACTTTGTTTTGGGGGGTCGCCTGACAGTTTAATGCATAGCTACGCCTACAGATGGAGTACAACTTCGATTTGACATACCCTGAGTAGCTAAGGTCTCAAGGTATGCTATAGACCTACGACCATTGGAACCCCATATAGATAAGGAATCCGCTCTACATACAACACCATTTTGGGGTTTGTCCACTGGACTTAGCCTGCAAAACCGATCGTTCATGATATCTCCCTTATTAATACTCCTACCGAAAAAAATGCACATGCGGAAAAGTTTTAGAAATTGATTTCCAGTCAGGCTGGTCTTGTATATATTGTGGTAGCGTAAAATCAATATTTCGGTTCCCTACAAACATCCAGTCCATTCCGGGAATTTGAAATGGCATGGACTTAAAAACCTACGTTTGGACAGGTGGATGCCAAATATGAAGTTTGGTTGAACTATCTCCAGTAGTTTCGAAGTTTAAAAAATACGTTTTACACGCTAAGTCTTGTACGGTGGGACCTGTATCTAAAAACGGTACGTTAATGATATATACCTTAGTAATTCTCGCATCGAAATTATGCATATGAGAAAAATGGTTTAGAAATTGATTTTCATAAAGGCAGATAGATTTCCATTAATCTGGTTGTGTATATTTTGTGGGAGTGAAAATCACGGTTTCGGTTTCGTGTAAACCCCCAGTCACTTCAGGGATCTAGAAATAATATTGGCCCTAAAACCTACCCAAGGACAGGTGGATTCAAAATATGAAGTTCGGTAGGAATATATTGTAACAGGAACGCCCGTACTTCAGTTTATCAGAGAGCATGAGGAACGACAAGGCGTGTACGGCCCATGCTAAGAGAGTAAGAGAGAAGGGTAGTGAAAGAAAAATTCATGATTAAGTGGATCCTTCAGTTTATTCAATAAACAGGCAAATAATTACGTCACCTTTTATAGCTGAATTGTAGATTTGTCCCTGAGGGCGTGAAGAGGACGTTGTCCCGCGGCGGCTGCGTCGTCTTGCGGTCGGCGTCGGCGTTGTCTTCCGTCGATGACTCGAACCAGAGGCAGGAACGGGGAAATGTGGAGCTTCCACATTTGACGTCGTGGGGTACTGGTGTGACACTTCCCTATGGCGAAGCACGCCGAAATAGTTCCCACAGTAGCAAGGATAAAGTTAGAGTCACAGTTCGTATTTGGAATAATACGCAAATGAAACAATCTAGAACCTTCCGAGGTGCGGTGATCAAGCACTTCATAGAGAAAATTAAATTTATCGAGTACAGTCTCTGCACTGTACTCCACCAGCATAATACATTTGTTGAAATAAATGACAGTCCAAATTCCCGTACGTCGTGATTTTCAGATTAACACTGGCACTTAAGATCATAATGCAACACAGTTCAACGGTTAGACATAGTCTTTAAAGGAAATTGAGGCTGACTAGAAATACTACCGCTGCTTTCACACAGTCTTTGAACGAAATCAATGCTGGCACAGTTAATGCAAGAACACAGTCTTTAAATGAAATAAAGCTGACACAATTAATGCGAGAACACAGTTTTTAAACGAATTCAAAGCTGACACCGTTTATGTGAGAACACAGTCTTTAAATGAATTCAAGCTGGCGAGAACACAGTCTTTAAACGAATTCAAAGCTGACACAATTAATGCAGGAACACAGTCTTTAAACGAATTCAAAGCGGGCACAGTTTATGTGAGAACACAGTCTTTAAATGAATTCAAGCTGGCGAGAACACAGTCTTTAAACGAATTCAAAGCTGACACAATTAATGCAGGAACACAGTCTTTAAACGAATTCAAAGCGGGCACAGTTTATGTGAGAACACAGTCTTTAAATGAATTCAAGCTGGCGAGAACACAGTCTTTAAACGAATTCAAAGCGGGCACAGTTTATGTGAGAACACAGTCTTTAAATGAATTCAAGCTGGCGAGAACACAGTCTTTAAACGAATTCAAAGCTGACACAATTAATGCAGGAACACAGTCTTTAAACGAATTCAAAGCGGGCACAGTTTATGTGAGAACACAGTCTTTAAATGAATTCAAGCTGGCGAGAACACAGTCTTTAAACGAATTCAAAGCTGACACAATTAATGCAGGAACACAGTCTTTAAACGAATTCAAAGCGGGCACAGTTTATGTGAGAACACAGTCTTTAAATGAATTCAAGCTGGCGAGAACACAGTCTTTAAACGAATTCAAAGCGGGCACAGTTTATGTGAGAACACAGTCTTTAAATGAATTCAAGTATACAGCCGGACCGAGAGACGAATTATGTCGCGACGACTTACTTGCACACACTCGCTGACTCACGGCTTACTGCCGACTCACTCCACTCTCTGCCTTCAGCACACTGCCGTCGCATACCGCGCACTCCCTCTGCTTTACTGCAGGCTTTCTGCTTACATTCTGCCTTACCCCAGGCTGGCGACTCGCTTATATTTCGTTCATGCAGCAATGGAACACGAAGGAACCTTCTGCGTGACGTCGCTTGTCCTTGGTCGGTGTTCTGGAACGTCGCGAACTTGCTCGCAGTTCCCATTATGCCTGCGCGCTCGGCGCAAGTTTTAAAGGCTTACGGCCGGGTGTTAGCGAGCTTCTCTTAATAAAAGAATGAAACGTGAATGCTCGTAGGGTGTTACCGTTTCATCTCCCCCCCTGCTCGGGAAAAAGAAAATTGCTGGGCGATTTTCTTTTCGCTCATCTCCTAGTAAAGTATTTCTTGAGATTGGCCGAGTTGAAGATCCCCTCAACGTCGCTATCTGCCCTTCCTATTTCGTAGGCACCATTATCTAGTGCGGTAAGTATCCTGAAGGGTCCTATGAACAAGGGACAAAATTTGGCGTAAATTCCCTGGTCAGGGTGTGAAACTGCAGGCTTGCGTATTAATACTAGGTCATCCACCTGTAAGGGTTGTCGAAACTTGTGATGTCGTAACTTCTTCCAAGTACTTCATGGGTATCGGATAAGGCCGTTTCTTATAAGGTGATGTGTCAGTAACATCTAAGTGGTGCTTGAAACCCTTAATGACTCCAGGTTTCTCAGAAAATACATCTGGAAACTTCTTAAAAAGCTCTTGGATTGCCTTTATTATTTTATCATCATCGTAATCTGGGCTTTCAGCTACATTGGCGAAAAGCGTGAAGTTGTAGTGGTCCTCGTTAAACTCATCATCGATAATGGACGCCATCTGGTCCTCTACGGGTCCCACTTCCTCGGGTCGCCCCTCTTCGTGGACGTTTTCTTCGACAGGCGGAGCCTCGCTCATCTTGCCTTCTACTATGCCCACCGGGGTCTCACATTCCGGATTCTTCACGTCATTATAAGTAACCAACTGTAGCCCTACAGATTCGACGTGGAAAAATTTAATCACATTAGCGGGATAATCAATGATTCCCCCATGTTGAATGAGAAAGTCTGATCCAAGAATTAAGTCAAATTTCATTTGCGTCAAAATCAAAAATAGATGTTGGAACTTAACACCACCAATTTCTAACTCAAGAAACGCCTGGAATTTGCATTTAATAGCTTTGTCAGGAACTATGCCTTTAACCTTAACTTGAGCAACCGGCAAGATGGAGATGTAGGTCGTCTCCTGCGCCACATCTATTAATTTCTGCAAAATTAGTGAGGCTTGCGATCCCGAGTCTACTAGAGAGTGGACAATCATATTGCCTAACTTAGTGATAATGATCGGTAAGCCGCGTTGTATCTGAGGCTGTCGTGGTGTTGAATCCTCATATAGTAAATCTGCATCCTCTAAATACCAATGGTTAATGAGTGCGCTACATACTACTTCTCCTCCCTCCGGGTTTTCAGGCAGTCTCTTTATTGCTTCGACAAAGTTTTTTTTTTTGTACCCGTAGCTCTTGGATCCATTTCCGTTCTCTCATTTCTTCTCTGTATCTCTGCCTGGTATTCCAAAGAAGCTGCTCCAGGTAAACCCTCTTCCCTGTTCTTATTCCTTACATACTCCGTAGTCTCTCTCCAACGTTTCTCTAATTCTTCCCGCTGGGAGTTCCTATTATCATTGGGTTGATTAGCTGCCTGCCTCCATGAAGGTCCAGGTTGAAACTTAGCCCTCCCTTCGTAGGGGCGATTCCTAGATCTTCTATACCGAAACGGAATATCTCGGCGAGTTTCTCTTTCTTCTCGCGGTTCTGGATTTACTTGAACCGGAGTTTTCATTTCTGTAAAGTTGGTTGTAGTTTCTTTGGTTCGACCTGCTTTTGCTGCGCTCTGAGTGTGCGCAGTATCGAGTTTCCTCAGGACATCATCGAGCTGCTCCAAGTCCTGGACGTTTGCTGCCACCAATATTTCCTGAACATTTGGTGGAAATTGCAGCGTTATGACCTGAATAAGTTCTTGCTCCGGTAAAGGAGGGTCGAAAAACTGCATCTTTTTAAGCTGAGATATGAGATAATCTGAATATCGCGAGGAATTGACGGACGTGTTATACTTTCTAGAGTATAATTGAAGTTTTATCAGGTGCTGAGCCTCAGCACTCCAAAATCGTCTAAGTAAGGCTTCCTTAAATTCTTCGTAAGTGTTAATACTGAATTTAAAAGCGGTAAACCACATTAACGCCTTGCCTTCTAACAATCGAGATGCTATTCGTAAACGACGGTCGGTCTTAACGTGATTTTCTTGAAAGAATTCTTCGAGGTTGAGGATAAACTCCTTAGCAGTATACTCCTCTTTCCCCGAAAATTTGGCTGGTTTTTCCTCAGTTATTTTAAAAATTGTGGAAACATTCATGGATTCTCCACTAGTGTTGTGAAGGCTAGATGATGAAACATCCTGTTCGATTTGCGATACTTTGCTGTTGAGAGCTTCTATACCCCCTTGGAGTTCAAGTTTTAGGGTTTTAATTTTCCCCTGTACGGAATTCTCAATTTCCTTGACCTCCTTCTCTATGTCGGTCTTGACTTCTGCTACATCGCGACAGATACGAGTAATCTGCGTGTGAGCATTATCTAACTGAGTCTTGACACGTTTATCGGCCTCCTCTTGCTGACTTTTCAGAAGAGTAATTTCGTTTCCCAACTTCATGCAATTATTTTTAACAGATTCATGAAGTTTGTCTTGAATAGACGCGATTTTAGTTTGCGCAAGAGATAATTGAGCATGGGACTCTTGAAATTCTTCCTTTAAGCTTTCTACTTCTTTAAGGACCTCCTGAGAAGAAGACGGGAAAGCAAGTTTTAAGTCCTCCGCCACTTGTGATTTTATATCTTGCTTAATGGTTTCTAAGTCACGTGTTAATCTTTCATTTATTTCCGTAAACTTAGAATCCATTCTTTTGTTAGATTCTTTAAATCTTTTTTCAATTTCGGCACCTGCACTATTGAGCCTACGTTCCAAATTATTATTAACTTCTGCAAATTTTTGATCAACAGATTCTGTCAATTTTACAATGTTGGCTTCATTAGCCTCCCTTAGTTGAGTGATACTACGATTAGTTGCTTCATTAGCCTCCTTAAGTTGACCTATACTAGCCTTAGTGGCTTCCAGGGTCGCGTTAGATTCTTTAAGTTGAGCTCCTAAAGTATTGTTAGATTCTTTAAGTTGAACTCCTAAAGTGTTATTAGATTCAGCAATTCTACGCCCGAGATTAGTGTTACTTTCCGTAATCCTATCATTTAGACTGAGTTTCAAAGCCTCGATGGCAGCTAGTATATTTTCCATATTAATGTCGTTATTTTCACAAAATGCAGAAAATACAATCATTCACCTCATACGTAAAATCACCATTATTGTCCAATGGTAAAGTTCAAAATTTCACCAACACAAAATATCAAACACTTGTGCATAAAATTAAATATCACCATTATTGTCCAATGGTAAAGTTCAAAATTTCACCAACATAAATATCAAAATTTATATAAGCCTGTGCATGAACATTATGCCTGAAATGTTTTACATAGCAAGAGAAAGAAAAAAAAAATCACTTGTGCCATAAACTTGATCAGAGTTCTGTGCCAAAAGTTTAAAATTTCGTCAAAGTCATTGAATTGAACTTCGTAAAATTTTAACACATTCACTGAACTGGAATTAACGTACGTACTATGCACTTTTATTTGAATTGGTAAGTTAAGATATCACTGATTTCAAAGTTAATTTTTATCACTTTACTCTCTTTAATCTGGCCCCAACGTCACGGGTGCCACTATTCACTACCTTCTCTCTGTAACAGGAACGCCCGTACTTCAGTTTATCGGAGAGCATGAGGAACGACAAGGCGTGTACGGCCCATGCTAAGAGAGTAAGAGAGAAGGGTAGTGAAAGAAAAATTCATGATTAAGTGGATCCTTCAGTTTATTCAATAAACAGGCAAATAATTACGTCACCTTTTATAGCTGAATTGTAGATTTGTCCCTGAGGGCGTGAAGAGGACGTTGTCCCGCGGCGGCTGCGTCGTCTTGCGGTCGGCGTCGGCGTTGTCTTCCGTCGATGACTCGAACCAGAGGCAGGAACGGGGAAATGTGGAGCTTCCACATTTGACGTCGTGGGGTACTGGTGTGACACTTCCCTATGGCGAAGCACGCCGAAATAGTTCCCACAGTAGCAAGGATAAAGTTAGAGTCACAGTTCGTATTTGGAATAATACGCAAATGAAACAATCTAGAACCTTCCGAGGTGCGGTGATCAAGCACTTCATAAAGAAAATTAAATTTATCGAGTACAGTCTCTGCACTGTACTCCACCAGCATAATACATTTGTTGAAATAAATGACAGTCCAAATTCCCGTACGTCGTGATTTTCAGATTAACACTGGCACTTAAGATCATAATGCAACACAGTTCAACGGTTAGACATAGTCTTTAAAGGAAATTGAGGCTGACTAGAAATACTACCGCTGCTTTCACACAGTCTTTGAACGAAATCAATGCTGGCACAGTTAATGCAAGAACACAGTCTTTAAATGAAATAAAGCTGACACAATTAATGCGAGAACACAGTTTTTAAACGAATTCAAAGCTGACACCGTTTATGTGAGAACACAGTCTTTAAATGAATTCAAGCTGGCGAGAACACAGTCTTTAAACGAATTCAAAGCTGACACAATTAATGCAGGAACACAGTCTTTAAACGAATTCAAAGCGGGCACAGTTTATGTGAGAACACAGTCTTTAAATGAATTCAAGCTGGCGAGAACACAGTCTTTAAACGAATTCAAAGCTGACACAATTAATGCAGGAACACAGTCTTTAAACGAATTCAAAGCGGGCACAGTTTATGTGAGAACACAGTCTTTAAATGAATTCAAGCTGGCGAGAACACAGTCTTTAAACGAATTCAAAGCGGGCACAGTTTATGTGAGAACACAGTCTTTAAATGAATTCAAGCTGGCGAGAACACAGTCTTTAAACGAATTCAAAGCTGACACAATTAATGCAGGAACACAGTCTTTAAACGAATTCAAAGCGGGCACAGTTTATGTGAGAACACAGTCTTTAAATGAATTCAAGCTGGCGAGAACACAGTCTTTAAACGAATTCAAAGCTGACACAATTAATGCAGGAACACAGTCTTTAAACGAATTCAAAGCGGGCACAGTTTATGTGAGAACACAGTCTTTAAATGAATTCAAGCTGGCGAGAACACAGTCTTTAAACGAATTCAAAGCGGGCACAGTTTATGTGAGAACACAGTCTTTAAATGAATTCAAGTATACAGCCGGACCGAGAGACGAATTATGTCGCGACGACTTACTTGCACACACTCGCTGACTCACGGCTTACTGCCGACTCACTCCACTCTCTGCCTTCAGCACACTGCCGTCGCATACCGCGCACTCCCTCTGCTTTACTGCAGGCTTTCTGCTTACATTCTGCCTTACCCCAGGCTGGCGACTCGCTTATATTTCGTTCATGCAGCAATGGAACACGAAGGAACCTTCTGCGTGACGTCGCTTGTCCTTGGTCGGTGTTCTGGAACGTCGCGAACTTGCTCGCAGTTCCCATTATGCCTGTGCGCTCGGCGCAAGTTTTAAAGGCTTACGGCCGGGTGTTAGCGAGCTTCTCTTAATAAAAGAATGAAACGTGAATGCTCGTAGGGTGTTACCGTTTCAATATCCAGTAGTTTTCAAGTTATAGACAAATAGACAAACAAACAAGCAGGAAAACTGACACGAAAGCTTACAAAAAACATGCAGATGGTCATTATTACACCTAAAACGGATAAATGTACGGAAATTTTGCCAAAATATTCAATGTACAGACACGCGTTTGTTGCGATTTTATTTCCATAGATTTTCCACAAATTGTAGGTAAAAGTCAGGGATAGTGAAGAGAAGGTGCCTCCATCCCCACTTAAAATTACAATATTAAATTGTAGGCTACAGAGTGTGCTTATGTACAATTACTGTATTTACAACGACGTATTATTTACATAATATTCACAGGACATTTTCAACATTCAAGTAAATCTACACACACACACACACACACTAGAATCCTCACATATACTTCAACTAGGCCAGAAAAATATTAAAATTATTGTACAGAATGGAAACATTAAACTATTTATCATTCAGGACTAGTACTGGTGATGATCTGAAATACTCACTGAATCATTTAAAATTTCCACTATATTTTTCCCAGAGTCGTGTGCTGGATTCCAAGCTCTTTCAATATTTTCCATGTTTGCTCGGGTACACTTCCTCTGCTTCGCTATAGCAGACCTATCAGGGGCCAGTTTTCTGGGCAAATTTTATGTCTCTCACTCAGACATGAGATGCATGGTTAGTAAATTCTTTTCCTTCGCCAGGGATGTCTCCTTCGAACTGGGTGGTTGGATCAAGAATAACAGCTGTTCGAGTGTGCTGGTAGATGACAACTTCTTCATTCCTATTTTTTTCAGATTATCTGTGGTCGGCGCTCTAATATTAATCCCAGTTTTACGGGCTGTTGCCCTTCCTGACGCAAGTCCCATGTAAGGGAATTTATTCATTATTGCGACCTTCTGAGGTGGTTTGTAGTGTGATATTAGCATGACCATTCAGTCAAACAATGGGATAATATTTTAAAAAAGAACAACGATACAACATAAAACTTTCTTCAGTTTATAACAGCAATTTCTGGCGTCGCTGAAGCCTTCAAGGTACCTTTTGGTTTTGACCGGGAATTTAAGGCCGAATGCTCATTCTGACAATACATTACTTTTGAGAGGAATATATCAACCCAGGATCGACAAGGATTTGAACCTCAACCGTCTGAGTGGGAAGCCAACAGCTAAGCCAGAGAACTAAACACGGGCCAAACAGACAGGAACGCAATATATTTAAAGAAACTCGCTAGGGATCCTAGCACATCGCGACAGACTATACTGGAAAGCAAGAGACAGACATAACGCCTGTCTTACATTTGTCTACACGAGCGCCTCGTAGCGATCACGGAGTTCGAAGTTAATCTCAACGACTTGCCAGCTACGCACTAATCCTCCACTCCCTTCATTAAGATCGGCGAGAAACTTCCCGAGCTTGCTTAATAAGATGGAAAATCAATTTCCCTCTTACTCGAACAAAGACTTCCTCAGCATTGTGTGATACTCGATATACAAATCCAGTTAAATCCTAGCAACACCGTTAGGAGAACTCAGAGTGGCCTCATTATCGCACAGAAATGTCAAAATAGTTTGATTCGCTCTTCTGAAGATATCAGATAACAGCCAAAGTCGTCTATAGGAAAATCAAGTTATAATCAACTTCTTACAGAAAGACTTCAGGACCGGAATTGCGTGGGATACAGAAATTAAAAGAATTTATGTACGTGGTACATGAAAACCTCCTTAATCCAAACCGGTTAATCCGTACAGGTATGTGTATGTTCAGTTCTTAGCCCGACGGCTAGTTGGATTCTCAACAGCTTCAACATTAGCTGTCATAGATGGCCTAGGCATCACTAGAAAAATGAGGAATGAGGTAGTTCAGTGTACCGTTGCTTTCCTCACTGAGCCAGAATTTGCTATTACATATCAGTCTGCCAAGCTTACTGAAATGCATACACTAACCCGCACTGTGAGTGCATTTTCACACCATTCATAGCAGGGACTGGCTGCATATGGAACGGCATCACTATCATCACTTATTCCTCAGTCACTTTCATATTGTCAAAGCCAAGGATGAGACTGGGACAGACCAATGAAAGTAAGAAAACCACAATAGTCCATACCAGAAGACAGTGCATAGTAAAAATAAGACCTCGCCAAACAAAGGCATAAGGGTGCTGTTAAAAAATATTTGGCATAAAAACTAAAAGAAAGTAAAATATTTTTGCAGAGTGCATCTTAACTTCCCGCGTATTATATGTCGTATTTCCAGAGACCTGATAAACAAATCCTTGGGATCCAAACAATACAACTATCATTCGCCCTTCGAGAAAGTAGCTTTCAACCTCATATCTTCCAGTTTACCACTATCCGATCTTCTATATAGTGCTAAGTTGGCAAATAAATACGAGTTACACAGTGTGATTTAATAAATAGGCAACGACGTCATGGAGGCCCAAACACTGAACACCTTGAAGATGATGCTACTGTTGCCACTATTTGCCCAGAATTTGAAGTCGCTGAACGAAATGTTTGGGGATGGACGGCACACAATGGTATAATGTTAAACAAGATGAAGAGTCAGGTTGTAAGTTTCACCAAGTGGAAAAGTCCTCTCACTTTTAATTACTGTGTTGATGGGAAAGTACATAGTACCTCATGGAGATCTTTGTAAGTACCTAGTGCATTGGGAAAACCATATTAAAGAGGTTGTAAGGAAAGGATTGAGTTATGTGTGTTTACGGGTTGTAGGGAGGATGTAAAGGAGAGGGCTCGTAAATCTGTAGTATGACCGCAAATAGAGTACGGTTCCAGTATATGTGGCCTGCACCAGGATTACTTCATACGAGAAAGACAAAATATTCAAAGAAAAGCAGCGCAATTTATTCTTGTTGGTGTTACGAAAATTAACATTTTGGGCTGCGAAGACTTGAGAGTAAGGGAACGAATTGCTGTACTAAACGGTGTGTTCCGATCTTTCAGTGGCATGGAATGACAGTAGGCGAATCAGCTTGAGCGTAGATTTTAAAATTAGAAAACATCATGATTTAAAGATAATGTTGGAATTCATGAGGACAAATGAGGGAATATATTCATTTAAGGACGGAAAGTAAGGATTTAATATTTTATGGAAGTCGCTTTACGTCGCACCGACACAGATATGTCTTATGGTGTCGATGGAGCAGGAAAGGGATATGAGAGGGGAGAAAGCGTCGGTGGCCTTAATCAAGGTACAGCCCCACCATATGCCTGGAGTAAAAATGGGATATCACAGAAAACCATCTTCAGGGCGGCCGATAGTGGGATTTGAATCCACTATCTCTCGAATACTAGTAATATTTTTCATCTACTTGGAAGTGTAATGCGAACAAACTTATCGAACTGAACGATTGCGACCGCCAGCGGCCCAAAAACTGGATAATGCAGTGTAAAATTGGTACGAATAATTTCATGCAAGAGGAATGGTAGCGTGAGGTAATGAAATTCAAGCATCATACGAATGCCTGTCAAAACAACGTGGCGAAAATGTATTTTTTTAAATAGCATATAAATGTATTACATATAACGGCTGGCTATTTATATTCTGCAAACGCCACAACAATGTGAACAGAAAAATGTGTGGAGGGAGTTTAAGTACTGAAGCAAGCGCAAGAAAATGCATGCTCTCATAAAAGAAGAGGTGTAGCATTAATGCCGATGAAACCGGGCTGTATTGGTACGCTTTGCCTAATGATACAGAAGCATCAATGTCCTTCAGAAATGTTCCTGGAAGGAAGATGAGCAAAGAATGCGGATCTGCATTGTTGTGTGCTAATGCAGACAGAAGCCATGTGCTGAAGACTGTCATTGCTGGTAACAGTAAACAGTGATGTCTACTTTGCATGCTAAATTACTACAATTCTAATAACGTCTTGGTTCACAGTTAACATATCTGATTGGGTTCATAACTACGCTGCGCCAGAAATAAGAATAATCCAACAGTGAAATGAAAGTTACAATCTTTCTGGATAACACACCTGCACATCTGGATGAAGAATAAAGTTGTGTAATGCAGATGGTAAGATCATGTATCTACTCGCAGCACCTAATACAAATTCGTCAATGCACATTAACCAGGGCGTCATCTAAACTGCGACGAGTTTGTGCAGAAAGAGATTTCTGTCTCAAGTCTTGACAAATTGAAAAAAAATAGGTGTTGAGAAGACAAAATTACTCCAATATTATTATAAATTCATACCACCTCAGGTCGATGAGTTTCCATTTTGCAGTGAAAGACACTGAAGCACCCTCTACACTGGCCGATAATATTTTATATGATAACAGTGTTGAACCAGAGAGCAAAAACAATGAAAGGAAACACTATGATGAAGCACGGATCAGAGCTGGTGAGAGCTTGAATTCTGTGACTGATTTCTTTGAACAAAATGACAACAAATACCAGCGTATTGCTGGCATATGAGACATCCGAGTGAACTACACTAGTGTCCAAAAGTTACGTATAATCACTAAACGAGGTCATACCGCCTGATAGGAATGTCAGACGAATTGTTGAACAAACGGATTCTGATTCACACACAATATGTCACACAACTTGTCCAAAAACAGTGTCAGAAAGGTTGTGATAGCTAAGGTACACCTTTGAGAACAACTAACAAAACTTGGCAATGTCGTCCTCAACAAAATATGCTGTTAATAGGGTGTATGGTTACCCCTAACAGCCACACATGTTTCGCAGCGACGTGGCATGCTCTCTACCAGATGGTCTAAGAGAATTTGTGGCAGTCGATCCCATTCATCAAAAAGGGCAATGCGAAAGTCTTGGAGGGTCATTGGTGGAGGATAACGGGATGCAATTCGCCTCCCCAAAGCATCCCACGCATGTTCTATAGGATTCAGATCCGCAGACCTCGCTGGCCAGTCCATGCGATGAATGTCTTCCCCAGCCAAAAATTCATCCACCAGAGCAGCGCGGTGCGGTCGGGCATTATCGTCCATTAAGAGGACGTTCTGCACCAACCGCACCTCTGAAGAGTCGAACATGTGGTCTCAGTACCTCATCCCTCTATCTCCGAGCGTTAACAGAGTTCTTCGGATCACCCATGAAGATGTGCAGATCCGTACGGCCATTCAACATGATGCCGCCCCAAACCATGACGCCACCACCACCATACCGGTCCCGTCCCACTATGTTCCTGTGGTTGTATCGGCTACCCGGTTCTCTCCAGATTAATGTGCGACGGGAATCGTTCTGCAAGCTGAAGCGGGATTCATCTGTGAAGAGCACATGCTTCCATTCATTCACGGTCCTGTTTCGATGTTGACGGCTCTATAGTAAACGGGCCCGTCTCTGTGCTGCAGTGAGTGGGACGCACACCGCTGCAGGTCGGGCAAACAACCCGGCTGTTCTGAGCCTCCGGTACACAGTTTGCCCAGAAACGGCTTCAAGCACCGCGGACAAGTGTCTTGCAGGTGCACTCCGGTTTCGTCGGGCGGTTAAGGCGAGATATCGGTCCTACTGTGGGATGGTTACCCTTGATCGACATGGTACTGGCCTATGGCTAACATCTGCTGCGTCTCAAAATCGTCTCCGACGCCTGGAAATGACACTTTGTGGCACATTCAAGGATACGGTGACTTCGGTCTGTGTCGGGCCTGCTTCCAGGTAAAACGGGGTCCAAATGGCGTCGTTGTGCCATTATGTTGTCACGTTCACCACGAGGCTACACTCCGCACACTATAACAGGGCAAACACGACTGAGGGAATATGGGGCGCAGGCACTGGCTGTGTTTACCTTGCGGTTACGCCGCTAGTCAAAGCAAGGAACAATCCTTTCCTATACAGAGCGAACACGTAAGGTTGGTAGGTGCATACTGTATGTCGTGCGACAGCACAAGAAAACTGACAGGCTTTTCACATCAAAGTAAGGAACTGTTATGGGTAACTTTTAACATAAACACAGGTACTGTACTTTATCACCTTCTTGTTCTTTACTTTTGGGCCTACTTAGGAGCTCGGGGCTCGTTTCGACTCTTTACATGGGTTTTCTGTTTCTTCTCGACCCAGAAAGCGTTCATTTTCTGATTGTGTGCTAGATTCCCTCCTCAGTTCACTTCGGTCTGTTGGGCCCAGTGTTCTTCTTACTGATGAAAAAATGAAGTGTCGTATGGCTTTTAGTGCCGGGATATCCCGGGACGGGTTCGGCTCGCCAGGTTCAGGTCTTTCTATTTGACTCCCGTAGGCGACCTGCACGTCGTGATGAGGATGAAGTGTGGACAACTTTGAAACATGAACAAAACAATCTTCAAAACTTAAGGTTTGACAAATACGCAAATGCACATTTCCTAATAAATTAATTAGAGTTCGACCCGCTACGGGGAGCAATTAAACCGATAACAGAGACATCTAACGGTTGAAAACGGAAGCATCTCTCATAACATCAGTTCAAGTTAGATTACATAGATGGCCTTATAGAAGGCGCGCTGTTTAACTGGACGAGAAGGTGTAACCCCGGTACAATTATTATTATTATTATTATTATTATTATTATTATTATTATTATTATTATTATTATTATTATTATTATTATTATTATTATTATTATTATTATTATTATTATTATTATTATTATTCCCTTCTCCGAACATCATGTTTAATTCGAGTCTTCTTATACGATTCTCTTGCTCGCTTCCATGGCTAAATTGTTAGCGTGCTGGCCCTTGGTTACAGGGTCCTCGGGTTCGATTCCCGGCAGGGTCTGGAATTTTAACCATAATTGGTTAATTCCTCTGGCATGGGGGCTGCGGGTATGTTTCATCTCCATCACCATTTCATACTCATCACGAAGTCGCAGATCGCCTTCGGGCGTCAAATCAATAGATCTGCATTTGGCAAGCCGAACTTGTCCTCGGACACTCCCAGCACTAAAAGCCATACGCCATTTCATTTGCCTATCTCATTCACCGTGTTCATGCGACGTTTTGTGTCATATTTCACGAAACACTTGTTGTTTGAGAAGGCTGTGGCCATAATTCCCTGCTACAGAGTCAATAGCTGCTAATGTTCTTGTGCGGATGGCGCGTGGAGCGCTGTAGTCCGGAGAATGGCGAATGGATTTATTGAGCCTGTAAATATTTTATGACTGGTGTATTCAAATGCAGCGTGCAACTGGTCTGAACTGGAGATCGATGTAGTGGTTGTGCCAGCGAGGGCCCCGCCCAGTGCCATGACCTGCCCTGCTGCTCGCCTTCCTCCTTGGGCCGGGTGAAGCAGCTTTCTGGTCGGAAGGCCAGTTTCTGAAATTCAAAATAATATATCGACGACGCACCTAGATAAACCACTATATGTTAATATTTCAGGTTAGAACTCCGACCAGAAATGTTTTTTATCTAAGGTTCAGTATCGCCTGAACCATATCAACGAATTTTCGTTATGAGTATACCTCGGATTTGTAAGTGGTAATAGGATAGAATGCAAAGTAATTTGGTTTGTAGGAAGTGTCATGCAACCCGTTGTACCACAATGTAGGAAGAGTAGCATAAATTCAGGGATTTCTATAGGCTGTACCCCTAATTTTTATGCAAACCTCATAGCACAACCGTTGCACAGTGTAGGGTATACTTGTTACTGGCTTAAGTAAGTTTGCATTCTAACTTATCAGCACCTAATAATCCGTACTCTAGTTATGAGTGATGCTTGTACTGCGGGTCAGTATTTGTTTTCCCTTAACATTGCCATACGATTCGCATCGCAACGATGGTATGTAAAATACCCAACAACTGACGCTATAGAATATACGCTACTAAACAAATCTCGTGCTGGAATTGATGCGTGGTCATAACAACGCTGTGAGCAATGTTATTTTCAAATGTGAGTTTTCCACTTAACAGCGATGTACATGATCTTAAGCATTTCTGAACATGATTGTAGCGATCATAAGGGCACTGGTTATGCGAGCGCGATGTTTGGCTAACTTGTACAAACATTTCATATTCTAGGTCTGTGATTTTGGAACACTGCACAACATCGTGTCTATCGGGGCAGAAAGCGAAAAAGAAATGTGCCTGAGCTGGGTTAAATGCGAAAACCAGGGGATTAATATAGTGTAAAGTTAAAAAATGTGGGAATTAATATCTGGTGGTTTATTTCACGTATTGTTCACTGGCTTTGACTTTTAAAAATCTGTTTTAGAGAAAATGTACTGTACACATGTTGCATTTTCCGTGTTGTAGAGTACAAATAACAACCATTTGACATTTTCAGCTGTGAGCGCTCTCGTCCCTCCACTGAACATTTAGAAGTGAAAATACTATCTCTACAGCTGCGTTATCTGCAGGTATAGCAAAGTAGTACTATGCCAATGTTATGAATTCAACAATATCAGCAAATACTTCACTCCAAAGCCTGAACCTTCACATCGACCATTCTGTACTTTCCTAATTGATAACATGTCTTTCAGTCATGGGCATCCATCAATATCTCACATCTCCGGCTCAATAGCTAAATGGTTAGAGTGCTGGAATTTGACCCAAGTGGGTCACGGGTTCGATTCCCGGTCGGGCCGGGGATCTTAAACTTCACTGATTACTTCCAACGACTTGGGAACTGTGCGTGTGTGGCGTCTTCAGCATTAGATTCATCATGTGTAGGGCCGCATCCTCACAGACGTGCAGGTCGCCTTTAAAGCGTCAACTTGAAAGACCTGCACCAGGTCCCTGCGGAGACCACAGCCCATTAATTAATTAAATATTTCACATCACAGCCTGAACACATCATACAGCACTAATTTTATAACGCAAATTTTTTAGATGAACCCCAGCCATAAGCCATAGTTATGTTAAAAGATTCAACTTCGAATGAAGCAATAATTGAGAGGCGCCTTCAGTGCTGTGAACTTTAAACTCAGTTTAGCATAACACCCGCTGAAGGACAGACATGATAACAAATATACTGAAACCTATAATAAATACAATGTGTTAAGGATTAGCGAGAAGGCTAGTTGAACATAGATAGTTGTATTTCCATGTACGGACTGCTAGAGACAAAATATTAAAAATAATAAATGTATTAAACAATTTGATTCTAGACTAAGAAACCAAACTGAAGGTGGGTTGGGGGAAAGGGTCTCAAAAACGGATAGTTCCCGGTAAAAACGGGTAACTCTAGCCTGAAAGAAACGAAATATTTGTAAACAAAAAGAACTCAGAGATAGTGGCAAAGGGTCCAGTAACATTGCAAAACCTGAGCTGTCAGAACTAAATAAGGAAAGTAAAAGAATATTGTACAGAGAAACACATTCTGGGTTCATGATAGAACTTCTTTAAACAGTAAATAATGACGGATCAAAACTCTAATTTCAGGTTATTAAGACAGATTGCACTATTTACGAAAGCTTATAATTACCGAGCTCGATAGCTGCAGTCACTTAAATGTGGCCAGTATCCAGTGTTCGGGAGACAGTGGGTTTGAACCACACTGTCGACAGCCCTGAAGATGGTTTTCCGTGGCTTTCCATTTTCACACCAGGCAAATTCTGGGGCTGTACCGTGAATAAAGCCATGGCCGCTTCCTTCGTCATACCACGTCAGCGCCCTGTCACACTCTAGTAATTTTTTACTTAAACACAACAAAAAGCAGTTTACAGTACAGTATTGCCATAATCTATTGTACAATCTAAGCAAGAACTGTTCACTGAATCAAACTAGAAAGCTAATATATTACTTTGAGTCACGTTCTTGCTATCATAATTTAAAATTATTGCATAATATGAACGATAAATTTTAAAAATGTCTACAAATCTGATCACTATAACCCGGAGATCCGGAGCAACGAGGGCCGGATAAACCAGATTTTACTGTACTTCCATCTCTGAGAAGGTAATGTAAGTTAAGAGTGTATTCTGCCAGAAGGCAGGTCGGAACCTCCGCGGAGGTATGCCTGAGCCGGAGTTTACGTACGGTAGAGTGGCCAGCTCCTTTCCGCTCCTCCTTTCCCTTACCCCCCACCAACAGCGCGTGGCAGCCCATCCACCCCCAATGCAGCTTAACTTCGGAGATCTCACGGGATCCGGTGTTTCAAAACGGCTACGGACGTTGGTCATCTCTGAGAAAATCAAGGAAAATTATGCACATAGGTCTGTCAGACCCAGACCATGCACTGTCCGTTCAAGCTTATGTAATGTAGTAGTAATTTGACTTCTTGCCTGTAGGTACTGAAGATATTCCAGTTACAATGTTAACAGAACATACTCTGAAGAACATCTGGCACTTACAGCCTTTACCTCATACGTGATACTTAGACTTATATATACAAATTTGAAGTAATTTATACACCGTTTTCCTTCTTACCTTTTTCCGTTGGTTTAAGACTTAACTCATCCACATATACCCACCCGATCTTTAATTCAATGCGTCCTCTTAGCTCATTCTACCTTTTTTTCCTCCTTTGACCGTCTACACTTGTATAACAGGTGTTTCACTGTCTCTTCACTTTGTCCGTAGATTCTGCATTTCTGTTTTATCTTCTTTAGCCCCGTACCTCCAGGCCAGATCTTATGCAATGCATTTATCAAATATTATCTACTTGATTGTAAAATGTCATCACTGAAAATATGTTTGGTTTCGAACTCAACAGCACCCATACGACAAGTAAATAATTACTCCTTTATAATGGTATAAAACAGAAACCACAGCATTAAATTCCCCGTGCTCATATCTCCGAAAGTGACTGTGAAACATGATGTACCGCCTTAACGAAGTCATCACAATAACATCGTGATTATGTAAGTTCCAGGTATACAGTAGTAAATTTCTGTGTGTGGATGTCTAATTGCGTCATCAGTTACGAGGATACCAGGTGATTAGCAATTAGCAACGAGTGCGCGTGATGAGACCAAAGATCTATCACTGTCGTGATGTGGGGGAAGTGTGAACACTGGCATTATTACCCCTGAGAGGTATGTGACAGGTGGTACAATTACATCAGTTAATGTTCCACCTGATTTAGCGAGTCACGTAAATTTAATCTGGTTTCAATATTTAGCATTGAGCATTGGTTGGTCAATGCTGAAACGGTAAATAAGCTGTAAAACATGTGGAATATTGTAATCTCATTCGGAGGTCCAAAGTTGTTGCAAAGCGAAGTGCCATATTTAGTTATTATGTTACTCTATTTACGTCCCACTAACTAATTTTGCGGTTTTCAGAGAAGTCGCGGTGCCGAAATTTTGTCCATCAGGAGTCGTTTTACGTGCACGTAAATCTATCGATTCGTGGCTGGCCTGTTTGAGCGCCTTCCAATAAACACCACCGCGCGGAACCAGACTTGAAACTGTCAAATTGGAACCAGAAGGTGAGAACTCTATCGTCTGAGCTACTGAGATCGGCTGTGGGAGAATTATGTTGTCTATTTAATCAGGGCAGAGTAAGTTATGTTGTGACCAGCCCCACGGTGTAGGGGGCAAAAGCGTCCGCCTGTCACAGGGTGGCCCCGGGTTCGATTACCGGCCGGTCAGGGGTTTTTAATTGTAAATGATTGATATCCCTGGCCTGGGGACTGGGTGTTTCTGTCGTCCTCAACTTTCTTTTTCTCACATTTACCTCTTTACACTTCCTCCATTTACAAATAAACACGCAGGTTTCTCACATATATGATGCAAGTAGGGGCGAACGATCTTTCTAGGTCGACGCCCCGAACAAATAGCTTTTTATAAAAAATAAAAAAGTTATGTTGTACAGGCTGGGCAGAATAAAACTGGCCCGGAAAATATTTTTAAGTCTGACGCGGAATTGACGCTCGTTAATGAACAGAACTGCACATCACAGGAAATGCTGGAAACCGTGTGCAAAACGGTTACTGTCACATGGTTTGCATGCGCACTTCCCGAACACGAGGCTGTGTCATTACCTGTTAGTGACGAGTAGAATGCAACACAAAATGGTGTTCACGATAAAACAGCATGTGTAAATCGCCGAATGTTAGGCGAAGCACGATTCGTGGAAAACCTATGCGGAACTGTTCACGTAAGAGTTTGAGATTGGAAGTGTTTAGAAAAAACCCCAGCAAAATCTGCAATACTACAATTAGTGGCAAAATGTCACGAAACGGGCTCTGTGGCGAATAAAATCCGCAAAATAGTTCGAACAACAGAAAACATTTTTCGAATGGAAGGAAGCCTGTAACGAAGTCGGACGGAATTTCAACGCCCTTTATCTGTGCAAGTGGGAATTAAGAGACCGTTGTGTCGAAACATTGTCAAAGAGAACCTGCATCCACATCCGCACAAGTTGTGCATGCATCAAAACGTCCAGACGAACCTCCGCGTGTTGAGTTCTACCGGTCGTTTTTGACTGAAGTGGAGTCAGGACTTTAAATCCTTAGTTTTTAATTTCTTCAGATGAGGCCATTTCCAGCGTCTTCTGCGTTATTCATTAATACGGTAAAATCCCGCATCAGTCTTATAATAAATATTTTACGGTAAAACTGCTGCGCCCACCGTTGACGGGAGAGTTTTATTTTAATGTAGTAGTACTGCTATCTAGCGGAGATGAGTAGCAACAGTACAGACAGAGCACACTTTAAACAACAAGTGTCAGTCAGTGTATCGATGTTTAATGTTTAGACTTAGAGGCTTTTAAACGCGTTCTTTAACGAGTAGAGGTGTACTTTCTAGGACAACAGTTAGAGTTAGAATGATCAATGCATATGACTTCGTTTCCTGGTAAAAGCCTCAATGTAAATATAGAGGGTGTTACGTGTATACGTGCAGATACTTAGCTAGTCGGTAAAGAAAAATATATCTCAGAACATATGCTATGTACTTTTTACCTTGTCCTATGAGTTTCCCCATAAATGAAGCGAATATTTCAGGGCCTAATTTGTTTTGAACGGCCGTAGTAGGAAACACCGCTTATGTCATACTCTCCTCGTGAGTAGAGTAGAGTAGCAGAGTTCAGAGGTTGTTGAACCTGTTTGTTGCAGTACCTCCCCCTAGCCGCTGGGTAAGTAGGGGTGGTAGTAACACGTGCCAGACCACTTCTTGCACTCTAGGGACTCTGTGAGAAGAACAGTACCGACGTATCCGCTGACTGTTTTGGATTCAAAGTCACTTTGTCATAATCGTTCGTTTTAGACTTTAGTTAATGGATACATTTTGCAGTTTTAATTGTCGTTTCATTTCGTTGCACCATGATGCCGCGAGCTCGTTCTCCCACCTCGGTGGAATGCACACGATGGTACTAATCATAGGCAACGCCCAAACCAATGGCGTTTCTTACATAATGATTCTAATCGCAAGTAACGTCGAACCATTGTGTTCCTCTCTTAATGGTACTGATCACAAGTAATCTCCTGATTCCAGTTCACCCTCCCACTTGGTCACCTCTTTAACTCACCCCTTACGACAGGCAGGAAATACCGTGGATGTTTTCTTCGTCTACATCCCCCGTAGACGGAATTTTCTTCCGCAAGAATTCTTTTACGTGCCAGTAAATCTACCGACACGAGGCTGACGTATTTGAGCACCTTCGAATACCACCTGACTGACCCAAGATCGAGCCTGGAATCAAGAAACCAGTGCTTTAACAGTCTGAGTAACTCAGACTGGCCACTTTTATTTTGATAAATTTACTAAGCACCGCAAAGGCCATATGCTTTACGTCGCACCGACACAGATAGGTCTTATGGCGACAATGAGACAGGAAAGGCCCAGAAATTTTTACGTCCCAATAACTACTTTGACGGGTTTTGGAGACGCCGACGTGCCGGAATGTTGTACCGTACGACTTTTTAATGCAAGTAAATCTACAGACACGAAACTAGCGTATTTCTGCACCTTCAAATACCCCCGAACTGAGCCTCCATCGAACCTGCCAAGTTGGGATCAGAAGACCAGCGCTCTATCATCCGAGCTACTCAGCCCGGCATTAGAGCTTGGAGTGAATTGGTCGTTTGGTTAGGGGCGCGAAATTGTGAACTTTCATTGGGGAGATAGTGGGTTCGAACTCTCGGCAGCCCTGAAGATGGTTCTCCGTGGTTCCCCATTTTCACGTCAGGAAAATGCTGGAGCTGAACCTTTATTAAGGCCACGAACGCTTCCTTCTCAGTTCTACCCCTTTTCTCTCCCATCTTCGCCATAAAACCTATCTGCGTCGGTGCGACGTAAGGCCAATTTTGAAATGTCATCATATTTAGGACATTATACAACTGTCGAGATCCATATTTATAAACGATGAGAAGAATTTTTGGGCAGACATTATTGGTCAGTAGTTAATATTATTATTATTAATAACAATAATAATAATTATTATAATAATAATAATAATGGTATTTGCGTTTCGTCCCACTAACTACTTTTACGGTTTTCGGAGACGATGAGGTGTCGTAATTTAGTCCCGCAGGAGTTCTTTTTACGTGCCACTAAATCTACCGGCACGAGTGTGACGTATGTGAGCACATTCAAATACCACCGGACTGGGCCAGGTTCGAACCTGCGAGGTTTTAGTCAAGAGGCCGGTACCTCAACCGTCTTAGCCACACATCCCGGCATGAAGCACGAAATGTAGGTACGTTTAATTTATTTATTTGTATAACATTTCCATTATTCGTTTGAAGCAAAACGTTGCCTGTGCTTCGATAATTCAGTTCAATCCCATGTTTGCTTTCGTTGGCGTAAAGAACTGTCTTCTTTCTTCTACCGTTACGCAATGCACAACGGGGATCGTACCGTATTTTACGTCCCGCCGCGCCTATTCCAGACAATAATTATATCACACGCTCGTACAGGTCCCGCACCGACGCAGGGTTTCAGGTCATTTCCATACTCACTAGACCACGGGGCTGACAATCACAGATATCCCAATACCCTAAAGGACGTAACAGCAAAAGAACCAGTATTAACGCTGACAATTCGATACATCTCTAGGGTCTGTAAACGATAACTAGGTTTGCCTGAAGCCCCTATAACGGAAACTAAATACTAACAACAAAACCAGTCTGGCGAGAATGTAACGTAATATGGTATACACTGGTAGCAGCCTTCAGTTGTTATCGTAGTTCAGTTGTTCGTAAACATAAAACCAGTTTGGCAAGTATATTACGTAATATCTCTTGGCATTGCATAGGTAGCGTTCATCTGTTACAGTAGTACATTTTCTCTTAAACAGAAACAGAAACCAGTTTGGCACGGATGGCGCGTGACTTGCCTGTTATCAACGGAAAGCTATTCATTCACAGAACAAGGCATACTACCTATTCCAAAACATCCTATATTTCGCTCTCGAAAATAACTTCCGCGGATTACTAAAAGTTTGATATATAGTAGTTCGTCACATCGTTCTCTATTGCTACAAGAAATATCTTCACGAATACCCCTAACACTCTGTAGTATACGCTGGAATTGAAATGTAAATAAGCATTTGTCCATTATTTTGGCTTTTGTTCCGTGAAACACGTGCAAGTTCAGCAAATACCTACAATCTACGGCCACCAGTTTCCAAAGTTGAATTATGTAAACAGCAGAATATATTTGTTTTAGAAATACATTGACATTCAATAAGTGGGATAGGGAAACGGTGGTCGACACTCGTAAAACATTAAGACGTTATATGACACTCCCTAGGGCGGATGCACTCCTGAAGGCAGTCTACAAACCTACATGTTACCAAAGTAAGAAGACAGCCTACATTAAAATACAGGTAAATGCGACTCTACCGTAACCGTTACATCCTAGAAGAGAACGCTGGTGTTCTCCCGTCGCTACATGGAACTATGTTAACATGATTTCCACCTACATTAGATGCTGACCCAGCTCGCCTGTAACCTTAACCTCCTGTGAGGTGAACCTCAAGTGTCGCTGCACCGGATCAACTTCGACGTATGTAGATAATGTCCAAGATTACCCATATTGATAGGTGCGAGCTGGGCGATGATTGGTTGATTTCCTTTAAAAATTAGAAACAGAATTATTATTACTATTATTATGATTGTTCCATCAGTAAGGCATCTTCCTAGTGATACTACTACTACTACTACTACTACTACTACTACTACTACTACTACTACTACTACTACTACTACTACTACCATGTCCGTTGTCATGAACGCTGGCGATCACCCAAATAAAACACCTCTGTCTTCGGCTGATCTAAAAATACTGTTCATTATTACGACTCTGGAAAATTCCGCGATGGTTTAGGGCCATGACATCATTGGTCTACCAACCTTTACATTGGCCTCTACTTTATTGCCGTGTTTTCATATGTAATAACCTGTATTTACTACCTCGTTGCAACTGACCTAGATAAGTTGTTTTCTTGATTTTGTTGATGTTTACCAGTTCTACTAGATTTCTCCATAGTACCTCACAGCTCGTTCTTACAAACTTTACCTGCACAGGATATCACGAGCAACCTTCATTTCAAAAACACTTTGAAATACTCTAGTTTGTATTCACACTTAACAAGTCTTTATGCCTGTCTGTGCAATATACTCTTCTTCTTTTTTTTCTTCTTCTTCTTCTAATAATAATAATAATAATAATAATAATAATAATAATAATAATAATAATAAACCGAAGCGCCGCATTCCCCAGGAAGATGGAGCACTGGAATTCTAGACAGGCTGAGGTGTGTTTTCAGAGGCCCTGAGTAGCCGAAAAGGTGTGCTTAATAATAACATATATTATTTCTTTGACGTCCAGCTATCTTTATTTATGGTTTGCGGAGACGCTGAGGAGCCCAAATTTTATCTTGCAGGATATGGCACGGACCTATAGGGTTTCATTACCTCGAAATACCAATGGACTGAGCCGGGATCAAACACCCAAACTTGGGATCAGAAGCACTCTACTCTATTCTTCTTCTAAGTCTATTTTCATGAATATTTAGTGCTATGTTCCACTTGCTTCCCCTTTGATAGCATAGGATTAGGCGCGTTTCATGCCGGCACAGCAAGGATTTCGCGTGAATTGAAAGAATAACACCGAGTTACAAAATCAATTTTTTTTTCAAGGCTTATAGTTTTGATGGGTGATTGTAATGTAGTTTTGCCTCCTGTTTATGAATCTGAAATCAAATTTTATGAATCACGTAAGGATTTTACAGAATTTCAAATTAGGTACTTACTTAATCTATAATATCACTTACAGCGAAGTTTGGGAATTAAACACCAGTAAAGTAACTATAACTAAAAATAAAAAGAATCCAGAAAACAATTTATTATTTACCTTGTTTGTGAACATATAAAATTAAATTCTACAAATGGCAAGTCCAGGATATAATTTTCATATAAACTCTCTCCCTTTTGCAGCGGAAGTGTGATCTTCGTGATTGTCGGACGTGTTACAACTCCGGATTATCCCTCTTCATAGACCAGTAATAGTCAGCTAACATCACAGTGTTCCACCTGCCCTGATAACGTGTTCCTATCTCTTTCATGTCCTGGTAGAACCGCTCCCCATTTTCTTCACTAAAAACTCCTAATCGTCGCCATAAGACGTATCTGTGTCGGTGCGATGTAAAGCCCGTAGCAAAAAAAAATCTCCTAAGTTTTCAGGGAAAAAGTCGAGGTGACTATGAAAGAAATGTAGCTTGATACTCATATTACAACCGAAATTTTTCATAGCCATCAACATATCTTCTATGATTTTCTTGTAATCCGGGTGCTTGCTGTTCACCAAAAAACCGTTTATCACATTCTTGAAACCTATCCAAGCCAATCTTTCTTCAAAGGTCGTCAACGCCTCAAATTGTTCATCTCACATAGGACATAGGAATGTCAGGTTGTATGTAATTCCGTATCTGTGGTCCCACAAAGAATCCTTCTTTTTGTTTCGCATCAGACAGGAAGGAGAATTTCTGACAGATATACTTAAAACAGTCACCATCTTTATTCAGTCCCTTTACGAACTGTTTCATGATCCCTAGTTTAATATGGAGAGGTGGCAGAATGATTTTTTCTCGTTTCACCAAATATGATCTTATTATATTCTTGTCTCATGGATCCATTGTTGTTCTAGATGGCCATTCCTTTCTAACCTAGTGTGAATCACGTCTACGGTTGTCCCACAGGCAGAGGAAACATGGATACTTTGTGTAACCTGACTGTTGTCCAAGAAGCATTCCTATAAGTTAATAACATTGCAAGGGTTTCATAGTTTTCCTTCAAGACATAAGAATACGCTACAGGTATCGAACCATACCTATTGGTGATGTGTAAGAGTAAGAATACAGCTTTGATATTATTTACGGTTCCATCGATAAATAACCTCCATTCATTCTTGTTGTATGTAATTCCGTATACTGATACTACTCCCTCAATGTTCTTACAGTAAACAAGAGAACCATCTTCAGTGAAGTACTCACGAAATTCTTCTTCTCTTGTTCGGTACCAGGAAAATGTTGTACCTGGAGCTAGCAGTCTTTTCTCCTTTAAACGAGAACCCAGCGTTTGTGACAACTTCTTTGAGAGACCAAATCTCTTACCAAGTCGTTTTGTTCACATTGAGAAAACAACTCTGGTTGTAGCTCTTCTATGGTTATCAAGATTTCATCGCTGTCACTAGAACCAGGCGATGATGATGATGATGATGACAATGATGATTGCAGGGTTGCTGGTGGGTTACGCACAGGAATGTCAGGTCCATGTGGTACAGGTCTGATTGCTGATTTCAAGTTTGGATATGCAATGCTTTTAATAATTTTCGTGTTATGGCCTTCAACTTTTACCATACAAAAATAAAAATCATCGGTGTGATTTGTTTGCTCTCTCCACACCATCGGAATTCCAAAAGGTAACGACTTCTGCTTCCCCTGAGTCCATTTTCTTAATCCCGTAACACAAACCTTTTATCTTGGTCGCCTAACAAGACACCGAAATATCCAGGTAAGCTTTCTTTACGAATGACGTTATGTTCTCTCTTCTCGATTTCAAAGTCAATGAGCCGCAAATGAAACAACAGGAGTTGGGATTGTTTACACACTGTCGTCTTGAGGAACTCGCCATTTGTAGACTGATTTGTACTTGTAATACGCATTAAATAGCTATTTAGAGCTCGTTTCCAAACTAAACTAAACCAGTTGCAGTGTTCCTCTGTAAACATAGACATCAGACTATCGATTTACCGCAATTGATCGTTTTAGATTACTCTAACGTGCATATTTTATCGATTAGTGCACATTGTTACGGGCGAATACTTTTAAAAAAGGAAAATTATGTAATTACATAAAAACTGTGCGTGTTACAGGAAATCGGATACCATATTTGTAAACAGATCTAAAAGGTGATCTAAATACACAAATTTTTAGGTAAAGCCCGAAAATGATGTTATCTAGTGTAATTTTATATTCCCCCCACATTATTTCCAGTTCTTTTAACAGGTTTACAACACATGTAATCAGCCTGCTGTAATTTCTTGATGGATACAATACTTTTGCATCCATCTCTTGGCACAGGCCAGAGTAAATTGTAGCTTCCACCGAAGTCCCAGTCAACATCCATGGCTGTGACAATATGGAAGTTGCTGGGGTATGGGTAGTGCTGAGTAATGACACTCAGAGCATAACTAGTGCATCTGAGTGTTATGAAAGGTGCTGCTCATAGGGTCAGTCGTGCTGCAATAGTACTTTCTGACCCAGTGAGGAACGCAATGGCAAACTACCTCACTCCTCATCTTGCCTAGTACGCCTCATTTTGGTGGTGCCATTGGTTTTGGGGGTTTCCTTATAACCACATAACGTTTGCTGGTGCTATTTGAGGATCCAACCAGCCTCTAACAGATAGACAACACATGTAAAATTATTGATGTCATATACTTGTTTCCGACTCACCTACTACTCAGTCACACACGGGCTGAGTATAGATTCTCAACTGAATCAATTAAACTCGTGTGAAGTTGGAATACACAGCAGGTAGAAACCTCTCTCTCTCTCTTCTATACTTCAGGTATATTGATCATTAAGATCTTATGCCACATTGTCGTTTCCTACAATGGTCAGAGTTGGGTTATGCTGTCAACAGAATGACCCTTGAAGTGTCCGCAGCTATAACATTAACACTGTTATAGAACTGTATAAGCTGCTTGCCAGTTCGCACTGATATGTGCGCAGCGCTATTAAATTCCCAGGTGACTGTCTCCCGTGCGTCTTTTACTTTTATTCACAAACAAAACCACATCAATCGTTTGGCTCCAGCTGCTCACGACAATAACGGCAACTGATCCGCGCAGATCAAACGCCCTCTTAACAGAGAACCGTAAAATCAACAAACAAACCAACTACCGCTACAAGAAGGCATTCCTGCGCTCAGTCTTCAAAGGTTGCAGTCACGCCATCCACCTTGGCGTGATGCTGCTGACATGACTCGCAACAACTTTCAATGCTGTGAAAGTTGGAAAAGACTGCTGCGAATCTTCATCAGGCCTGTCCCTTCACAACATGTTTTCAGGTGCGCTGCTAGTGGATTTCATCAACCGCCCAGGTAGTGGGTCACTCTTACCGGAGTTCGGATAGGCCATGGAACAGGCAGAGACTCACTCTGCAAGTAGAACCTCACCGGAATGCAACTGTGGTGCCGCACGACAAACCATCACATTGTCGGCAGCTGCAAGCTTGCTCGGGTAGCTGGGCTGATTTCTTGATTCCATCAGAGGCAGTATTACAGTGGATGGAAGGGCTGTAGATCCTTATCTGAAATATTGTTTTCTTGTTATTTTAATATAACCAGATTTTACGCCATACGCTAAAAGAACAAGTCCTCTTGCATTCTATATAACTCTATGATACTTAGAGACTAACTCAATGAGTTAATTAATGTTATTGACGTTTACGTCCCACTAATTACCTTTTGATAGTTTTTGGAGACGCCAAGGTGCAGGAATTTTGTCCCGCAGGAGTTCTGTTACGTGCCAGTAAGTCTACCCACACGAGACTGACGTATCTGACGGACTAAGCCAGGGTGGAAGCTGCCAAGTTGGGTTCACAAGTTCAGCGCCTAAACAATCTGAGACGCTCAGCCCAGAAACTCAAAAGGTAATTGTCATTCTAAAGTAGAAAGTTTCACTTATTTCTTGCATTTCTTCGAGCATTACTAACAGGCCTGTTACGGAACTATCGAACAAAACAAAATAACACGCAAAACAGAAACGAACAAGTGCGGAAGTATTTTGCTTATAGCCTCCATTTTTGGTAATAGTCTCCTTGGTTGGTACGAGAGCTATTTCCAGTGATGATTAGTATGACATTAGTTAACCCTCTACCGGGCGAGTTGGCCGTGTGGTTAGAAGCGCGCAGCTGTGAGCTCGCATCCGGGAGATAGTGGGTTCGAACCCCACTGTCGGCAGCCCTGAAAATGGTTTTCCGTGGTTTCCCACTTTCACACCAGACAAATGCTGGATCTGTACCTTGATTAAGGCCACGGCAGTTTCCTTCCCATTCCTAGGCCTTTCCTATCCCATCGTCGCCGTAAGACCTATCTGTATCGGTGCGACGTAAAGCAATTAGCAAAAAAAAAAAAAAAAACAGCTAACCCTCTGACGAAACAGCTCGGTGAAACTTGTGACTCGCAACAACGAGTGAAAATAGTACTATTAGAATATTAACCCGAAGTTAAAAGAACATGTTAAGGATACATTTAACCCTCCTTCATGAATCTGGAACTAGAGGAGTTACAGGAACCTGTTACGTAATAAGCATGGTCAGGATTTTGATGACCCAAAAATCTTTAAAAATGATCTATAAAATGACAGGAAAATCCAGTGGAATAATCCAGAAACATTTTTTTTTTGCTAGGGGCTTTACGTCGCACCGACACAGATAGGTCTTATGGCGACGATGGGACAGGAAAGGCCTAGGAGTTGGAAAGAAGCAGCCGTGGCCTTAATTAAGGTACAGCCCCAGCATTTGCCTGGTGTAAAAATGGGAAACCACGGAAAACCATTTTCAGGGCTGCCGATAGTGGGATTCGAACCTACTATCTCCCGGATGCAAGCTCACAGCCACGCGCCTCTACGCGTACGACCAACTCGCCCGGTAATCCAGAAACATTAAAAAATGACAAATTATAAGTGAAATTTTAAATAGAATTTTCTAATCGAGTTGGTGTACGCAATATTTATGATATAGACATTTTAATAAGCTCTCGGTCTTCTGCCAGGTCATTTTTATTTTATTTTATGTAATACTTCCTCTCATGCAGAGGGTGCCTTACGACAAAGTATACTTTTACATCTATTTTTAGAAAAGAAATAGATATACTTGAGAAACAGGTAAATTGTTTACGTTTCACAGGGAACTTTGCTCCACGACTTCAGAAGAAAATCTCGGCTTTTCACAAGGAAAAGTTGGAGGTGTCTCTCCTGGAATGCAAAAATTTCCAAAAAGTAAGTGGTAAACAAAGTTTCTTTAGTCCCGGGACTGACAAAGCGTTGTGAAGATTCTCAAGTGTCCGTAGTCATCCTCACTTTAAACCTGCGATAATACTCCAATACCACACGTGTAATTGCTTCAAAATCCTCAAACATGCAAGAAAATGACTCAAGAAGTATAAAATAGTCTAATAAATTCCATAAAATGACCAAATAATGACATGCAATTTTATAAAATGGCCTTAAAATAAAAAATAGCAAAAATGACCTAATAAATTAGCATTTCTACAATGTGGGAACTATAATAACGATTAGTTAGTAATATCTGTTGTGAACCAGTTAAACTCCTAGCCCATGTAATAATAAAATTTCGCTTTTGATTCGCTTTTTAACGCAGCGGAAATAACAAATACATAATCATGGCATCTCCACATAGTTCAAGCCTGTAGACTGAAAACGGATCCCGTATACCACACACCTGTGCGTACAGTACTGTGCAATTAAGTAAGTCAGATTTTTCAAATATTTCGGCGACGTTTGTCTCGGGAACACCAATAGCACCATTGCAATAGGTACTTTAAGCAACCAATCCACACCATTTCCATTCCAACAATTCTCTACCAGAAAAAGTGAAATTTGAGGTGGTTCGAGATTATCAGTATGACCGTCATGAAAAAAGTCACCAGACTATTTTAATGAATTCTTCGATATTGGCAACATTTTTGACACGCTTTGAACGCAGGGAATCACAAACATTGTGGCAAACAATTTGTGAAGTATTTAGCTGTCTCTAGCAATATCAAATAATTGTACGAGTGAACTGCCTGATTTAAAGATTTAGATTCCTTTGCAGTATATAATTCTGAATAATATGTACATAAAAACCACTGACTACCAGATCTCCAGATCCAAACGACATAGAAAGCTGAAACTAGGAACATAGATTCATCATCTGCCCTGGAGGTGCACTAAGAAAGTATATTTCACCATTCAGTTTCACTCCTAGATTTAGGCCCTTTGCCCAATAGCATAGGCGAAAATGGAATTTGTCGTACAAGGACGAGACAAAGCACATTTTAAGACATTTTAAGGAACGAGTTTCGATAAGTCCCTACAGGACGAAAAACTACGTTTTAAGGCTTTAAAACCGACCATTTTTGAAATAATGGCACCACACTGCCACCGCTCATCGGTCTGAGTGCTCCAGAGCACATGTTGACAGACTCACGAACGAAGCGAGATTGACAACTTCCGCTTGGGCGGATTGCCCAAGACATGTAGAAAGATTGCAGGTAGAAAATATTACAGAATTGTGTGAGAGAATTTTACGGTCATACAGCTCATTGAAGTAACTTCCATTCGTCATACACTTCTCCTTCTTCTTATTATTCTCTTCTACTTCTTCCTTTCCTTAATACATTCGACCTTTTCAGACTCACTTTGGCCACAACGCTATGTTTCTAACAGATTCCCCTTTCTGTTTACCTACAGCTCATGTATAATGTATTTTCTGTTTCTCACAGCTGACTCTATTTTACTTTTATTTTCCTTAATAGAAATCGTTAGGCATGGAGCTCATTCCTATTGGAAGCGTAATGGTACTTCAACGTGTTGTACCTACGAATGGAGACGGGGCCTGTTTTTATCTATTCCCTACCTTACTTAATGTAAGGCACTGTCTCACTGGCCGAATAGCCTTAGGGAAGGAGCTATTCTCACGCCGGATAATGACAGAGCAGCAATCATCAAAGATTCCTTATTGGACAAACTTCCTGTTAAGATGGTGAGACCGGGCGAGTTGGCCGTGCGCGTAGAGGCGTGCGGCTGTGAGCTTGCATCCGGGAGATAGTAGGTTCAAATCCCACTATCGGCAGCCCTGAAAATGGTTTTCCGTGGTTTCCCATTTTCACACCAGGCAAATGCTGGGGCTGTACCTTAATTAAGGCCACGGCCGCTTCCTTCCAACTCCTAGGCCTTTCCTATCCCATCGTCGCCATAAGACCTTTCTGTGTCGGTGCGACGTAAAGCCCCTAGCAAAAGATGGTGAGATATAAGTCTGTGGACTCAGTGGTGATAGAAGACGTGGTCCACTACCCTGTAGAGTTATTCCACGTTTTAAATATCGACAAGGTTTTCCACATCGCAATCTTGAAGTTGCAAAGCTGCTACGGAATCTGATACCTCCTACGCTTTGTATTGGCAACAGTTTTCATCTTCCGCATTCCTTTGATTCCCTCAAACTCCCACTTTCAATTCACACGACTGCAATTCCCCGTTAAAGTACGCTTCTCAATGACAATAAACAAAGCTCAGGGGCATTCTTTGAAAGTTGCTGATGTGGATTCAAGGAATAATTATTTTTCCCATGGTCAGCGATGTTATTATGCAGCTACAGGGGCGAACGAGAAAGGAAGTTTTATAAAACAACCTGCCTTCAACAACCACCTTGGACAACATGACTTAGACGGCAGTAGAATTGAACTGTGACTGGCTGTAGGCCATGGAGCCGACCATTATAATGAGAATTTCAAAAGTCGAGTGTGACCGGCAGTATGCGAGGAGGCCTGTCATTATAATGAAAATTCTCCAACTCGATTGTGCCTGGCAGGAGGAAACGCGGGCCTGTCATTATTATGAAAACTCATCAACTCGAATGTGACTTCAACAACAACCTTGGACAGTAAAATTTGAACGGCAGTGGGCAACGGGGTCTGCATCTGTAATGACAACTACTCAATTTAATTGTGACTGGCTGTGGGCAACCCAACTCGAATGTGACTGGAAGAAGGAAAGGGCCTTTGTAACAATGAAAGCACCAAAAATCGATTGTGATTGGCCGTAGACATGGGGGCCTGCCATCATAATCTAAACTCCCTAAGTCGACTGTGACTGGTAGTAGGAAATGGTGCCTGCCAGTATAATGAAAACTCCCCAAACCTGATTTTACATGAAATACGACGTATATTGATCTCTCCGTGGTGTTTCTCGGGTAACGCTATGAGCAATGCGATATAATGAAATTATACTCACAATGTGGATGTTATATTAGCTAAAAATATGTATACAATGTCTAATTCCGTAGCGAAGCACAGGTACATGAGCCGATGACTTCATTGCTAAGTCATTGAAAATATCAATCGTCATATTTTAAAATACAAATTTAAGTATGTATTTTTTAACCTGATAATCTGATATTTCAGGAGCTTTTATAGCAACAAATCTGTGTTGGTCAGCGGTGACATTAAATAAAAAGGGTTGGGGGTGGAATGATCGGACTATAACGCTTATTGTGTGAGACATAAATCGAAAATCAACGCAAGTCAAAGAGTAAATCCTACGTTAATCATACAACATTCTTATAATATATGCTATTAGTTCATACATATCGCTATAGATCGCCACGGTATCTCTAGACACTGCCCTGGCTTACCTGAAACAAGAAAAAGTAACAGATCAGTTTTGTTATATACAATACATACATACATACATACATACATACATACATATACACAATACATACATAAACTTTTACGTCTTTGAAATATCAGTCTGCAAAAGCATTTGAATTACGTAAGCGCCTCCACAATCCTTCATTTGTATCTAGTAGTTCTATGGCCTCGTTCAGGTCCAAATTTCTTATTAAAAAATATGAAAGAAACTGAGTCTCCTTTTGCTTCTCTTACCCCACCGCTTTGTCCATTATTATCATAGATAAACCACACTCCTCCATTCACCCCTGCACTAGAACACTGTACATACGCCCAGATTCACGTATAGACTTCATTCTTAACTTAGCCTCGATATCCTCTTTCCAAGCACTCTCTTTTCATTGGTCCCACTACTTTGTACAAGCTAACCTTTCTGCTTCATTACTTCCGAATATTATGAATAAAATATCCTGAGTCCCTACAGCTTTCATTTCTATACTGCAAACTTGGGCTGGAAACAGATCGACTAAAGATAATTATTTCCGATAGCCCACTTCTTTCATATACACTGACTGACAGAGCAAATGCAACACCAAGAAGGAGTGGTTCGAAAGGGATGAAAGTTGGGGGAAAAACAGAGACGGCACGGACGAATAATTGATGTTTATTTCAAACCGATATGCAGGTTATACAATGCGCACGGCATCGACTCAGTAGGATGTAGGACCACCGCGAGCGGCGATGCACGCAGAAACACGTCGAGGTACAGAGTCAATAAGAGTGCGGATGGTGTCCTGAGGGATGGTTCTCCGTTCTCTGTCAACCATTTGCCACAGTTGGTCGTCCGTACGAGGCTGGGGCAGAGTTTGCAAACGGCGTCCAATGAGATCCCACACGTGTTCGATTGGTGAGAGATCCGGAGAGTACGCTGGCCACGGAAGCATCTGTACACCTCGTAGAGCCTGTTGGGAGATGCGAGCAGTGTGTGGGCGGGCATTATCCTGCTGAAACAGAGCATTGGGCAGCCCCTGAAGGTACGGGAATGCCACCGGCCGCAGCACATGCTGCACGTAGCGGTGGGCATTTAATGTGCCTTGAATACGCACTAGAGGTGACGTGGAATCATACGCAATAGCGCCCCAAACCATGATGCCGCGTTGTCTAGCGGTAGGGCGCTCCACAGTTACTGCCGGATTTGACCTTTTTCCACGCCGACGCCACACTCGTCTGCGGTGACTATCACTGACAGAACAGAAGCGTGACTCATCGGAGAACACGACGTTCCGCCATTCCCTCATCCAAGTCGCTCTAGCCCGGCACCATGCCAGACGTGCACGTCTATGCTGTGGAGTCAATGGTAGTCTTCTGAGCGGACGCCGGGAGTGCAGGCCTCCTTCAACCAATCGACGGGAAATTGTTCTGGTCGATATTGGAACAGCCAGGGTGTCTTGCACATGCTGAAGAATGGCGGTTGACGTGGCGTGCGGGGCTGCCACCGCTTGGCGGCGGATGCGCCGATCCTCGCGTGCTGACGTCACTCGGGCTGCGCCTGGACCCCTCGCACGTGCCTCATGTCCCTGCGCCAACTATCTTCGCCACAGGCGCTGCACCGTGGACACATCCCTATGGGTATCGGCTGCAATTTGACGAAGCGACCAACCTGCCCTTCTCAGCCCGATCACCATACCCCTCGTAAAGTCGTCTGTCTGCTGGAAATGCCTCCGTTGACGGCGGCCTGGCATTCTTAGCTATACACGTGTCCTGTGGCACACGACAACACGTTCTACAATGACTATCGGCTGAGAAATCACGGTACGAAGTGGGACATTCGCCAACGCCGTGTCCCATTTATCGTTCGCTACGTGCGCAGCACAGCGGCGCATTTCACATCATGAGCATACCTCAGTGACGTCAGTCTACCCTGCAATTGGCATAATGTTCTGACCACTCCTTCTTGGTGTTGCATTTGCTCTGTCAGTCAGTGTACAACAGCGTTTGCCGCACCTGGGAGCTCACTGCATTGTGTACTTTGCACCTTAAATCGATTTCACTTAGTATACTGCCATCGTGAAAGAACACTCAACCAAAATGGAATGGTCCCCCTGTTCTAGTTTCGCAACACCCACTTGACATTCTGTCCTCTCAAGGTTCTTCCTATCTCACGTAACTTGAGCCTCATAAATTCAAAGCAGTTCCTGTTTTCGATCTGTGGCCACAATTTACTGCCCAAATAGGTAACCATAACCTTTCTAAACTAAGCTTTAAGAGAGTTACATCATGACAGAAAATCAATTTCTTAAACGAAATATCTCACAGTGGCTCGACTACACAGTCGTAGGTATAACTGAGTAAGACTCAGTGAAGCTCAAAACATATTGAACCCTCCCATGAGGTGAAATCCGTCGAGAACAATATGACAGGGATTTTAGGGCACAAGTAGAAAATGCCTTGTACAAAGTGGTGGAACAAATTAAAGTATGGTACTTGTAAAGAGGATATCAAGGCTAATTTAAGAATGAAGTGTCCAGATGAAACTGGGGGTATAGACCGGGTTCTGGTGGGGGTCGTGTGAGTCAAATGGAGGAATATCGTACAAGCCTCCAGGATCAAAATATTATGATTAGAAAACAATACACATATACTTCATTATGGTGACGAAGATTTCAAATATATTTGAAACGAAGTTTCTCTCAAATTGTCATATGTTGAATCTGAAAAACAACTCCGGATCATAAAACGTCGACAGGAAATAAAATAGAAATAACCTAGAAAAGGGAATTCCCAGCATGCAGAGGAGAACCTTCGACTAACCACCTACAGTTCATTCTTACTTTGCGTACACCAGATACTGTAAAATAAGACCGAACTACATGTTTATTGGTCAACCGAGTTCTGTAGATTTTGAAGTATGAAAGGTGACTCTAAAGTCCAGAATATTATAATTCTACAAAACGAAAATTTCTCTCTCGCCTCATAATGCAGACAGATGAACCTCGGATGAGAACCAGCAAAAAAACTGGCTATACAAGACGAGCGAGCAGATAAAATATAACGGCCAAGTTTTCAAGAACCATCATGATGCCTAAATGATTCAGCTGATTGTCGTTACTGCATAATAACGTGAGAGATAAGAGAAAGATGGTAGGGAGAGGTTAGTAGTACCCGGGTCGTGTAGACATTCGTTCAAGATCGAAACCCCCGAAAATCTTAAATAGACACTGGTCGTGATGGAGAAGTGGAAATTGAAGGTAAGATGGACTTTCAATACACAGATGTCCGAAATAATAAGCCATGCGTAAATGGATCGCGAAACAGCGCCACCAAACATTATTTGAATATAAGAAAAACCACAAAAACGGATGATGATGCAGTAACTAGACGTATTAGCCAAGAGAAGCAGCGATATATGGCAAACATAAGTAGTATTTCAGCACAACATTACCTTTGAGTAACATCTCTCGTAGCATCCAGGAGCACTGGTCATATTGTAAAGGCATTTACGCAACGGTTCCAATATGACAGTGGTCCCCACACCATCACTCATATGTTAAGAGATATTTCAGTGGAACAAGTTAATTTTTTTCTCTGGACTACGTAAAGAGATGTGCAAAGATACTGTATCCATGAAACTACCAACAGGAAAATATTAGCATGCTGAAGTCGAAATAACTATTACGGTTAAATTAAACTCTACCACAAGGAAAGGACTACATTAAACGGGCAAGAAATTCCTGGGACATGTAAGCTACAAAACAATAATAATAATAATAATAATAATAATAATAATAATAATAATAATAATAATAATAATAATAATGTTATTTGTTTTACGTCGCACTAACTACTTTTTAAGGTCTTCGGAGACGTCGAGATGCCGGAATTTAGTCCCGCAGGAGTTCTTTTACGTGCCAGTAAATCTACCGACGCGGGAAGCTACAAAACAGTGCAAGGACATAGCTTTAAGAATATAGCCCGTTAACATAATACTCAGAGGACTTTAGAACCGACTGACATCTAGGATACAAATTTTAAAGACCAACGCGCGTAACTGAAAGAACAATTGGAGCCAATTAGTGGAGAATTGAGTATGAGAATTTAATTTAAAGTCGACCCTAACGTACTCTTACTTCGTTGCTATCCGTTTATTTCTCCCTTTCACTGAATACAAATCCTTGCACAAATAATGAATGGGACACACAAAAAACAGTACTTAAGAGCGTAGGTCTTTCTTTCATTTCACTGCAGATGTTGGCCAACAAGTTATACGGAGCGCCTTGCTTTATACAGTACCGCCTGACTGTGTGCTGCTGAAAAGTATATCTTGTCCCTGACTGTGTGCTGCTGAACAGTATGTCTTGCCCCTAAATAACCAACACGCCAGGAAACGATTTAATGAGCTATAATTTTATCTCGTAAGGTCATAAACCTGCATACATGAGTAGAGAGAAAATTAATGCATTCAAGTCAGTCAAGAGTGAAGCAATCTTGGTGTCCTTTTTAGTAATCAAAGCGATTTACCTTTCAATAAATATCGTCAATAAGGCATCTCAAAACGCAGGTTTCCTGAAAATAAATTTCAGGAATTTTAAATCTATTGTCTAAATGAAATTTTGTATTTCTCACTCATACGGCCGAGTCTACAGTACTTCTCTGAGGTGTAGATCCTTTCACAGCAAAAATTAATTAAAGTCCAAAGCGAGTAGAGAGGATTCACAAAACGTAACCGATAGATGATATGTTTTGTACAAAGAAGCATACTGAGTCACGTAGAACTCGGCATGCCAATACACGTTTCACACACGAATATATCACTCATTTCCTATATCGCAAATTCGTATAAGACGGTGTTGTAATGTTAAGCTAGTTGTGAGCTCAACCTAAACCGTAGTGTTAAGCACTGGAAATAATTAATTTGTACGTGAATTTGTATATGATGGTGCTTGATTTAGAATGTTAAACTAGTAGTACTTCTTATAACATATTCTTCCCATGGTATTCCTTGTTGTACTCATGTTATTGTTGTTGGGTAATTATGTTTTAACTTCACTTTATTATCACACTGCTGAAAGTAATCATTGTCACTGTGATATTTCCCACTTGCGATGTCTTTGTCAATTACAATAAAATTGTCCTAATTTACTCCAGTTGCTACCAATTTATGTTACTTCCCGTAACACTAGACAGATTGTCACCACTCACTTCACCAAGCGCAGGACTGAATCGCACTGGAACTCTTGGTTTGTGCAGTCCTAAAAATGCATACATACATATGTTATCTTTATAGACTGTTATGCCTTTCAGCGTTCAGTCTGCAAACCTATGAGAATTTATTAAACGTCGCCACAATCCTCGATTTGCAACTAGTGTTGTGGCCTCATTTAGTTCTATACCTCTTATCTTTAAATCGTTAGAAACCGAGTCTAATAACCATCGTCGTCTTGGTCTACCTCTACTTCTCTTACCCTCCATAGCAGAGTCCATTATTCTCCTAGATAACCTATCCTCCTCCATTCGACTCACATGACCCCACCACCGACGATAGGATAGGAAAGGGCTAGGAGTGGGAAGGAAGCGGTTGTGGCTTCAATTAAGGTAAATCCCCAGCATTTGCCTGGTATGAAAATGGGAAACCACGGAAAACCATCTTCAGGGCTGCCGGCAGTGGGATTCGAACCCACTATCTCCCGGATGCAAGCTCATAGCTGCGTGGCCCTAACCGCAGAGCCAACTCGATCGGTAGAGAAAACGACGAATATGTCATTAGAACAATTAAAATATTATAGGCTATAAGCCTCCTATATAATCTGAATTGTATATATTTGTGTGTTTCATATGAGAGCAAGAGCACGTAAAAATACATGACGTACACTTGCGTAAAAGAAGAATGAGCGCATGGCATTTCATGTTAACCGGATTTAATATTTTATCAGAAAATAATTCACCTCCTGTCCCCATGTATACCACAACAAACATTATAGCCATAGACTGAGTTGTTTCTGAGAAAAGTGCACCTCCGAAGAACTTACACAGGAACACGCACTTCTCACTTTTTAGCGACTGTACACAACTATCACATAAAATACGGACAACTGGGTCAAGGAAATCAACTACGAGTATATTGTTTCTTTAGTAAATTTCTTCCACTACTTAATACAGATTCAAACTCCGCACTCTATCGAATATTTTATAATTTGTAGAAATGGGGAAATTCAAATCCTATGAGACTAAGCATGAGATCGAGAACTAGGAAGCTGATGTACGGTACCACACCACATGCTCACCAAACGCGGATCATACATTACTTTTTATTTTACTCGGGATTTGGTGTCTTACTAACTCAGAAAGGTTTCCGTCGAAGATACGATAAGGAAAATAGCACAGAAAGCAGCTGAAGTCCAAAATTATTATTCCCGTCATTCCCAATTAAAAAAGTGTTTGAACTTGTTAGTATTGTCTCACGGGTTCCACTTTTTCCCCTTCTTTTCCTTCCAGACTCACTTCATGAATGTTCTTTTTTGCGTTCTCCTGTCCATTGTTTTCCAGCGTACGTTTCAGTTTTATAGCAGAGCTCATACGGCTTCATGAGTTCTGATATGTTCTATAGCGTTTACTTTTTGCTAAATCCTGCTTAATTTCTACTAAAGAGCTGATCTTGACGTTCTTCCAATTGATTAAAATAAATGTAACTAAATCTGTTATTATCCATCCTACAGATGTAACCATATAATTTTAAGAAACTCCTACGTACGCCATCAGTAAACTTGCTATGTATACGTATTTAGTTTTTCTTTTAATCCATATGCCACCTATCGGATGTATGCATAAGTTATTTCCGCTTTTTGTGGTAAAAGAACCACGTAATTTTCAAGGGAAAATCAGTTTTGATTATATAAAATATTGGCCATCGGCTTCTACACACTTCGCCCATCTTTCAGTTAAGTTATGAATACCATGCCAGAAAAACTGCTTGTATACGGCGGCAAACCATTCGTCTAGCCAATTTCCAACTTCCTCGAAATTGTTGAAGTGCTTCTCTGCGAGCAAAGAGGTGATATTCAGATGGCGCTAGGTCGGGAAAGTACGGTGGGTGCGGAAGGATGTCCCATTCAAGCGATTTCAGGGTGTCTTTCTCTCGTTTTGCTGTGTGAGACGGCGCATTGTCGTGTAACAAAATCACTTTGCCATGTCTTCTGGCACATTCTGGTAGCCTTTCGATCAATTTTGATTGTTCTTGTGACACATTTAATGTTTGTGACAATTGCGGTTGAGTTTGAGTTGGGTTATCATCCAGTAACGCCTGCAATTTCTCGCCTTCGCACTTTTATTGGCTACCAGATCGCGCACTGCATTTCATATTGCAATCATCACGTTTAAACTGTCGAAACCATGTCACACGTGTTCTAATCGATTGAGCGTATTCGCAAATGTTTCTGCAACCAACCGATGACTTTCCATAGCCTTTTTACTTTGGTTAAATAAGAAAACCTATGCGTGCCGAAAATGTTCTTTTTCAGGCACAAACGTCGACATGATCACTGAACGATACAACACAGACGCTAGTGTTTGGCTGACTCAACTTGTGTGTGCTGGTAGGTTAATGTCAGACAAACAAACTGACGTATGTGTCAAATGCATCATAAGCTGCGTACTGTTCGCTGGCGCCATTTCTTAGTGAAACTTATGCAAACACCTGGTACATGAGTTGGACCATATATTTTTCTAAGAATTTTTCGTTCTTGCTTTTCAATTCTATGAATTTTTCATCCCATTGGCAAACTTTACCCGTTTTTCAGAAAACTAGCTCCCAGCATTTGGTCTCACAAGTCATTTACGTGCCATAAAATCCACCGAGACGATCCTGGCGTATTTAAACAGTTTCAAATATCACCTGTCTGAGCAGGAAACACATCCACCAACTTTAGTTCAGAGAGCGAGCGCTCTGCGGTCTGAGCCACGCGCTGGTATGGTTTTTCTTCCAAATCTCCAGCCTGGAAGGTATACAACTGCCCAACGCACTAAATGTACAACGGGCAGTTTCTGCGGGTGAACAAGGCGCTGTTGACTGTTGAGACGTTCTATTCTCAGCATGAGAGTAGTCCCTACTTCATACGTAGCTCGATTGCATATCCCAGTTGATAACCTCACGAATAATGAACAGCTAAATCGCCCGAGGCCTGTTATAATATAGATAGGTAATCAAATAATTCATGATTCACTAGACAATGTTACGGTTAACGTAGAGAGTGTTACATAGGAATAAATCATAGTACAGTTTCTGAAGAGTAAGGAGTTACCGAATTTTTACTAGTAGTCCACGCGTTCCTTCGTCCAAATCTGCTGCTATACCTTATTCATGAACTGGGGACAGTGATGGAGGTGGACTACCACTAGCAGTGCTCCTCAAACAACGGGAGCACAGAGTGGAAGCAAAATACCTCGGAATGCATAATGAACGTCACAAACAATAAGCTGACACGGAGAGAGATCTCATGATAAGATAGCGGACGAGCGATCACTGCCATAATGTACAGCGTGCTATCTGAGGCGGCCAAATTACTAAAAGAGCATATCGCATCACCGGTATATTTTATAAAACCGACGTTCTACTGAAGGACTAGAAAATATGGTAAAAAATGCAAAAGAATCGAGCTGAAAAGTATTAAACTCAAATTCCTTCAGACATTCCCTACGCAAGCCCTACAAAATCAAAAGCAGGTAATGTGATATTGGCCTAAGACATGCTTCCGTCGCTCAGTGCAACAAATAACTCATATGCAGGGTCAAGCACCAACAAACTGTAAGAAGTTGTTCAGGGATAACTTCTGAGTATATTGGTATAAGGGGCCTTTGATCTCAGGTGTTTCGTTACAGAATAATTGAAGGGCTCATTTCCAAAGTGATGCATCTCCAAGAAATGAAGTTTTTCAGAAAAAGGAATTTCTTAATAAATGGATTCCGAATATACTAAGCGACTTCATTTTTTCTATGCAGCTACATCACTTTAAACAAAACACGCTTGGCATGGTGCCTAAAATCCTAGTGTAAATAATACCACCGAAATGAGGGGGAGAGTCTTGGATTTACGTCACTTCGGAGCTAAAAGGGGGCTGGAAATCCAAATGATGCGGCACGGCGCAAACTATGTTACATTTTAGATTCTAAAACATTCAAATATAATGCTTAATGATATATTTAATCAAATACGTCAAATATGCTGTGTTTATTCACAATTTATGAATTTCAAAAATCTTATCATACGAATAGAAAATAAAAAAGCCTACAGTTCAGAAGAATATAAATTTAATTTAACAAAACCTAACATATGATTGTTAATAAACATGGCTCACTTTCTTGAGTTATATCTCGTATTTTAGAATACGTGTACTTTTGGAAAAAATATGTTTGGAAGGACCTATTAGTCCCTACACTTTCACACGTTCAATAAATTCACAAAATAAAAATATCATTATTACATTCGAGTTGAAGGACAAAATGTGTTTCTCTGTGGATTTCAATATTCAGTATATGAAGTAGAAGAAAGCACCATATCATAAAATGTCATCGCAGGATGTCCTTCGTATACACTTAGTTTACCGATGAAACTCTTAACATCCATTACCCAATGGCACTTGTTGTACTAATATTCGCCACTATTACAGAAAACCGTAGACAAATTATGAAACCACGAGTGAAGGAGCAGAGTCCTACCACAATCGGTAAGTGGTCACGTGATATGCTATTGGTCGTGTGGTGTTGCGTCACTTTGGAAATCAGCGAAATAAGCCCTTCAATGGCATTTCGTTTGGTTGTTTGCACCAGTTAACTTTGTACCTCTACTGCACTGACAATAATAAATGGTAGCTCTTGACGAACATCTGGGTGTCAGAATTTTGTCCCACAGGAGTTATTTAACGTGCAGGAAACCAACGATGCCGTGATCATGACGATCGACATTTTGAAAAATACCTGTAACGGACAGTTCTTCATTTGTTACGTACTGTGCTGACAGAACAGATTGAACACACTGTGACCAAAGTGTACGTGTTTCGTCTGAGGATCGTTGCACGACCCTATGTTTTGTGTGGTACGTTTTGATTACTGCATATTACAGGCTTTCTCATTGTTGTCAAGGTATTTGAATAGAAACAAGGATGAATAGGGCAACAAACCGAGTAAATCGTAATTACATCATTACTCTGGAACGAACAAGCACGAGTCCCTTATACCAACATAGTCAGAAGGCACCTCTGAACAACCTCCGAAAATTTGTCGGTTGAAATTGATTTCCGCCTGTATATATTTTCTAAGATCGGCTAACAATTTGTGAGTAAAAACGAGGATGCTGAATTCTAAATGACAGCCAAATTATTAGAAATATACTACTATATACTATAAAATTACTAATCTTGAACATTCCTTCATAATAATTATTACCCCCAAAACACTTTTTGGAGGAATTAAGAATATTTAATAATTAATATTTCAAAAACCGACTTCAAATAAAGTCACAACAAATTCAGGTCTAACTTATCTTTCTTTACAATATGATTTCTTTCTTTCATTTGATATAGCTATTGACAATCTTTATAACACCTAGGTACAGTAATAATGCAATGCCCAGAAGATGTACAACACACACTGGAATAAAGAAAGCTGCAAAGTTTTCAATACTCGAGTCAGTCTAGAGCAAAATTTAAAAAAAAATTACTTGATAGTGCTGTTCAGTGTGGCCATGTTAACAGAGCGATAACGACAAATTCCTGGTTCGCCGATTACAATTATTGGAAGTTTTTCACACACTTGAATGTGGTGTAGAAAATGTTGTTATTAATGGCTCAAAACTTGTGAGACATGACTGGTTATATAAGAATCCACTAGATGTTAAATATCAGGATTGTCTCTAAGGAGCAGGAAAGGTGACAATAGGCGGTTCCTTTCTCATGTTTGCTTGTTTGTTTGTTTCTTTACTGAAATCTCATTTCGAAGGAAGGTGTGATCCCATCAGTTTGCTCTCACCCTAACCATAACTGAAGAAACTTACTGGTAAAATAAGGAGAATGACAAATTTCTGTTGATTTCCTGACACCCATACGGTAGCAATATTCTGCCTGTCCCCTAAAATTCCTACACGAACTAACCTTGCACGTTAAACCTTCACAGAATTCATCACAAGGAATGGCTGGAAAAGGAAACCACTTATCCTTTTGAGAAAATGGAATGGTCATAAATATGTTTCCCGGTCATTGCCATCCATCAAGGGATGCTAATTCCAGAAATAGGCTACACGGCTGCTATGGTTACACTTCCGTCACACGTTTTGTCGCGTCACGTTAGACAAATATTTGGATGACCTCCAGCCGTAAGGCATATTTATGTCAAAATAAATGGCATTCCTAGTATCGCTCATACCATAGAAACTTTCAAATTGGCAAGCCCAAAGATGAGACAAACATATTTTGGAAGTAAGAATGTTGTATTCCATACCAGAAGATATGAGCCAGATACTGTACGCTGCAAACACGAATTGCCAACATGCAAAGATCTCACCTTCATATTTATTTATTTATTTATTTATTTATTTATTTATTTATTTATTTATTTATTTATTTATTTATTTATTTATTTATTTATTTATTTATTTATTTATTTAACAAACTGCAAGTGGTACATATAAATAACAAGTGTCCGAACTGCGAGTTGTGAGATTGTCCACATTCACAGTCACATCATCGTATACTGTACGCCACTTGGTTATCTTTCCGTCAATATTTCGTAGGAAGAAATCAAAACAGATATTTAATATAGTTTTGTGTGTGTGTGTGTGTGTGTGTGTGTGTGTGTGTGTGTGTAACTTCAATATTATTCTTACACAAAATTATATTAAGTTAACACTGATAGTTTAAATAATAATAATTTCGTGTGGCTATTTCTAGCCGAGTGCAGCCCTTGTAAAGCAGACCCTCCGATGAGGGTGGGCGGCATCTGCCATGTGTAGGTAACTGCGTGTTATATTGGTGGAGAATAGTGTTATGTGTGGTGTGTGAGTTGCAGGGATGTTGGGGACAGCACAAACACCCAGCCCCTGGGCCATTGGAATTAACAATTAGGTTAAATTCCCCGACCCGACCGGGAATCGAACCCGGGACCCTCTGAACCTAAGGCCAGTACGCTGACCATTCAGCCAACGAGTCGGACGTATTTCAAACGAAAATAATGGAAGAACTATTCCACTCCCTAAAGAAAGTATGGGCTTACTTTTTAACAATATAATTTTTGAAAGAACAGGTTCAATAACGTCAAAAAATAAAAGATACACACACACACACACACACACACACACACACACACACACACACACACACTGAACGTTAAACCCTCACAGCATTTAATGTTTAATATACATTTATATTAGAAAACGTCCATTCCTCAGCGCTCAGGTCAATCGAATTCAAAACACATCAGGGTATTTTACTACACACTGTACGAAGTGGCCATGAACTCGGCTCACGAGTGAGTTCGATTATTTTCTCGGACATCCTTGGAATGACTTTCATCGACTTTTCACTTGAACTTTCAACAACTGACTTTAAATTGGTTTCCTCATTGTCCCGGATGTTTGATACGACAATTATTCCCATACATTGCAAATCGTACACCATGAATATAAACTGGGATTATAATATATTCTGCCTAATTATAACTCACCTAACTTCACGAGAGAAATGGAAGAATTGCAGTAACTGCTCATACATTTTTCAAAGTTGTTTTATGTCGCACCGACACAGATAGGTCTTATGGCGACGATAGGACAGGAAAGGGATAATCGTGGGGAAGAATCGGCCGTGGCCTTAATAAGGTACAGTCCCAGCATTTGCCTGGTGTGAAAATGGGGAAACCACTAAAAACCATCTTCAGGGCTGCCGACAGTGGGTTTCGAACCCACTACCTCCCGAATACTGGATACTATCGGCACTTAAGCGACTGCAGCTATCGATCTCGGTCATACATTCTTTAGAAGAATATTTCGTTTTCAAAATTTTAATTTGGCTAATGAACACTTCTGCCATTAGGAATCGCCTTGTTTATTAAGAGATTACATTTATACATTAAATAAGCTGCTTTCTTCATTTAACCTGAATTACAGTGAATCAATCATATCATTTGAAGGAAACCGTACGGATTAGTTTGTATATAATATTTGAAATGCATTTTCAAAATCACCCTCCGTTTTGTTGGATATATCTCGGAGCTTCTCATCAAAGTGTGTGCATCTCTTATACATTTGAAATATTTAGTTATGTCACGATAATTACGGGTACATATTACGATCGTACATGTATTAGTATGCCGTTACATTATAATATATGCTATTTTCGCTCCTTGAAAACTACAACTGCGAATACACTGGCGAACATTTTGTTCAGGAAAGGATATATTATATCAAAATGGAACTATTAATTATGTAACATAGATTTTAAGAAGGGCCATACTATCTTAAACTTGTTCCGCAGGAGTATTCTTTACGAGCGAGAAACCATCTATATGGAGTTGCCACATTAAAAACCTTTTAAAAAGCCGCCAATATCCATCGGTACTGAACCCGGTAAATTAGGAAGAGCTGTATTGTTTTAAGTGCTTAAAATTCGTTCAACTAATTTCGGCCATAGGAGCCAAGAGTGTGATAAAATGTTACCTTAAAAGGATGTGCAGTATATCTGCCAACAAGGTGTCTCGCCATCAGGTACTGTGAGAATATATGTACAAACATTTATATAAATTGTACACTGTATTGTATTTCGAGCAGTCTGTTCTCGCTGCATGTCTTTTGTTACTGAGGTAGCATTTTTTTTTTTAAATTGATACAGATTTGTGTTCAAAGCCTCTGAGAAAATGGATCAGAAAATACTGGCATTCCGTTAGCGCAAAACTTCTGATACCTTGAAGAAACCTGATCCAAAGAATATCCTTCATTTTTCTCACCAATATTCACGCACGCTTTATTTTGAATGGCACGCGTCACTCGTTTTTTCACTCACCTGTGGTATCCAGAGAGAGCATAAGAGGGGTGGCTCCATTCATGGTGGCTCGTACAGTCAGCTGAGCCGTAGAAAAACACTCCACCTCGTGGCCCAATACCGTACTGGTTGAGTCGTGAGGGCGCTCCGTGGAGAGCGACCAGTCAGTCACGCAACCAGAGGGACGGGGGAAATTGAGGTCGATCGAAGGTACAGCAGCAAGGTTAAGTAAGGTCATATGCAAATGGTACATTCGTACCAGAGCTCATCACATACTTACACTTTCATCAGTGGTTACAAGAACCTCTTGAAAAGTGACTTTCTTTTAGAGTGCTGATAGTTACCTGTATTAGTGTTGAAAGTGAGGTTTTACGTATATTCAAAAATGCGCGGAAATGATCGTGCCCTTAATGTAAAACATTGTCGCTTAGGATTGGAGACCTCGTATCCGAAATTTCGTTCCGAAATATTGTTATAATTTCGTTGTAGATATACGCAGCCTGCTGTGGTGGACATTTAACATAATATGAAATGGAATTGCTTAAAATGAATGAGCACCGTCACAACGTACGTTAAGACACTTGTCTACAGATTCTCCGTAAGTGTAAAAAATCAAACCTCAAAATAGAAATATATTCCTTGTACTAGTAATTATGACTAATAATCACATTTAATTCATAATTGTTTTCACAAGAAAATACTTTACATTTTCAACCATAAGACACTCCCTAGCAATACCGGATTTTTGTTGTATACGGGGTCTCCATTCTTAAGCGATGACACATCAATTCAGGGGCGGGCAACCCAAGGCACGCGTGACACAAGTGGCACGTGCAAAGTAGTTCCATCTATCCATTGAAAAACACACTATAAAACACTACTTATCAAAACACTGTGTTTTCAATGTGTCATCACTATTGGAGTTTTATAATGAAAGGTTATTTGAAGGGAAATATTTTCAAATACCACTGCACCATCGGTGGATCTAGTTAACCCCCCCCCCCCCCCGGCACGCTGACAGTCTCCACCACTGCGAGTCATGGCCCTATTGTCACAAGTATAGGCCCATATACATGTGATGAAACGTGGAGATGATGGGAAAAAGAATAGCGTTCAACATTCACTGATCATCACCTTAACACAACCTGCTATTTAGGACATCATCATCGATGAATTACAACAGTGGAGAACTGGTAAGCAAAACAATATATCCAAAAACTTATCTAAGAAATACTTTTGCTTTGAAAAATAACAGAAATAGTTATTAGGCCGTATACGTGTAGCATTTAGCAGCGGTCGTGTTATTTAGATTCATCATCTGGACTCGTACACCTTAACAAGACTGTGCTTAGCAATGGCAAATATCAAAAAAAAAATCTCGATGAAGAGGACAAATTTAATAATGGAGAATCATTTCTCCTTTATCAGTTTACTAAACCTCCACCGTCTGAGCTAATTATCCCGGCCCAAACTTATGATAATCTCTAGGGGCACGGTCTGGCAAATATGGTGAATGCAGGCCTTGGACAGTCTAAAGCGCAGCGTGAGATCGAACATTCACATTTTACTACAGTGACATACACGCATCATCATGGTCAATCGTTTGTCGATTAATTGCAGAAAGTTTTACACTTTCACAACTGTAAAAGCGAATATCAGTCCGCTGGTCTTCTTTCCTGCATGTCTTCAGTGGTGTGGTCATTGTTACACTGGTACCATGGTGGTTTTTGCTTGCCTGCATGGTGCGGCCGCCTATAGGATACTCGTTAAAGCTTCAGCAACCGTGGCGTGGTATTTCGAATTTGTGTTACACTTCTACGTTTTTCATTGTACTCGCTCGCTCTGGTATATATTTTCAAAACTGGTGTTGAAGACAGATATTTAAGAACGTCGAAACAATTGTGGTGTACTCATGATTTTCAAAGACTCCTAAAAATACGTTCAACATATTTAGGTAGTTCAGGCAGGAGAGTACCAGCTTTATGACATCAAGAGGACAAATCTGATACCAGCTCTGTTGATATTTTTGAAGGTGCTCATAAATACTACCCCTGTGTCGGCTGGTATTCCTGGAGCGCAATCTTTCCAATACACTGATTTCTCCCAAAAAGAAAATAGCTCGTTTCTTTCTACTAGTGGTTTAACATCGCAATAACACATCAGTGGTTTTCGGCGACGTCGAAGACTCTTTTAAGGAGATGATTGAACGCTGTACTTTATAATCATCACGGGGCACGACCGATGATTGATGACGTATCTATTTTCTCATTTAGCCGGCCGCAGTCGAATCCTGACCAATTCAGGTGGAATGTGTCATATGAAAAGCCAAACACAGTGTTTCGGATTCCACATAAAAGTACATGTTCTGTGCTTATGATCGTAAACTTTTATATCTGAAGTCATTTATTTCCCTATTTCAACTCAGTTGATTTATAACTGAGGTTCTTCAGCCTGCAAAACGAGTTTTGACTAATCAATTTATAAACTAAGTGAAAGAGAAAACATATGGTAAAAATTTACAAAAGCATAAGAAAAGAAGAATGTTATTCCTTTTTACGTTCCACTAAATACCTTTACGGTTTTCTGAGACACCGAGGCGCTGGAATTCAGTCTCACATAAGTCATTTACGTGCCAAGAAATCTACCGACACTAGGCTGACAAATATGAGCACATTCTGTGAAGGAGTCAAGGTGATATCGCAGGCTATCTAGCGATTGTTGTAACGTATATGTCTGTGTTTATGTAGACTCCGGAGATTGTTAATAAAAGGATTAGCTTGTAAGAAACAAGGTGTTGTTACTCCACAATTTCGGTGCCGAAACCCGGGAGAATTTGGAGAGTTTATACAAATCTCGAATACTATCGGTTTCCGAAACGTAATTGGTCGTTTCTGTGAAGAGGCAGCAGTGATGTGAAGTTCATTCCTGACGGATTATCGAAAAGGGGTAAATCACTGGGTACACGTCATCACGTTTAGCATCAACACGACGGATAAGTACAAGCTTCACCCTCATACTTAGTGAAATATAATACTTACTGGCATTCAAATAGGGCTTTCCCATCAGTACCGTAATGATTGGTGCCGGTATGCGTTTAGTTGTATGAATGCCTGAACTCAACATTGAATTTCGAAGGCGCTATTTTGTGACAGAGAAGACTTGATACCACAAATCCAAATCCACGCTGGTCATCCTGACTAGTGCTGCCATCTGTCACTTCTCTAAGAACTAAACGTAATAAGACTAAGAGAAGATCCGTCATTTCTACTGTAAAATTCATATTAGCGAGGATCCAGCATCAGCATGACTGAAATTGCAGGGCATATATCAAAATTAAAACGTAAACGGAAAACTCGTCGGCCAAATGCCACACGCTTAATAAATCAAATAAATACGTTCGATTATTCCACACCTGTTGATGAAGTAGAGCACTTCACTGAACGCCTACACGAAGATTTGGACAACTTACTGGCCTTAAATGACTCCCTCCCTCCGTCCGTCCGTCAATCATATATTAGGTTTTGCTAAATTAAATTTGTGTTTCGTGGATTGCAGGGATTTTTCTCTTATATTCATCTTATAAGAATTTGGAAATTTTTAATTTTGAGTAAATAAATATTTTTAAAAATTATTTGGTTATATATATCATTATGAGCATTATATTTGAAAGTTTGAGTACCTGTAAAATCGGCATAATTTCGATTTTGAGCAACTCTTTCGTTCCAAAGTGACGTAAATCGGGACCCCGACTCGCATTTTGATTTTATTCTTTGCAATGGGATATTGGCCACCATGGCAAACAGATTTTGTTTGAAATGGTATGGCTACGTAGGAAAAAAGAAGCCTCTATTTTATTAAAAATGGTATTTCCGGAAACGTTTTACTTGGAGATGCATCACTTTGGAAATACATCATTTTGCGTTTACTGTGGTGAGAGCCGTAACTGCGCCATCTACTCGTGAGATCCCTAGAACATAACACGCAAACATGTATCTTCTATCTGTACAGTCTTCAGCTAGGTGTAATATGATTCTATGTGAATCTATGTGAATGAGCTGCTGTGTGCCATCACATGAGACAATAAGACGGCGTGTTATGGTGTCTAGGAATATGATACTCTACTTGCCTCATCTACCAGAATGTGTAGCCGTATTTTGTTCCCATATACACGATCCTAGTAATTAATAACTGACCTCTTTGACGGATTTACAGGATAATTATAAATGGACTCCGGAGACCGCGTATCCAGGCCACTGTGGTTAATTGTAGGGATGGACATTGTTAGTAACGTGACTCTTGCTTTCACATCAGAGCCGATCACAAGCGATGAGATGTAGAAACGCTCAGTTTTTGACAGGTTATTAAATCGATCATTCCGTTGTTTGATTAAGAGATGCCCAGGAAGTCAGGAACTACTTAGAATAGTATGTTTGGCTTCCAGTAAATCTGGCGAAAAGAAAAAGATTGTAAATTTCTTTTTGAAAAATCAAATTATCGTAAATATGTATTTCAATAAATAAAACTCAAATTGGTAATTATTAATTTATTTTTATCTAAGGAATCTGTACGGATTTGGAGTCGGCATGTATTGGATTCTCTGCATCGAAAGAGGAAAATTGGCTCAGGGCCTATGATACTTATTTTTCTCAGTGAAATAAATAAATAAATAAATAAATGAATAAATAAATAAATAAATAAATAAATAAATAAATAAATAAATAAACAAATAAATACTGAACTGCATTTAGGGCAGTCGCCCATGTGGCAGATTCCCTATCTGTTGTTTACCGAGTCTTGTGTTAAATAATTCCAAAGAATTTGGAGATTTATTGGACATCTCCCTAGATAAATTATTTCAGTCCCCAACTCCTGTTCCTATAAACGAATAGTTTCCCCAATTTGTCCTCTTGAATTCAAACTATCTTAATATAGTGATATTTCCTACTTTCAAAAACACCGCTCAAACTTATTGGTCTACCAGTGTCATTCCACGGCGTCTCTCCACAGACAGCTCAGAACATACCACTTAGTCGAACAGCTGTCTACATTTTCCCAGCCCAAATTTTTGCAATGTTTCCGAAACGCTACTCTTTTGTCGGAAATCGCCCACAACAAATCGAGCTGTTCTTCCTTGGATTTTGTTCCAGTTTTCATATCAAGTAATCCTGGTGAGGGTCCCATACACTGGAACCACACTCTAATTGGGTTCTTACCAGAAACGTATACGCCCTCTCCTTTACGTCTTTCTTTTTTTTTTTTTTTTGCTATTTGCTATTTGCTTTACGTCGTACCGACACAAACAGGTATTATGGCAACGATGGCAGCTGAAAAGCTTAGGAATGGGAAGGAAGCAATTTCCTTAATTAAGGTACAGTCTCAGCATTTGCTTGATGTGAAAATGGTAAACCACGGAAAACCATCTTTAGGGCTACTGACAGTGGGGTTCGAACCCACTATCTCCCGGATGCAAGCTCACAGCAGCGCGTCCGTAACCGCACGGCCAACTCGCCCGGTCTTTTTTTCTTTACATCTTTACTACAACCCCTAATGACCCTCGAATGCCTTTTCTAGATCTACGTATTCCATGAACGTGTGCTTGTCCTTAATTCGATCCTCTGAGATCAGACTAAAGTCCGGGTGCACCACCTGTTCCTACCTTTCTTCTGAAGTCAAATTTATCTCGCAGCTCAGATTCAATGTGCCTTACCTTTCTTCTGTAAATAATACGAGTAAAATTTTGGAAGCGTGGGACTCTAAACTAAGGGTGGAATGGTTTTCATACTTGACAGAATCATCTTTGGAATAGGTATAACAATAATCTGTCTACTATACAAATGGAACACAAGTTTCATTTTCTTATCTCTATGTACAGTATTTGGTGTTCACTCTGAAGCCTATGATTGCCCGATGTGCGCCATGTGGTTAACTTTACGACATTCTCGGGTTTCCTGTTTGGTTCCACTGCCTCTCCTATCAGACAATTCATCAGTTTAACTCATGAAATTGACTTTATTTGTTGATCAGTCAGTACAGAATCTAAATTACTCGCGGGTTATCGAAACCGATGCTTTCGCATAAAAGGCAGGCTCGCTACATCTACACCACGGAGCTGGCGAAAGACTTCAGTAATCTTGGACATTTAATGTGCAAGGTTCGAAAATAAAAACCCAGCTCACAGAACAAAACATTAGTCACCGTAGTGCGCACGCACAGATGGATTGTGATGGCGCAGCGAACGAGTCCCGTGCTCAACCGGACACGCACTGCCTCTCCATGAGCATAAGGCAATAGCGATTAGCGAGACATTTATATTCCAAGTGGACAGTGTACATCACATGGGTAGATGTAAGGATGTGACGGAGTGGCAAAAAGGGACAATCGTGTTTGGCAATGCCCATGGCCAAACGGTCCGTAAAGTTACTGGATCTCTTGGTGTTTCGCAGCGAACTGTTCAATGTGTCTACAAGCAGTGGTGTACTGCACGTGGCCACGAAACACGACGTCAGAATTGTCGTCGGAGAAGGATGCTGAGAGATGGACCAGAGAAGCGTTTCACGGCTTGTGATTCCAAATCGCTTCCAAAATCGACAGAAATTGCTGCAGTCAGAGAAAGAAGGTCCATCCCAACCTGTTAGCGAGAGAACATTGCTACGGAAACAGCATGTAATGAACATTTGCTGTGGAACAGCTCCTAACAGGCCATTGCTCACCCAGGCACATAGCGCAGCGTTTCTTCAGTGGGCTGGAAATAATCGAACGTGAACAGTAGCTGCCTGGTGAAACGTAATGTGGTCTGACGAATCACGTGTTTGCCAGTTTTCTAATGACGCTCGTCGTCGAATGCACCGAAGGCCAAATGAAGCATTTCATCCTGGAGGTATGCAAGATCAGGTTCAAGCCAGAGGTGGGTCTGTGTTGATTTGGGGGTGTTTCTCGTATCATGGATTGAGCCCGCCCACTGAGGTGACCACTACCATGAACCAGCATGTTTATTTAAACATTCTGGATGATGAGGCGTTGCCTTTCAGTCAACATCTGCATGACGAATATGCTATTGACACCCGGATATTTCAAGTTCATAATACTGGACGCATATATGACTCCCCCGCCCTATTACATCTCGATTGGCCTGCGAAATCACCTGACTTGAACCTAATTGAAAATATGTGAGACATATTGGAACAGCGGGTAAAACGCCGACATCAGCATTCCGGAAATATGGTGAAATCGCGTGATCAAATCCTCAGCGAGTGGCTTAACCTGGATGCGATGTACCTGCACAACCTTGTGGACTCACTTCCTAACCGAATCCAGGCGGTTATCAAGCCCAGAGGCGGAGTTACACGGTACGGAATGATGCTTGTAACCCAAGGGTGACTAATTTGTTGTCCGTTGAGTTTATAACTGTCTAAACGAATTCGGAAAGAAGAATAAAGTAAGAAGTCTGGCACTAATAAATGGCAAGTGTATCCCGTGAACTTAAATGCCATTCGGCAGGGTGTAGCAGTGCTCCGCTTTAAAGGCGATCACTGTCCCATGTTTTATTTCATGCACTGAAGATACACTTGCATACCCCAGTGGCATTTTTGCATCAACCGACGCTCCGAAAGGAAGCTTCCTCTGCTTACTTTTAAAATCCCTGGAGATGCTGGCAGGGCAGCAGAGGTGATTACTTTGATGGAGACAAGGATCATTAAACGGAAAGTTGAATAGTTTCCTTCCGAAGTATTCTCTAACATAGTTGCGAGGCGACTTCTGGAACAAATGAATGAATACTGAATTACGATATACGGAAAAATAAGCAACACGCCAGGCTGTGTAGCTCACATTATAGAGCGCTGGTCTCCTGAGCCCAACTGGGCAGTTTTGATCCTGTTCTTTAACCTGAGGCAAACTTGACCCATTCTGACGCCCCAATCTGAACGATATTAAATATTGTTCCACGATAAAAACGTTTCCTTTGTTGTGAGAAACATCATTGCATAAATCAACACAACACTTACTTCAGAATATAAACTATTATATACAATAGAAAGATCTACAACAAAAGATCAGTGTCCATCAAGGCCAAGCTTAGGCATTATTGTTCAGTTATTCGTCCACAGGCTCTTTATGCAGCAGAATGCCGTGTATTGAACAGGAAGGGTTTAATTGAAAAATTAGAAGCCAAAGAAAGAAAAAACCTGAGAAAGATCCTAGGACCAATCAGAGAAAATGGTGAGTACAGGAGATGGCATAACAATGAACTGTACCTGCATGTGGAAAGGATAACGGACACCATTCGGAAACGGAGGATTAATTTTTATGGCCACATAACACGTATGAGCTCGCAGAGATTGACCAACCGGACCTTATCCTACTTTGTAAACAAGAAAACCAAGGGACTCTGGTACACCGAAGTTGAAAAAGACCTTCAAGAAATAGAGACCACACATGAAGACATCCAAGAAAGTGTTCCTCTCCAGAAGAAAGTTCGAGCATACCACCGATTCCAAGTAAAGCCGAAGTTGAAAACAGGCAAGAAGTGGACTATGAAAGAAAGGAGGCTCACAGAAAGCGAATGCAGAAATACTGGCAAAGAATTAAAGCTCAAGGATGCAAACGGTTCAAATAACATGGTCCACAGCCGTCCGAAACGAATAATAATAATAATAATAATAATAATAATAATAATAATAATAATAATAATAATAATAATAATAATAATACAATAGATAAATACTTCCTTGCTAGGGAAACGTGGAAGGCAGATCGGCAATAATTTCAGTGTAACTTATTTTGATGATGTTCTTGGTTTTACGTCCCACTAAATCCTTTATTTTTTGGTTCTCGTAGACACCGAGGTGCCGGACGTTTGTCTCACAGGCGTGCCAGTAAATATACTGACAGGAGGTTGAGGTACTTCAGCACCTTCAAATACCACGAGAATAGAAACGATCTAGTGCATTCCTTGAATGACAAGAGTTTCTTAATTACAGTGTGTTCTTGTAGTGTGTGTGTGCAGTTACGGCTGTTAAATGAACAAGTTGTGGATATCGCCTGTAAGAGCCAAGGACAATCCTGTGAGAGTCGAAGGAGGAAACTTGTGCTTATGTACGGAGCATTATCTCTGTCTCCGCCATTCACCCCATTCTCCTTCCTCCCCTTCTCGTCCGTGAAGCACTGCAGCGTATTATGCTCTGGCATTACAAATATGGCGACTTCGTCAACTTGAATCGCGAGTCCGGAAATAACAAAGTAAGCTTATTTTCTCGAAGAATTCTCCGCCAGTCCGATTGCACATCTCTCTTGACATAACACTAAGAGCATCCGTGAATTTTTTTGTGTGTATAGTCCTAATACGCCCTGTATACTCTTAGATATGGACGAAATATCGAAGAATACGAATTTAATTTCTTTATCTTCAAACTATGACTTTGCTGGAGAGATGTAGTGTTTACAGTGCACTATGTCTTCTGGCATGGGCTATATCAAATTTGTTACTTTCATAGATTTTTCTCTGTCTTATACTTGGCTTTGATAATGTGAAAGTGACTGAGGTACGAGTGATGCAATTAATACCATTCCTTATGCAGCCAGTCCCTGTTATGAATGGTGTGAAAATATCGCTCATAGGGTCGGTTAGTGCATGCATTTCAGTGGGCTTGGCAGACTGATATGTAACAGCAGTGGCTGGCTCGGTGAGGAAAGCAACGGGAAACTACCTAACTCCTCGTTTCCCTAGTACGCCTCTTCAGTGACGCATAGGCAATTTATGACAGCTGTTGGCGGAGCTGCAGAGGATCAAACCTGCCTTCGGGCTGAATACCCAACACACATCTTCAAACTAATCGCATTCAAGGGATATATTTAACTACGCGTGTATACTAGTGTGCTGTGTCATATAGTATGCGACCGCAGTAATAATAAGCGACTTTACATTATTTCACCATTCAGGACTTGTTGCGACTTGACAGCGGCGCACGATACTCTCATTTGTTTCTTCTAAGCAATTTCCTTGAGTCACGAGTAGTTCACGAGATATTTATCAGTACACGCACTTTAACACGCGAACATTTTCTCATTTCCGTTCGCGATTAAATCTACAAGAACGTATTTCCTTTCTAAAATGTATTTGTATACATAATTTGTAATGTCACAAGCACATATACAGGTATTTCTCAAACGCTGTCCTCGGTTTCAAAGGTCACATTGTGATGCTAACAATATAGCTAATTTTTTTGCTATTTGCTTTACGTCGCACCGACACAGATAGGTCTTATGGCGACGATGGGATAGGAAAGGCCTAGGAACGGGGAGGAAGCGGCCGTGGCCTTAATTAAGGTACAGCCCCAGCATTTTCCTGGTGTGAAAATGTGAAATCACAGAAAACCATCTGCAGGGCTGCCGACAGTGGGGTTCGGACCCACTATCCCCGATTACTGGATACTGGCCGCACTTAAGCGACTGCAGCTACCGAGCTCGGAAACAATATAGCTACTCGCCTATACACATAAACTGTGCGGACTCTTGTAAGGAAAGCACAGCGTCAACATTCGAGATGGTGATTGGTTGTTAGTTTTTATTTAAGGGAAGTGCAACTAGGTAAACATCCTCTTACAAAATTCGAGAACCCTGCGTTCTCTTACAGTGTTCCCTATTTAAATAATTCTTAACTTGCTCTTTAATAGACATTCGTCCCATACACCCTTTGTCAGTAACCTTGTATAGTTTTAGGGGAGCAACAAGGAACAACTCAGGAAATTTGTAGGGATTTCTTTCAAAAGGAAGGAATAAGAAACGTCAACTCTATGTTGTTATGCATCACTTGACCAACCATTAATTCATTTAGTTTCTTATCATTGCTCTATTTCGTAGCCAAGGCTTTAAATTTTACATAGTTTACTGTTCGGACTTTTGTTCTCAAGAATGTTTAGCGCAAAATGAATTTTGGCCAAACGCTAACCCTCCAATCATAAAATTATTAAATTCGCGCTTCAGTTCACGGGAAAAGTCGGTCAACATGGAAGTTACACAACAGGCTGCACTTCGGAATTGGCAGTTCAAGGACCGACATGAGAAATTGTGGATTTGGCGGCGACTCCAGGAATGCGCTGGAGAGCACACCATGAACCATCACGTTGTCAGCAAATTGTGTCCAACTACATGTTCTCATCAGAACCTGATTGATGTCACCAAGGAAGAGTGTTAACTGGGTAGATACTCACCACAGCACATTTACATTTTGACATAAATATATCCTACTGATGAGTGGTGGTGGTGGTGGTGATTATTGTTTTAAGAGGAAGTACAACTAGGCAACCATCCTCTATATAACACTAATCAGAGAGGAAAATGGAAGGGATCCGACACTTCGAAAAATGAAGATATCGGTCAAAGAAAGAAAAAGGCCACGAAGGGCGTGAAAATGAAAGACTCCCTAGCCCTCGCAAACCTAATAGCGTCGGATTCGGAAAAGAACAAGAGTTGACCAAGGGTGGTCGGGTAGGATAGACGAAAGTGAGGAGCTTGGCACAAGTAAGTGGAAGCAATGCCAGGACTCAGCTAAGGGCCCCATGGTCGCGAAACCCACGCTCCAAAGTTCAGAGCCCCGGGGGCCCCTTTTAGTCGCCTCTTACGACAGGCAGGGGATACCGTGGGTGTTATTCTACCGCCCCCACCCACAGGGGGTTCCTACTGATGAAAACTCATGCAAAATTTGTGTAAAGTAACGCGACAAATTGAGTGACGGAAGTGTAACCATAGCAACCGTGCACGCAGTGATATATGGGATGGATGGGTGGTCAGACAATGTTACCTAGCAACCGTGCAGGCTATGTTTTATAGCTGGTGGCCACATGAAATTGCAGCCGTTGATGGATGACCATGACCAGGAGACATACTTATGATCATTTGATTTTCGTAAATGGAAAAGTGGAATTTTTAAAATTTGCTTCACGTGGAACCGACACAGATAGATCTTGTGGTGAAGATAGGATAGAATAGAATAGGAGTGGTAAGGAAGCGGTCGTGGCCTTAATTACTGTACACCCCAGAATTTTCCAGGTGTGAAAAGAGGAAAGCACGTAAAACTATCTTCAGAACTGCCGACAATAGGGTTCGAACCAACTACATTTTATTTGTGTAGGGTAGGCCTATATGATGCCATGTTAACTTGTTACTAGAAATGATAATATGCTAGTAGTACAATTTTTTGTATGCATTTTATGTTATCCTTTAATATCATGGCCCTATATGTTTCTGACATGATTAAATAAATACAATGGCTGACATTCAGAAGGAGAAGAGGTAAGGAATGAAAGTTCATGTGTTGATAGTGTATGTGATGTTACTTCAATGATTACAAAATCGAGTCAAATTTACACAGAACTTGGCAGTATGAGTCCACTTGTCACTATGACGATTCACACCCTCTGGCCTGGATGCATGCACTGATTCTTTTGGGAAGGGTGTCATAAAGCCGTTGTATTCTTTCCTGTGGTACGTTGGCCCACATTTGTTGTAACTGGTCCTTGATATTCTGGATACTGGCAGTGGGAAGGATTTGACGCCCTACCTGGTCCCACACATGATCTTTCGGTGACAGATCTGGGGAACTTGCTGGCCACGGGAGTACCTCAACATCAGGCAGAGTTCACAGATACCCGTGCCGTGTGTGTATAAGCATTGTCCTGTTAAAAATGGCACCCCATACTCTCGCATGAAATGTAGCATTTGAGGACACAGAATGCCCATGAATGTCCGTGACGTACCATTGTGCCATCAGTGTTCCCTCAATCACTACCAGTCGTAAGCTGAAGTTATACCCGAAGGCTCCCCACAACATTGTGCTAGGAGTAGCACTGCTATGCCTCTCCAAAATATTGGAAGAACGGACTTCTCCCCGGATCGCCACCATACTCTCAGGCGACGGCCTTTTGCGGGGTGGAGGGGGGAGGGTGGCAGAATCGCTATTCGTCAGCATTCATCACCTATACATGACAGATGCCGCCCACCCTCATCGGAGGGTTCACTCGGCTAGAAATAGCCACACGAAATTATTATTACCAGCAATCCATGCTTCCCGATCACGGCACCACTCCAGACGCAACCGTTCGTGTTGTGGTGTTACCGGAAGCCTACGGAGAACGGGACGGTAATTCCCTGGTCCCTCTGCTGCTTTTCTCCGACCAACGATTCGGTATGACATCGAATGTTGCAGGGTGTCCATTCTTTGTTCTCGAATGGCAGGCGCAGATATGAAGGGGTTAGAACGTGCTTGTGTGCAATACGGCGAATCCCCTTTGTGGTGGCAAGACAAGATCGACAGGAACGTTGACAACGAGTATGCCTGCCCTCACGTTCCCATCCTGTCTAGCATCGGGCCACTGTCACATCCAAATGCCGAATGGAGACCCACAATGAAGCTCCTTTCAAACTCTGTCAGGTGATGATAACGCTGTCTCACACGAGTACGCGGCAACTCCGTGTCCTTCACAGTGATCACTCAACACCTGACGCTATTCACACCCCCTTATGTACCCTACGAAGCCTGATAACAAAACTAAAAACGAAAAATAACGCATTCTGGTGGGCGTTCTATCTGTCAAACAGAATTGCAACGCTAATCATTTACATATCCGCCGATGCCTTGTATGTATACGAAGTTACACTGACATCCGACCACTTCTTCTGGGTGCTTCAATTCTTTTTTAACAGGCAGTGTAAATTAAAATTTTGCATCAAGTGGAATTGATGGTGTAATTCTAACGTTTGAAACCTGTTGCTCTATTCAGTTGTTAAATTGCAGGCATTTGTAAACGAGGTATGTCGACCAACTACAATGTGGTATTTCACAGAATATAATCATGTACCATAGTCAACAAATTTACAAAAATGTACCATATTCCACACAACACTGAATTTTTCAAAGTCAAATCGAATCATAAAATGACTTTTGTCGGTTAGTCAATTCATGAAATAGTAGGAAAGTAAAGAACCCGCAGTCCACATTCTGTTTCCAATTATTCGACACGGTCAGGAATTGAATGAATGAAGGCCCCATGTAGCAGCGAGGATAGGAATTGTGCCGGCTACCGAAGCCTGTCGCACTTCTCTCAGGCAATGATCAATGACTGACAGATGGAATGAAATGGTAATGGAGGGAGTTGCTGGAATGAAAAGTGACAGGGAATATCGGAGCCTCACATGCAGTCACCCAGATTTGGACAACGGAACCTAGCGGTGAGAGGCTGGTGTGCTGCCGCCTGAGCCATGGAGGCTACAAAGGAACCGCAATAAAGTGTCTAATTACCAAGCGTCATTATCTCAAATTAAGACAATATATTCAAAGTATCACTCGTTTTAATACATTAAGCCAACGGCCGTACCCGTGTTGAAACACCGGATCCCGTGAGATCTCCGAAGTTAAGCAACATTGGGCGTGGTCGAGAAGTGGATGGGTTGCCACGCGCTGTTGGTGGGGAGGGGTAAGGGAATGGAGGAGCGGAAAGGAACTGGCCACCCTACCGTACGTAAACTCCGGCTCAGGCACACCTCTGCGGAGGTTCGGACCTGCCTTCGGGCAGAACACACCCTTACCTTACCTTAATACACTAAGAAGGAAATTCATATTTTACCTTCATTTTTGTATATAATACGAAGTGTTCAAAAAGAAACAGAAAGTTCAAAATAGCGCGCCAACCGCCAGAGGAAGCGCGCTGCGGCAAGGCCGCATGCGGCCGGTTTAGACAACAACCTGACAACTCTGATAATTAGTTGGCGAGCTGAAGTGAGCACGTGCGCAAGCAGTTCGTCGGATTAGTGCCAAAGTGACAATGAAAGAGCTTAAAGAACAACGCGTCTATGTGAAATTTTGTTGTGAACGTGCCAAACAAAGGCGCAGTATTTACAGTGGGTGGGCAAAGAGTCTCCTCGTCCATAAAATGCACGCATAAGTCTGTCTGTATTTTCTGACTGCAAAGGCATTGTCAATCGGGAATTTCTACCACGTGGTCAGATAGCAAAGAAGGAAATCTACCAGAGAATTCTAGCGCGTTTGAGGGATGTTGTGCGCAGGAAGAGGGCTGAATTGTGGGGGAAACCTGACTTGGATGTTGCATCACGAAAATGCACCGGCTCACGCGTCGCTCCTTGCCCGCAGCTCTCTAGCAAAATAGCACACTCGCACTCTGTCCCATCCACCGTATTTTCCAGACTCAGCCGCAGCAGACATGTTCCTGTTTCCCAAACTTAAAACCACGTTGAAAGGACGTCGTTTCCAAACCACAGAGAGGATTCAGGACAATGCGACAAGAGACCTGCGCACCATCTCAGGAAGTGTTTTTCAGGAGGCTTCCCAAAAATGGAAGAAACGATGAGAACGGTGTATTACCAGTAGAGAGGATCAGTTCGTCGCCATATTAGGACTAACAGTAAACCTTGAGGGCTTGTTAGGACATCGGTACAGCCCTTGTACACCAAACGATAGTAGGCAGAATCGGTCACATATTGGAAAATTATGGCGACGATGGGAGAGGAAAGGGCTGGGAGTTGAAAGGAAGCGACCGTGGATTTAATTAAGGTACAGCCACAGGATTTGCCTGGTGTGGAAACCACTTCTTAATGAGGTAGATGGTGATGACTATGATGTTTGTTGTTCAAAGGGACCTGAAAACTAGGCCAACGGCCCCTAATGGTACGAAATGAGACGAAATGTAATGACAATATAAAAGTCCAAGATTCATCCACTGACCAGAATTCAAAACGTGATGATGAATAATGAATGGATGAATACGATTTAAAATAATCGGTGGATCCAACTCGCAACGCCCCACCTTCCCAGAAACTATCTTAAAACAATAATATTACTGGCCAAGGGGAATAATCCTGAATCCATGATGCTTGTTGTTTGAAGGGGTCCAAAATCCTACTCAACGGCCCCTCTTAATGGTACTTATTGCTATTAAAGTAGAACCATGGTATTTATCATTTAGCGGTACTAATCAAACGTAGCGTAGACACACGGTGTTCCACACATTAATGGTACTACACACGAGTATTGCATGTCGTACAAGTAACACAGACCTATGGTGTTTTTCACATAATGGCGCCCCTCATAGGCAACACAAACCCATGGTGTTGCTCCTCTAAGGGTACTAATCACGGGCACTGTAAACCCACACTGAACCACTCTCTGCTGCTCCTAATCACAATCCTATTGTGTACCTAACATAGTAGCACTACTCGCAAGTAAAGGCGACCCACGTGGTTCCCTGCGTGATGGTGCTAATAACAAGTAGTTTCATTGTTCTAATTCAATCATCCCTTGGTCGTCCCTTTTAGTCGCCTCTTACGACAGGCAAAGGATACGGTGGTTGTCTTCTTCGTCTGTGTCCCCCACCCACAGGGGGTGAGGTAGATGGTATTATTGTGTGTTCAGGACAGCGCAAACACGCGGCCTATGAACCAAAGGAATTAACCGTACATTAATAAAATTCCACACGAATAAATTCGAACCTGGGTCCCCGAGGCCCGAAAGTCAAGATGCTAACCAGCTAGCCACAGAGTTCCAATCTATGACAGGATATATTGCTAACATGATTATTTCTGTACAAACAACATGAGTTGGAGATAAACACTGATACCGATCTTTAAAATTCTACACTGTTGCCGTCAATTCTTTCGTGAAGCGAACAATGTCCATCCATTTTACTCTCATTTAATAAATAGGGACAATGCAATTACTGACCTGAACTCGATCATTCACTTGCAAATCCCAAAGAAGTCCTTATCAGAAGAGAGTTAATAAAAGAGCTGTGAATCTGAAACAGCGAGTACATGAAATATTTACGAGCTACGTGGTACATTTCATCATCATCTCCGCTCAATGTTGGTAAAGAGGAAGATGGAACGTAGGTAGCTCCACCATTATGTTGTTCGATTTTATTTCATTTTAATACACTATTGGTTTTACGTCGCACCGACAGAGTAGGAAGGAAACGACCGTGGGCTTTTGCATTTGCCTGGTGTAAACATGTAAAAACACGGAAAGGCATCTTCAAGGCTGCCGACAGTGGGGTTCGACCCCACTATCTCCCAAAGGCAAGCTCACAGCTACGCGACCACATGCTCGGAGTTGTTCGAATACAGCGTTATATCCGTTTCCATCCTTAACATGCAATCAGGACACATTACAGTAAAATAATTCACCGACTGAGTTGAGCGTGCGATTAAGGGTGCGCAGCTGTGAGCTTGGATTTGGGATGTTTTCGAAACCCACTTTCGGCAGCCCTGAGATTATTTTCCGTGGTTTCCCATCTTCACACCGGGAAAATGCTAGGCCTGTACCTTAATTAAGGCCACGGCCACTTCCTTCCTACTCCTGGAACTTTCCTATGCCATGGTCGCCATAAGACCTGTCTATGTCGGTGCGACGTAAAGCCAATTATAAAAATAAAGTAAGATTATTCAATAAGACAGCGGAACATCTGCTAAAATGAGCAATATCTACAACATCGTTCTTAATAGCAAATGTGGTTATGATCGAGATTTAAAAATAAAAAGACTGATAAAGTTTTAAAACTCGGAGAAGGTATTCTGTTCTCATAAATCCCATCATCCATGAAAACTTCAGCTGTCGCGAAGTGTCTGCCAGGTGGGTTGCTCGTCTTTATACGAATGAACAGAAAAGTTTTAGTCTCCAAGTTTTTGAAAGACAACGATGAACACTTTTCCTGCTGTACTGTCAACCTGCGACGAGACATACGTCCGACATCCTTACACCTAAATCACGAAAGAAAGCCAAAGCTAGGCCATTAAGACTTAAATACTTTTGTCAGCTGGGAAAACAATAATTCAGCTTTCATTAGAACTCCAAGGGTATTATAATGGTTGATTTTCTTTAAGAACGGAAGATAATACCTGGTGCCTGTTACTATTGAATTCTGATTCAGGAAGAGCTGCTAATCGTAAAAAACGATTCGGCAACCAATTCTGGACGTGAATAATAATGGACTTGTTCTCGAAGAGCAAGAGAATGGCCAGATGGCTTTCTGAGCCCAAGTCGACGGGCTTGATGGCACTTCGTAAAAATAAATACTTCGGGACGAAATTTTGAACTGCGTTGTCCGTAAAAAAGCCGTATGTATCAAATTATCACTCATCTGCAGTTTTGCCTGTTGTGCAGGTTGCTTCACACCTTAAGTAGTCTTCTCTTGACCGATTTCAAAAGAGCCTGCATATTTATAAATTATTCCGACCTCTAATTCCTCGTCCCATAAATGAATATTTGCCCATACATTTCGTCTTGAATTCCAAATTTGTCTTCATATTATGTCCTACCTTTAAATGCTCCACTCAAGCTTCTTCGCCTACTAATGTCATTCAACACTGTCTCTCCCCTGATAGGTGGGAACATACCGCTTAGTCGAGCCCCTCGTCTCCTTACTCCCTTGTCTTCCCAGTACAAAATTTACCACATTTCCGTAACGCTATTCTTTTGTAGGAAATCACCCAGAACAAATCGTTCTACATTTCCTTGCACCTTTTCCAGTTCTCGAATCAAGTAATCTGGTGTAGATCCTGTAAACTGGGACCATAGTTGGGGTCTTATCAGCGTAGAGACTTATACGCCCTCTCCTTTACATTCTTATTAGTATCCCTACATACCCTCCTAACCACATGAAGAGATCAATAACCTTTATTCACAGTAAAATCTTGTTAATGTGATTACCCCAACATCGACGTACTTACACCCGTGAGATACTATCACACCATCAACACAGTAATTAGAACTTAGAGGACTTTCCCTGTTGGTGAAACTTAGTCATTTTAATGATTTTAATGATTGTTTTGCGTCGTACCGACACAGATAGGTCCTGAGGCAACGATGGGACAGGAAAGGGCTAGGAGTGGGAAGAAAGTGGCCGTGGCCTTAATTAACGTACAGCCTGGTGTGAAAATGGGAAACCATCTTCAGGGCTGCCTACAGTGGGGTTCGAACCCACTATCTCCCGGTTGCAAGCTCACAGCTGCGCGCCCCTAACTGCACGGCCAACTCGCCCGATACTGTTACTATCTGAAGGGTAAGAGAAACAGTGGGAAACCATGGAAGCGACGGTTACAATAATGCATTAATAACTGAAGGGCGAAAAATGTTTTACTAGAGGAAATTACAGAATCGGACAGAAAAAGAAGATTGTGGAGTAGATAAGTTAATTGACAGACGCTTGGAGACTGAACGGTAGAAGCTTGAAGACATTTTAGTGCAGATTTATGTATGTACCGGTACTAGCAAATGTACCCGTGCTTCTTTACGGAATTCTACATTGTATACGGATTTCTACGTAAATTACAACAAAGTCAGTAAGACTATATTAAAATGCATGTCTCTTAGCGTTATCCGAGAAACACCAATGGGACGACTCCATACGTTGTTCTTGGGAAGATTTAATCATAATGACAGGCCAGGTTTCCTACTGCCATTGATCATAGAGTTCTACTAAATCGGCCTACCGTCACAATCGAGTTGGGGAGATATGATTGCAGTTATCGCTTTTACGTTAGATTGAAAGGTACGACAAAATGTCATAGGAACAAAGTTGTAGACCTCTCCAAATTATGCGGCGATTTTGCTATCTGTTTTGTGATACAACTTTCCGTTTAGCCACCATTATCCCGAAACGAAGGTCTCCACCGTCATTAAAATTGCCTCCTACCGAGCTCGATAGCTGCAGTCGCTTAAGTGCGCCCAGTATCCAGTAATCGGGAGATCGTGCGTTCGAGCCTCACTGTCGGCAGCCCTGAAGATGGTTTTCCGTGGTTTCCCATTTTCACACCAGGCAAATGCCGGGGCTGTACCTTAATTAAGGCCACGGCCGCATCCTTCCACTTCCTAGGCATTTTCCATCCCATCGTCGCCATAAGACCTATCTGTGTCGGTGCGACGTAAAGCAAATAGCAAAAAAAAAAAAAAAAAAGTGCCTCCATATATCGATATTTTTCGGGGCCCAAAATTTACACAATTAAACAATATGGATTTTTTTCTCAACGTAAGAGAGCCCAGTTTTCGTGATTAGCACTTGAATACATACGGAGAAATTAAGGAAGAAATTAATACAGTTAAGAAAGTTGACATTAACTGAAGACAGGGTAATAATTGAGGACAACAGGATAGGACAAATATGTAAATACCAAGTAGATGTATTGGAAAAATGAAATGTTTTTTCACCAAATTGTCATGATATGTGTTATGGATATACGAAAGCGGTAACAGAGGAGACATGTAGACGTAGCAATTCTTAGATAAGAAGATGATGTGGGCTGTTATTACTTAAGCCTAAAGAGGCAGGGTAGAAGCATATAATGAAAGCAGAAAACGGAAGTAGAAGAGAAATACTGTAAAAGTTACAGGATATGCCAGAAAACAACTTACGGTGTGAAATAATGGGCTACACTCCGCGGTACTGTTCAAATATTAACAGCCATCCTTAGTGCTGTTCGAAGACGATTGTAACTTCCAACGGTATTCCGAAAATATCCCACAGAATGACAGCTTGAAGTCTCTCTTGCATTTTACCGAACGAACAACCACGAGTTTACAGGAATAACGACGAAAATGGCGTTACGTTACTTCCCTGCTGGCAAGCAGCCAGAGACGTTGCCATGGTGACCGGTAGACTCGTCGGTCTGCGCGGGTCTCCGTCACTCGATGCAGAGCATTAATCCGCAAAAAATGCGAATGTTCCTCGTCATTTAAGGAGTAGACATGACAAAAGTTGTTTAAAATGCAGGGACGTTTCACATATTGAAAAAAACGTGTTTTGGTCTTCCTACAAATCCCCAGTCTATTCTGTGATTTTTATACCATACTCATATCATTGCTATTTGCTTTACGTCGCACCGATACAGATAGGTCTTATGGCGACGATGGGACAGGGAAGGGCTAGGAGTGGGAAGGAAGCGGCCGTCGCCTTAATTAAGGTACTGCCCCAGCATTTGCCTGGTGTGAAAATGGGAAACCACGGTAAACCATTTTCAGGGCTGCCGACAGTGGGTTTCGAACCTACTATCTCCCGAATACTGGATACTGGCCGCACTTAGGCGACTGCAGCTATCGAGCTCGGTATACTCATATCTAAACCTGCTTCTGGATGGGTATACTCTTCATATGAAGTTTCGTCGAGATCGATCCAGCCGTTTCGCCGAGATTGTGGAACAGACGGACAAACAGATAGACACGGGAGCTCAAAACCACTGATATGGACTTGAGTTGATGTAAAACGAATAATTATCTGAAAAATTGGTCAAATAAACAAAATTACAGACAGCGGACTCCGTACAACTTTATTTACATAGATTAACGACATGATAAATGAACATATTAATAAGAAATTATGACTTCTCAAAAGTTATAACAATTTATTATTATTATTATTATTATTATTATTATTATTATTATTATTATTATTATTATTATTATTATTATTATTATTATTATTATTATTATTATTATTATTATTATTATTATTATTATTATTATTATTATTGCCTCAGGATAATAATCGAGAAGTAACAGCAGCAACCACCTCCATTTATAAGATAGAACATTTTGCTCGCGAGTACAGCGGAACCACGTGGTATTCGTTTCCTGTCGGCCCCTAATTGCCCGCTACAGCGCTACGTGTCTCTGGTTATCAGCTCTGTGGTAGACGCCGCCACAAAACATCACTCGCTAAGAAGTCGCCTGAAGTTAAAAAGCCAAAATATATTACTTCCACGACGAGTGGGAAGGGGAGTTCTTTTGTTGTGAGGACGAGAAAAATGTAAAATGTTTACTCCACTTGAAGTTAACCCACAATGAAAAGAGCACAGTTCAGCCACATTACAGAGGTCAACCTAAAGGACACAGAATCTTAAGAGGTTACAAATCTGATTTCCTCCTGTGGGTGGGTGCTATAGAATAACACCTGGCCAGAGAGAAGGCGTTACCTTCTAGGTGTCCTGCTCCTCCCCCCTAGGGAGGTAAATGAAAACTTTCCCTAGGTCCTCGAATAACACCCACAGTATCCTCTATCCATCGTAAGAGGCGAGTAAAAGGGGCCTCAGCGGCTCTTAATCTGAGAGCGTGTGAGGGCGAACAAAGGATCCTTAGCTGAGTCCAGGCATTCCTTCCACTTACTTGTGCCAGGCTCCTCACTTTCATCTATCGTATCCGACCTTCCTTGGTCAACTCTTGTTTCTTCTACCCCGACGGTAGGGAGTCTCATTTTCACGCCCTTCGTGACCCTTGTCTTATTGGTCGACATCCTCATTTTTCTAAGTGTCGGATCCCTTCCATTTTCTCCCTCTGATTAGTGTTAAAAGAGGATGGTTGTCTAGTTATACTTATTCCTAACACAATAATCGCCGCCACCGCCATGACTTAATAATCTGAATATTTCCGTCATCCAAGCTGAGCTATAATATTTTATTTAATATTGTATTAGGAAGAAGATACATATCGTATGACCTCAGCTATCTTAGGCATGCGTTTCTCATTCCATTTAGGCTGTCATTGTCCCAGTTCCATCGGCTGCCTAGCCGAGGCCGTGAAGGTGCGCTTGGCTTACCGAGAAGGATGTGGGTTCGACTTCCCGTAAGAAGCTGAAAGTTTAGAAATAAGAGCTCCACCCCGCAAAAAGCAGATGGCACTAAGGTTCACTCAGCCTATTGAGTACCGAGTTCATTCTTGTCAGTAAACGCAGCTAGGCGTAGAGCTAACCACTTTCTTCCACTTGTTGCCAGAGTTTCAAAGCCTATGCCTTCCACTACTCAAAGGACATTTATACCCAGGAAAGAGACGGTTTTGCTTTTCGTATCAATTTTGATGTTTCATTTTACTCCGCCAGATGACAAAGAAATACTTTTGTCAGGTAAACGCAGAATGTGGCACCGAAGATATTTTACAAGACGACTTCGAGTGTCAAATGGATATCTCACGAACTTCAAATTCTTCATTTCCATTTCCCTTATATTTAAATCATTAACACTCGAGTCTAATCATGGCCGTCATGGTCTCTCTCTCTCTCTCTCTCTCTCTCTTGCACTTCATGACCGAATCCATTATTCTCTTAGATAACCTACTCTCCTCCATTCACCGCACATTGTCAAACCACTGAAGGAAATTTCTACGCAAAGAATTAAGTTTTAAACATCTGAAATATACCTTGATATTTATAGGAAGTGAAGCCTACGTGGCTCAGCCGGCAGGGCACCAGCCTCTCACCGCTGCGTTCCGTGGTTCAAATCTCGGTGTCTCCATGTGATATTTGTGCTGGACAAAGCGGAAGTGGGACCGGTTTTTCTCCGGGTATTCCAGTTTTCCCTGTCATTTTTCATTCCATCAGCACTCTCCTATACCATTTCATTTCATCTGTCAGTCATTAATCATTGATCTAGAGGAGTGCAGTAGGCTTCGGCAGCCGGCACATTTCCTACGCTCGCCGCCTGAGGCGGGCTTGATTCATTCCATTCCTAACTCGGTCAAATGACTGGAAACAGGGTGAGGAATTTAGTTTACCTTTATAGGAAGTCTTAGTATTACATTAAAACCAATTTTAGGCCAATGGATCAGATACGATCCATAGTGTTTGGATTTTATTTCTCTCCTATAGTGTCATTTGTCCACATTATTGATCATTCAGTAATACAAAAGGGACATTCTGGAATGGATATAATTATTTTCGAAAAATGGTGTCAATCGTGTAGGCTTTGGAAAGTGCTATATACAATCTATTTTGTGGTTGCTGGAAGACAGAGTTTTGAAATTAATTCCATTTACGATAAAATGCCAACATACTAGTTTTATAATTCTTTTTTGAGTAGGGACGAATTATCGAAAAAGTTTTTCTCTCTGCTTTGGAAGTGATATTTAACACGTAGCTATGTCGGTAGTCCGCCTCTGTGGTGTAGTGGTTAATGTGATTAGCTGCCAGCCCCGGACGTCCGGGTTCGATTCCCGCCTCTGCCACGAAATTTGAAAAGTGGTACGAGGGCTGGAACGGGGTCCACTCAGCATCGGGAGGTCAACTGAGTAGAGGTGGGTTCGATTCCTACCTAAGCCATCCTGGAAGTGGTTTTTCGTGGTTTCCCACTTCTCCTCCAGGCAAATGCCGGGATGGTACCTAACTTAAGGCCACGACCGCTTCTTTCCCTCTTCCTTGCCTACCCTTTCAAATCTTCCCATCCCCCCACCAAGGGCCTTGTTCAGCATAGCAGGTGAGGCCGCCTGGGCGAGGTAGTGGTCATTCTCCCCAGTTGTATCCCCGACCCAGAATCTGAAGCTCCAGGACACTGCCCTTGTGGCAGTAGAGGTGGGATCCCTCGCTGAGTCCGAGGGAGAAACCGACCCTGGAGGGTAAACAGATTAAGAAAAAAAGAAGATAACAGTTATGTCGGCAAACTTCAAACTGAATGCTGGGGTCGAAAACGACCCATGCTATAAATACTACACTCCCTAAATTATTTTTAAATCCCTTTGTATTTGGAATACATTACACTCAAATGGATAGTAACAAAATAAACTTGTATTTTGTAATTATTTCTAAATTTGGCCTAACATGCGTAAGCTATCATAAACAAAAATCTGCCTCTTGCCAGTTCTTGATGGATGCAGTATCTTTTTTCAATTTCCTCCTGACACAGGCAAGTCCCAGCATCATTCATGGCTGTGACAATATGGAAGTTTCTGAAGTAAGCGTGGTGCCTAGTAATGATATTCGGAGTACAACTAACGCGTCTGATTGTTATGAAAGGTGTTACCCTTAGGGTTAGTCGTGCTGCAATAGCACTGTCTGGCACAGTGAGGAAGGCAATGGCAAACCACATAATTCCTCATCTTAACTAGTATGCCTCATTTTGGCGCCGATATCCAGTTTTGCAATTTCTCTGTGGACGCATAAACTTTTGTGGAACTATCTGAGGATCCAACCAGCCTGCGGGCTGGTGACTTAGGTAGACAGACAGACAGACAGATTAAGATCATAAGAGTTCTAACTCTGACAATTTAGCTTATAAATACTGGAATATTCAAGTAGATATGACTAAGGCTACAAGTCTTTAGTTTGAATGTTTCATGGCGCAGTGCGGATCGAAGTTTGCCTCAACAGGTCCCAAATTAGAAAGTGCGCTCTGTACGTCCCTAATAACCTTCGTGTACGAACACAATAAATTGTGTGCACAGGCGTCTGTTTCACTCGAAGCCAACACCAGACTTCGCGTGTGGTTAAAACTTTAAGGAGGATTGTCCGAATTTTTTATTAATTAGATTTGTGTAAATTGCCATTTTAACTATATAAATGACATTCTGCTGATCATTACATTCAGAGAAGGACAGTAGTCCCAGTGACTCCTACGTGACCCCCTCCTATTCAAGGCAACAGTTCCTCTCGAAAAGGAATATGAATTTAAATCATTTTTTTTGCAAGTTGCTTTACGTCGCACCGACACAGATAGGTCTTATGGCGACGATGGGATAGGAAGGGGCTAGAAATGGGAAGGAAGCGGCCGTGGCCTTAATTAAGGTACAGCCCCAGCATTTGCCTGGTGTGAAAACTGGGAAACCGCGGAAAACCATCTTCAGAGCTGCCGACAGTGGGGTTCGAACCTACTATCTCCCGAATACTGGATACTGACCGCACTTACGCGATTGCAGCTATCGAGCTCGGTAAAAAACATTGGAACACATGAAGTAGTAAATGAATCTTCTTCATAATGAACAATTTTTGAGCTATGAAAGGCAGTAAGGCCTTGAATGTTATGTTGAATATTTATTTAATTTGCATCTTTAAAATTTGCTTTACTGCAAGTTTAAAGCTCTTCAGCCCGTCGAAACCACTAAGTATAAAACATATAATACTGTAATATATCTATGAAAGGAACACACACAATTAAATAAAGAATGGCATGTTTCGTTCTAACAGAACATCCTCAGACTCTATCAAATCAATTTAAACCACGCGTATACAGTGAAACCGAACGCACGGTGTTTGTACTCCGCGCTACGGCAGCTGCCTCAGCCGAACTTACATCGCGCGCGGCCGCCCTGTTTTAAGCGTGCATACAATCTGATACCGTATTAAATCTTACCTCATAAAAGATGCTGGAAGTGTCTTCCTTCCTGTGTTATACAGGCACTGTACCTGGGAACCACATTCCGGCTGATGCTAGTGAGTCCTACCACTGTAATGTCACCTCCGTACAGGCCATGAAGGCCCTTGGCGGGGTGGAAGGTAAAGGCTTCCACCATTGTTAACCTCGGCACGTGATGGGGTAGAGTGGTTGGCTCTACGCCCGGCCGCCTTTGCCCCCCGGAATTAACCTGGTACTCATTTTTGGTGTAGGCTGAGTGAACCTCAGGGCCATATGCACCTCCGGAAGTGGAAATCTCGTTTCTTAATTTTACGACTTCCTGACGGGGATTCGAACCCACGTCCTTCCGGGCGAACCGAGCACGCCTTTACCGCCTCGGCCAGGCAGCCCCTGCCACTGTAATGTTTCTGATTTAATTCGTAATGTTTTCTTTCAGTTCGTCCAATGTGTGAGGATTTGTTCGATACATGTTTTTCTTCTTTTAGTTTATCCCCCAAGTAAAAAATCTCACACTGTTAGGTCTGGAGAACGAAGGGTAAATAGACGAGCACTTCCGAGATTGTAAGAAGGGAATCTTCTGCTGTATGAGTAGGGACTGAATCGTGTTGAAACCACCCACGCGATTTCTCTTCTCCCATTAACTGATGGAAGAACGACGTCAAAATGTCATCTTGTTACCTCATTGCATTTACTGTCGTCTAAAAAATACGCCCAATTATTAGTCTTGCACTAACAGCACACCAAACACTAATCTTCTTCCTGTCATAATGAGGGACTTCACAAACAGCATTATGATTTCCTGCACACAAATAGCGAGAGTTAGAACTGCTCACACGACCATTAAGATGAAACGAGAACTTTTACATAAGAAAATACAGTGTTAAAATGGTAACTGACTCACCATGTTAACAGCTGTGATTCAGACTGGCGGCTGATGCTTGCGAGGTCGAATAAGTGCAGGCTGCTTGCAAGGTCAAGAACTATGCGCGCATACTGCAGCTTACGTACCGGAGGGTAAAGACGCCGCTTCGGCGGTCTTAATTTATATAAGAGACTCTGTTGCGTAAGCTTGTGAATGACTGTAAATTGGTAGTGTTGTGAAAAAAATAGATAAGCTGTGTTTGCAATATTTCTCCGTTGTCATTTTTAACATTTAAAAAAAATATTCTGTACTTAAGATGCCAATCATCCGTCCCCTCCAGGTACTACGCTTAAACATGTCATTCTTTGTTTATTAGTGTGTGTTTCTTAAACAGGTCATAATTATTGTTTTCGACAAATTTGAATAGTTTTAAAGTTACGGCACGTCAACTGAATTGACACTGTAAAAGATGGCTTCCTTCCTAACAAAAACATTGTTTGACATCGCACAGAGTTAGATATGACTTACGGCGAGGATGGAATACGACTAGGAAGGAAACACCTGCCTGGTGTGAAAATGGGAAACTATATTCAGGCCAACTCGCTTGGTACCGCTAGTGTACACTCATGTTCATAAAAACCAGAACACCTTGAAAGACAAGAGATAGGAAGTGCATATTCACAGGACAAGTACATTAGCATGTTCTGGAGAAATGATTAGCATTTGAACCATGTTGGTCGCATTATTGGCCCTTCGCTTTGTTCTGCCGATAATCTAATTATCTTTGGTGGTTGGCACTGGGTCACAGCGCCGCACCCGTCGTTTCATCATATCCCACACATTTTCGATTGGGGAAAAGACCGGTGATTGGGCGGGCCAGGGTACATCCTGTGACAACAAGAAGGCACTTGTTAGTGCAGCAACATGTGGTCGCGCATTGTCGAAGTTTAGATTGTTCGAAACTCTTCCTTTTACTTTTCTCCTTAATGAAGAGATTGTTGTCTAGTTGTGCCTCCTCTAAAACCAATCATCACCACTACCACCACATAGCTACTTCAGCTCTAAAGCTGATGTACTGCACTTGGAAGTGCAATCCTCCTCCTAGTCTAACCCTAACCACAGATAAAACTCTCACCCACAGGAGGCAAGCGCGATGTACCAAGCGAAAGGGAAAGCATTCACCGACCTAGTTTAACATAGTTTAACAACAGCACAACAAACCTGTACTCTATATAGACCATTTGCTAAATCGATCGACTGTCCTTGAGAGACAAGACGTCTCGTGGCTGAAGATTGATTCTGACCATGGGCGTGGTCACAGGAAATGTCACGATAATTTCACCTGCTAGGAACATAGCAATTGTATAAATCCAGGTGTACGTTTGAGAACCGTTCCATGGATAAGAAACAAATTGACAACAGGATCCACCTTTTCAACTTAAGGACATCATATTATGACAAGAAGATCATAACCATACTTATATGTATTTTAATGCTATAATTATTCCTGCAACATTGGTTGTCAGGTGTACACTATGTTTTAGTTATCACATAAACTGTTTAATTTTTATTTGACTGAGGATGGCAACTAGGTGGCTGAAACTAGTACCATGACTGCTGTATTATCATTTACTTGATATATTGGATTGAAAAGGTGGACCCTCCTGTCGATGGATTGCATATAATTGCACTTCGATACGAAAAAAAAAAAAGGAAATGTATAGCTTATAACCGTTCCATATGCCCAGACTTCTAATTGTAAAGCGAATTCTCACGTAAAATACAATATTAATTTATGTAGTTGCTTCATTATCTCTTCTCCGCCATTCTCCTATAGCCCCATCCCACATTACCCCCACTGCAAGTCCATAATAATAATGATACCGAGCTCGATAGCTGCAGTCGCTTAAGTGCGGCCAGTATCGAGTATTGGGGAGATAGTGGGTTCAAACTCCACCGTCGGCAGCCCTGAAGATGGTTTTCCGTCGTTTCCCATTTTCACACCAGGCAAATGTTTAACCTTATGCAAAACCTTGGTTAAGGCCACGGCCGTTTCCTTCCCTTTCCTAGCCCTTTCCTGTCCTATCGCCGCCATAAGACCTATCTGTGTCCGTGCGACGTAAATCCAATAGCAAAAATAGGCATAATAATAATAATAATAAAATCGTATAGCCTCAGCTACAGCGAGCAGTTATTTTAATATGGCGCCATTTAGAATGTCTTCAAGGCCCAGATGGCGGAGGGTACCGGAACTGTGTTGGGTGATAAACTGGTCAGTATTAATTAATTCTATGGAGAGTTGTTATAAAGACCATACCGCAAATATTGCGGCGACATATTCTTATGAAGCCGGTATAGGGAGTCTGCGATCCCAAGATGTTAAATGCAAAAGATGTGAAAATTCCATTCACGTGGTGAAAGTTTTGTTCTCTCTATTTGATTTGATTTATATTTACTAATTTATGTATTTAATTTTGTATTCTTTCGCTAAATGATCGAAATAAACAACTCTAACTCCAGATTATCTCTAGGTAAATTTTGGAGCATCTGCCTCTGTGATGTAGTGGCTAGTGTGATTATCTGTCACCCTGAAGGCCCGGGCTCGGTTCCGAAATTTGAAAACTGGTACGAGGACTGGAACAGGGTCCACTCAGCCTCATCCTCTAAGAGATGCTCTGTGATTTGCCACTTATTTTCCAGGCAAATGCAGCGATTGTAACTACGGCTGCTTCCTTCCCTCTTCCTTGTCTATCCCTTCCAATCTTTCCACCCACACATGACCCCTGTTCAGCATAGGAAGCGAGTCCGCCTGGGCGAGATACTAGTCCTCCTTCCCATCTGTATATGTTACGCTCCAAGACACTGTCTCGAGGCGGTAGATGTGGGATCCCTCACTGAGTCCGTTGAAAAGATCAACCCTGCAGGGTGAACGGTTTAAATAACTAATTAATAACAAAAATTTCTGTAACCCCAGGATATTATTTTGATTCTTGTCTTCCTAGTAGCATTTTCTTAAAGAAAGTAAGTTCCTTTTTCTGAGCGGAGTATTTTAAATTTCATCCCCATATGAGACTCATTATAAATTCACGTTCTTTAAAACATGTACTTCCATATTATTAAATGCTTTCAGAAACGCGGATAAAGTTTAAATTAGAGGAAAACAATTAACTCGACCACGACTAATAATTACAAATTTGGGATGGTTGGGTGCATGTATTTCGTCCAGCTGGAGTTCCATAACATGCAAACCATGACTATGTGAAACAGCTCTTCTAGGTAAGGGTTATTCTGCCCGAAGGCAGGTTCGAACCTCCGTAGAGGTGTTCCTGAGCCGGAGTTTATGTGCAGTAGGGTGGCCAGTTATTTTCCGCTCCTCCATTCCCTTACCCCCATCAACAGCGCGTGGCAACCCATCCAACTCCTGACCACGCCCAATGTTGCTTAACTTCGGAGATCTCACGGGATCCGGTGTTTCAACACGGCTACGGCCGTTGGCACTGCTCTTCTGAATTGCATTTAAATGCTATCTGTGTAACGAACAGAGAGTATTGGAGACAATGAACTTGGAGACTCTGGTAATAGGACGAACCTAAATGGACTAATTATCTGAGCAGCGCCACTAAGGGGCATCGGGTGATGGAACGTGCCCATATAAGGCCAATTTTATAAATATGAATCCACATGGTGGTTTATATAAACCGGGTGGCTTTCAACACGACCCCATTTTCGTCTGATAGTAGATGACAACATGCGATGCTTTTTAAACGAGAAGAAACTCTGAGAGACTACCAAACTTTGCTCATGATTTAACTTCAGCCGGGACAACATTACAGATTAGCAAAATCGTGCCCGTTACCTGCTTTCTTGTTCGTGAACTTACTTGAGTTTGTTTTGCAGAGTTCACGCCATCTGTCACGTAAATCGGTTCTGCTGGAGTTTGTTTCCCATGGCTGACCCACTGCCCGTGTTCACGGCCACCGCCGATGTGTATTTGCTTACTCATTCGTTGTGCACTGCTATTTCTATTTAACATTACACCTTTTTTTCTTCGTGTTATATATTTAAATTATTGTAAATGAAGTATTTAATGATGTCACTTATTTTCCAGGCATTTCCTTACGTAAATTATCGTTATTTTGGCACTGTTTTCGTTGGCCAAATTTGATATATATTCCTGAATCCAAATAAACTATCGTGGAATCTAAATGTTTTGTGAAGACGAATTTTTCAACATGTTATAAGCCATAGTCATGACAAAATTATTAGTAATAGATAAAAATTTGTAAAACAAAGGAATATTGCCTATTCTACCCAATAATATAACAATATCAAACATAAGACAATAAATGTAAGTAGTATAATCTTACTGATAAATGGAAGGATGAGAGACTAAATGAGCAAGTACATAAGTTTTAAAAATTGTGATTTGATAGAATGTGGTGTTCTTTCAAGTACGAAATATGTTATTCTTTTTTTAATAGTGTTTTTACAAGTATGTTATAGTTTTGTTCGTTCGTTCATTCGTTCCTTCGTAATATGTTTACCCTCTAGGGTCGGTTTTTCCCTCGGACTCAGCGAGGGATCCCACCTCTACCGTCTCAAGGGTAGTGTCCTGGAGCTTCAGACTCTGGGTCGGGTGATACAACTGGGGAGAATGACCAGTACCTCACCCAGGCGGCCTCACCTGCTATGCTGAACAGGGGCCTTGCGGGGGATGGGAAGATAGGAAGAGATAGACAAGGAAGAGGGAAGGAAGCGACCGTGGCCTTAAGTTAGGTACTATCCCGTCATTTGCCTGAAGGAGAAGTAGGAAACCACGGAAAACAACTTCCAAGATGGCTGAGGTGGGAATCGAACCCACATCTACTCAGTTGACCTCCCGAGGCTGAGTGGACCCCGTTCCAGCCCTCGTACCACTTTTCAAATTTCGTGGCAGAGCCGGGAATCGAACCTGGGGGTGGCAGCTAATCACACTAACCACTACACCACAGAGGCGGACACAATAAATTTAAGTAGTATAATCTTACTGATAAACGGAAGGATGAGAGAATAAATGAGCAAGTTATTTGATAGAATGTGGTGTTCTTTGAAGAACGAAATGTGTCATTCTTTGTTTAACAGTGTTTTTACAAGTATGTTATAGTGTTTTACAAGTATGTTATAGTGTTTTACAAGTATGTTATAGTGTTTTACAAGTATGTTATAGTGTTTTTACAAGTATGTTATAGTGTTTTACAAGTACGTTATAGTGTTTTACAAGTATGTTATAGTGTTTTTTTACAAGTATGTTATAGTGTTTTAAACGTTATAATTTTCCCTCAACACAGTCTCCCTATTCACTACACGTAACAAGGCATGAAGGTTGACGTGCAGAAAAGAATAACACAATTCGACTCTTGAAGCATGATAAAAGTTCGCTCGGACAGATGAGTTGAGGTACCAGTTGGTAAATGCCGAATGAGCCGCCAAGGACATACGGAAATAGATCTCTCTTACCAGCTGGTACAGTCAAGGCCAGCGATGGTGGTATTCCGGTATGGGGACTGATTAAGTGGGATGAAATGGGATCCTTAGTGCATTTGACTGACACCTGAATGCAGATCCTGGGAGATCATCCTGACTTGGAAGAACACGCCGTTTGATACGACGAGGAAGAATTTCACATGTCGGGGTCTGTTAACAGAAAACTGTGCATACTAATGAAGTGAGAAAACAAAATGTTGCCATTCAAAAAATTGTCCGTCTCCGGAAGTAAAAATATGGACGTCAATGACATACCACAAGTCTTAATTGACCCTTTCTCTTTAGATTAGGAGATCACAGGAGAAACATATCCGGAACGCGGCGGAATGACGTCACTCCGCTCTTACCCTCATGGAATGATTTCTTGGAGTATTTGCGGTGGTGGCAAGACGGAGTTCCGAAACATTGACGGTATGGCGATGAAAATGAAATGGCGTATGGCTTTTAGTGCCGGGAGTGTCCATGGACATGTTCGGCTCGCCAGGTGAAGATCTTTTTATTTGTCTACCGTAGGCGACCTGCGCGTCGTGTTGAGGATGAAATGGTGATGAAGACGGCACATACACCAATTCCCCGTACCATCAAAATTAACCAATGATGATTAAAATTCCCCACCCTGTCGCGAATCGAACCCGGGATCCCTGTGACCAAAGGCCAGCACGCTAACCATTTAACCACGGAGCTGGACGGTATGGCGATATGAGAATAGCTTCATGAAATCTTTCCAAACATGTGGATTGGACGTCGGGGTGCGAATGAATAGCCTAGAAAGATTCCGCCACCCCCCCCCCTTCCCCCCAACTAACACCGCAACTGTTTTTCTTTGTGGGTATTTAAGGGATCACATGTACAAGAATGCCATCCAAATCAAAGATCATGAACGCCACGTTATTACTGACGAGTTCAAGTTAATATCCATCGAGATGTGCACAAAGACATGATGAAGCATCGGTTTGAATGGCCCGAGTTGACTATGTAGAAAATCAATAAACAGAATGACAATGCTTTTCAAATTATGTAATGCCGGGCCGAGGGGCTCAGACGGTTGAAGCGCTGGGCTTCTGATCCCAATTTGGCAAGTTCGATCCTTGCTCAATCCGGTGGTGTTTTAAGGTTCTTAAATACGTCAGTCACGTGTCGGTAGCTTTACTGGCACGTAAAGGAACTCCTTCGGAACAAAATCTCGGCACCTCGGCGTCTCTGAAAATGGTAAAAGTAGTTAGTTGGACGTACCATCTAACACTCCCTCAACTTACGATTTTTTTTTTCTGCACCCTGTATATGACACTCTGAAGTACGAATAGCTGCTAAAACCATGTGCTCCGCAACTATTCTCCGGACCACGTTTTGAGGAGACTAAAGCGGAAGTGAGTGTATAGACCAGGGGATGGCGCGGGCGACAGGGGCAGCGCCTACGGTGTTGTAACACGGTTGGCGAGCGGGCAAAGTGGGTGCGCTACTCAGAGCGAGTTTTGGCAATGGTGCAGTCAATGCGGAGCTGCCATACTTACTCACTCAGTGGATGTCCTGAACATGTGGGCGCAGTTCCAAACATAGTCTGTTTAAAACAGCAGTGACTGAATTTCATCAATGTACTTCGCTTTTACAAAAACAGTGTATATGCGTATTGTGTGCTAATTCATAATTCTTGTAGTCTCTTGTACGTTTGTAGGTTTCTTATTACTCGTTATTGGATATTATTGTGCAATGGATCCGAACAAAAATTCACCAGACTGTTATCAGTTGAAGAAGAAACGCAAGATTTTTACGTCCGACGAGAAAAATATGATTCTGTCTATTTATAAGCATTTCCGAGCGAATAGTATTGACGGCGGGATTAGTTTACCTCGTGTACTGACCCCAGCTCCGATTCCGACTTAGGTGTGCAGCCACTCGATAGTGACACAGATTAATTACTGCCGCACCAGGTAAGCTGACGCTGAAACCTCCTGCATAATGATGATGATGATGATAATAATAATATTATGTAGTACATAATCCTCACTTCTCTCGCTTATTCATAAGTCGCCCGTGAGCAGCAGCTCATTTCAATCAGAAATCAGGCCATATATTTAGATAATAATAGTGAATAACAAATAATAATATATATTCATATATAATAATAATAGTAATAATTTAATGAATGTAATGCTTACTGTTTATGTCAAAAGAATTCGTTCGGAATGCTTTAAGCGTGAAATTGTAGTTAGTACGTTAAAATTGTGAAATCCTCCGTGGCTCAGATGACAGTGCGTTGGCCCCTCTACGCTGAGTTCCGTGGTTCAAATCCCGGTCACTCCATGTGAGATTTGTGGTGGACAAAGCGGATGCGGGACAGGTTTTTCTCCGGGCACTCCGGTTTTTCCTATCATCTTTCATTCCAGCATCACTCTCCAGTATCATTTAATTTCATCTGTCAGTCATTAATCATTGCCTGAGAGGAGTGAGACAGGCTTCGGCAGCCGGTTCAATTCCTATCCTCGCCGCAAGATGGGGCTTCATTTATTCCATCCCTGACCCGGTCATTGACTGGAAAACAGTTTGTAGGTTTTCACATTTAAAATGTAATTCAGTAAATTAATTGTTTAAAGATGTAAGCCGTTAAAAAAAACTGTATGGGATTCTGACACGCATACGTTAATGTATTAATTATTTTAAATTCATTCGAGATTCAATCCGTGATCTGTGCTGTATTATAGTGGTGGAGTACAACTTTGAATCGCGCGCCGGCTCATTTGGCAACCACGGCGAGTGTGACGAGACAATGACGTCACTTCCGCTTTAGTCTGCTCAAAAGGTGGTCCGGAGAATAACGTGCGATCTGTGAACTAGTGTCAGCCGCGCTTTCAGACACCACTCGATGAGCAATCATTCTACGTGCCTCTGCTGCCCACATGAAATGAAGGGTATCTTATGTCGTACATGTGCTCTGTTTAAGCTGACCGTTAAAAATTGGTCTTCAAGTCTCATTCATTACGAAGCCTTTCACGAAATACAAGGACTTCAATGCCAGTGGCAAAGGTCATATAAAAATAAATTGGCGCAGTGAATCATCAGAATAGGTAAAAATACTTTCTGGGTATCTATGAAGGAAGACAACACTCTGTGGCTGATAAAATCAATAGTGGTCTCCACAATAGGACTGAACAAATTAGAAAAAAGTTGGAACCAATTTCGTGAACCAATATTTTCTGTGGCACACATGATATCTCACTTCGAAGGAAAACGTCAGACAGTAGCGTTTTTCATGACTTATTGGAATTCCGCTTGGAAGCGGTAGATGTAATACTGCAAAAAATTCTCAAATTCTGCAAAAAATGCCAAATACATTTATTATTGAATTCATAATGAAATAATAGCTTTTGTGGACAGGAATTACTACGAGAGATACAGGTTACCGAAACTAATTCATGCAATGTCTTCTCTGTTAGTGTTGAAAACACAGCTGACATACCTGGAACGGAGCAGCTGTGTATTGGAATTCGATTTGTAAAACAATATATCTAGTGATGATTTGAAAGTACGTGAAGAATTCCCTGTGTTTCAGCATTTGGAAGAAATGAATGAGAAATCAGTTACAGACACAATATGGATTTTAACAAGCTCTGGCCTATATTTAACCAAATTATGTTGTCGAAAATACGACAGTTCTGCTACTATGGCAGGACGTGAAGGTGATGTGACATTAAAACAAAACTGGTACCAAAACCCAGGACTTTATCAGTTGTTTTTTTGAGTGAAGAGCATGCGGTATGATGGGTAGGGGTAGACCAAGATACGAATATGACAAGCAAACTAGATAAGACGTAGGATGCAGTAGTTACGCTGAAATGCAAAATGTTAGCACAGGGTAGGGGAATCAAACCAGTACATGAACTTATGACTCAAAACAGCAACAACACCAAGATACCAAATATCTAGTTCCTGCACTGCGCTAGTCATAAACTTTAACTGGTAATAAACTAAGTAAATTACTTCTTAGTTGTAAATAATGTGACCGGTGCTAAGAAGAAGATAATTAGGGTCTACTTTTAAGTTTTAACTTTTTCATGAAAGTCTACTTGGGAAGAAGCAGATCTCCAAAGGTGGAGAAGCAAATTTCTATGGTCAATAACTCTGAAGTAAAGACAAAATATCCATATATTCTTGCCATAAAGTAGCCAACGGTTTCAGAAGAGCGAAATGCTGTATTTAACGAAGCATGTATAAGTCTAGCGCTTCAGGCAAGTAACTGGATGTTGAAAACATCCTAGGAATGTGAGCTACGAATTTTAGGTAAAATATAATAAAGTATGGGAATAGATTCTTTACTTATTCCTAAAAATTACAATCCTTTCTTAATCATCGTCATCCGGTCGATTAGATTAGCAGTTTGCTTTCTTCAACCCCTACGAGCCCTGATGTGAGTTAATGCTTTGTTTCGCTTAAGCCCTTATAACTACATTATGTGTGGACATTTTTCAAAAACTCAAACGAAGCCTGGCGTTATTGAAAAAAGGGACACATTACAGAAATAATTATGTGAATAAGTAAATTTGGCTAGGATTTGAATCAAAAAGAAACATAGTAAAGAAACAAGAGATTTTAGGATGTTTTTCCGGAACTGCATTTTGGCCGGAAGTGATTTTCGATATATTTTTTTAGCTTAAGTCAACGGCCGTAGCCGTTTTGTCCGAAGTTAAGCAACATTGGGCGTGGTCAAGAGTTGGATGGGTTGCCACGCGCTGTTGGTGGGGGGTAAGGGAATGGAGGAGCGGAAAGGAACTGGCCACTCTACCGCACGTAAACTCCGGCTCAGGAACACCTCTGCGGAGGTTCGGACCTGCCTTCGGGCAGAATAACCCTTATTTTACCTACCTTTTTAGCTTAAGAGAGCTATCCAAGACTCACAATTTGAAACCTTTGCTGGCCCTTTATCCCTTAAACTTCCGGTGCAGTTGAGGAAATTGCTTAATTTTACGTGTTTCGCAGTATGATGACTCCTACTTTGCCCGTCAAGAAACGTTTTCAACACAAAAAATTAAACGAAAAGTCGGGGAGGGGGGAGGTGTATCTCATCATCATCTAGTGAGAAGTACGGAGTGAAATAGAAGAATTCGATTGTGACCTCTCCTCCCTCCGCCCCTCCGCCGCCAACGGAAAGAATTCTACAGGCGCCCGTGTGTATTTTCCAAGTCCTCGAGTCCAGGCGAATTAACCAGATGAGTATTAAAATCCCAGACCCGGTCGAGAGTGGAACGGGAACCCTTTGAGACGAAGACCGCGATGCTGATCATTCATCCAAGGAGCTGAACTTTTTCGAAATACACCGATATTAATTAATTTACTGACGGCAATTTTGCAGTAAGTCCAGGCACTGAACGTTATTTCATTACTTAAGCTCCTGACAAGTGGCACAGGACCTAGAACGAGAGAAGGGCGATGAGCGAGGAGGTTTTCAATAACCCGACCAAAAGAGTGCGCTGTAATCGCTGATTGCAATTAGTGAATGAGCTGGGCTAGGGTGCGCGTTGCCTGTCTTCTAATGAACCTCAGCACGTACCCCAAGCGAAAAGTAGAAAGAAAAAAGTATTACTTCAGAGGCTCAACTTCGACAAAATAGAGAAACTATTTAAAGTCTTCAGCGCATGGAAGCGTACTGGCTAAATTCAAAAAATACTATATGATTGAATTGATTAGGCCTAACGGAAATTAAAGAACGGTCTCCATAGCCAATATATATGTCTTCCGATTACATGCCTTCATACACCGTGCACCAAATTTTAAAGTCTTGAAATCAAGGAAGAAAAACAATCTATATAGTGTATATAAAATCCCTATCCTGTCTGACATTCACAAAAATATTGAGAAAGTGGCATCGTTTCAGCCGCTGAAATTGACACCAGATACATATTTCTATCTCACCTTTACATGAAAAATGCAAGGAAACTCTCACAACCACGAATTGTGTACTTTTTCAAGAAAATTACGTTTCTTTGAGTGAAGTCATTGTGCTATATTCGCCATGTTGACGTGCACATCTTCACCTAACGGCATGAAGTCGAACTATCCACAGCACCGCCGTCTCTATCGTCCTATATTGTCTGCTCTATGCGAGGCTTTTTTGCGAACAGGCTGCAAGAAAATTTATCTACCAGATGGCAGGCATAGACGCACAAAGTTCTTAACGCATTATTGTGATGACAGCCTACAAAACTATATGCAGTATAGTCATATGTTCACCGAAACTGGTAAATTACATCAGTAATATTAAATATTGGTAATATTACCTGTATTAAGCCGTAGTTGACCTCTTGGTTTACAATTTAAAGATTTTCCTGGACAAAGGCTTGGAGCGATACATGGCCATGCATCGGGCGGTTAACATTTTGTGTTCCTGCAAACGCAATTTCAGTTAATAGAGGCCTACGAACTTGGTTAGGATAATATCACTAACAGTTTGCTTATATTCTTTGACCTCACATCGTAACATAACACATTCTGAAAGGGAAGACGTAGCAAGTCCTCGTATTACGCTCGTAAGTCTGAAGAACTTCTGACAGTAGGGCACAGCAGCTTCAACAAGATGCTTCATTAGAGCAATAAAACAAGGTTTTGGGTATCGAAGTCCTCCTATGACCTGATGCGTAACCAGTTCCATTTAGTGGTGTCGAAGCTCTAGGCAGTGAAATGTTGCTGACGCATGTGATACATTCCATTCTCTCTTCAACAACACGAACCAAGTACTCGAAAATTAGGAGCTGATTTTCTGTTTCTAGATCGATTGGGACATTATCATTTGGCTATTTGATGTTGTCAAAAATATCTAAACAGGAAGACGTTTGTTTCGTGATTGTCCGTCACAATTCTTATCACTATCCTCCGTAGCTTTAATCACCTTCTGAAATAAGGTGTAATGGCAACAGATGCGAGTGTAGCCTACTACTTCCTTTATTAGGACCTTGCCTAGATATAGCCCACAGCCACTTTTCTCGTAATTCCCTTCTTCACGGTTACTTCATGGAATCGTATGGCTGCGAACCACCTTGTCGAGATTTTCCGAAATTGTACACAACAGTTGAATATTTCTGGAGAGGGAGGGGGGAATCTAAAGTTTAAGTTCTACAAAAAAAATACTTGCACAAACGGAAGAAAACAAGCGCATTTTAAAATAACTTTTGAAATAGTTATAAGTGCAAAATGATTTATTCATTTTACAATTCTATAGAAAATATCATTTGTGCAAACGGAAGTAAGCAGGCAAGTTTGCTCATTGTACGAAATTTTCCCACATATGCATGCATCAATAACACATTGCTACACCCACACTGACCGCGAAAATTGTGCGTCTACGACTGCACTCTTACGGCGACTTGAAGAAATATTGGTTTTCGCACCTTCCTATGTTAAACTAGCAGCATAGAGCAGGCAATATAAGAGGACCGAGACGACAGCGATCCACGGTTTATTTTCAATGGGAGGTACGTGGTCTTCTTTTCGGTGCTAGTGGGACTTCACTGGAGTGGACGTAGAGAGATGGCGACACATACAACAATGAATTCGCTCGCTGAAGCCGAGATTTGTGCCCGTCACCATATCAGCAGTGTCTTCAGAGCCAGCCAACGGAAACACAATAGAACACATCAGTGTGTGGCCAGAGCTGAAGAGAACGCACACGCGAGGCTGCCATGTTGCTTGAGCCAAAATATTATAAAACTTTGTTCTGTATTGTTGATCAATTTACGACGTTTAAAGCTTTGTTTTGTTTTTCGGATCAATATGGTCATTCGAAAGTGCAGTTGGAGGTAGTGATGGGATAATCGAATACAAAATAATTGCTTATTCGATTATTTCATTTAATTCGATTAAATTTCACAAGTTTATTTTTGATTACTAATTCGAATGAACGAGGCAATGGAACAGTGAATTTTTCCATTCGATTATTTTTTTGATTACTCATTCGGAACTGCATTCGAATGAATGAGGCCATTTAATAGCGAATGCGATGTTATAAAGACGGAAATATTTAGTTTCAACATGTGGAGATATGTTTGGAAAATGGCGTATTTCTATGTTTCATAAGAGTTCATCTGTTCGCTTATTTCAATCGATTATACATCTCACTCACATAAATCGAAAGATTTATTCAAGACGCATTCGAATATTCTATACGACACAACTGAATGATATTTGAAATTTATTCGATTATATTATTCGATTATCGAAATAATATGAGGTTATTCGATTATAGCATCACTGCAACTGAATTATATTTGAAACTCATTCGATTACTTATTCGATCATTTAAATAATCAGATGGAGGATATTCGATTATCCCATCAGCAGTTGGACGTTTCTCCTTGCGAAAAGGGAATTTCATAATACTTGTTAAGATTCTGTATATTTGACTTGTATGTAACATGGAAAGCATATCCTTTTCCGTAAGATCAAACATTAAATAATTCATTTCAATTGTCCCAATTACATTTTACTTGTTAATTTATCTTGTCTAAGACAGGCTTACAGACTGGTAAATAGTAAGTCCTCTGATCAACAAACCTACGGCCCTGAATCCAGGGAGATATTCTGGGGTACAAATTAGAGCACTCTGGCCACAAAAGCAGCCTACTCTCTCGTGACCTGAGTAAAACAGTATTTAAACACTGGGAAAAACAAGCTCAATGGACTTAATCATGTTGAAATTCTAAATTGATCGGCTTACGACTTACAGGGCAGGAAACTGCGGCCCACGAAGGGACAATCTGCTTCTCGAAAATTAATAACAACGTGCAAATTTATCATTGTGGGCTGTAATTACACCACCAGTGTAAATGTATATCTCTAAACAAAGGAAGTGGAAAATGGAATGGTTGGCTGCAAATGACAGCAATAAGCGATTAAAATAACCGTATATTACTGGTCAAAACATGTAATACTCCCACAGTCAGAGTTATGCAGGAACAGAAGAAAACAGACTCAAGGTTATAGTCTGACGTTAGTCACCTATTTTTAACGAAAATACAAGTTGGCAACCATCTCCTTTCAATAATATTTTTTTTACAACAACTGGCTTAACGTCGCACCGACACAGATAGGTCTTATGGCGAAGATGGGACAGGAAAGACCCAGGAGTGGGAAGAAATCGGCCGTGGTCTTAATTAAGGTACAGCCCCAGCATTTGCCTGGTGTAAAAACGGGAAACCACGGAAAACCATCTTCAGGACTGCCGACAGTGGGGGTCGAACCCACTATCTCCCGGATGTAAGCTCACTGCTGCGCGCCTCTAACCGCACGGCCAACTTGCACGGTAATAATAATAATAATAATAATAATAATAATAATAATAATAATAATAATAACCATCATCATTATCTAAAGCTAAAAGAGATTAACATTTCGCCGGTAAATTCAGGGAGAAGAAAACAAAGATGTTGAAATTAATTGCCTAGCATTTCCAGACGATTTTGCTATGCTTTCAAGAGAGCCTGACTGATGCAACAAGAAATAAACAACAAAACAGGTCAGATAATCTCTGTGGAAAAAATGAATTTATTACAAACATAATAAGAATGCGTAATATTATAACGGCGTCCACTCTTTTATTATAATACCTCAAGAGGAGAAGATTACCCAACCCCGGCCATGAGCTACGTAACCGAATTAGGGCCCGTTCGCTTGCTACGCGAAGGACCAATCAGTAACGAGCCAGGCACGCAGGGCCGGCCTTCTTCTTTTGTGAAGTATCCAGAAAGGCCGATCTCCCTATTTTAAGTGGGCTGGACGAGCTCGAGTAGTTCCATTCTACCAGTGATTGAGTCCGAGTGTGGTTCAGTAGAGCTGAGCAAAGCAGACGAAGGGATTAGTTCACTTCGTGAAGTAAATGCTCGTTCTCTTCTGTCTGTCGTCGAGGGATATCCCAGCTGCTGTGAGTAAACGTGTGTGTCTCTAGAGCAGCCTGAGACAGGGACAGTGAACGAAGTGTATTGTGAGTGTACGACAGGCAGGACTGCGATGCTGTGTTATGCGTGAGCTTTGAAATAAGTGGTGTGACAGCGAACAGCCATAATAACTGCGAAAATGACGTGAGTATGAGCGTCAGTAGTGGAAGAGTGTTTAATATGATTATCTTGGTTGGTAAGTGATACAATGAACAACAAATGTGACTGAGTTGAAAGGGCAGAGAGAGCGCAAATAAGTCTGTGTAGTTGTGTAAATAATTGGTAGTAATTAATAGACCTTTGTCTTAGAATTTTAATGCTACCAGTGCTGTGTGTTTCTTTACCACCCCCGCCATGTTAGAATATTATGACCGGGCGAGTTGGCCATTCGGTTACGGGCGCGAGGCTATGTGCTTGCATTCGGGAGATAGTGGGTTCGAATCCCACTGTCGGCAACCCTGAAGATGTTTTCCGTGGTTTCTCATTTTCACACCAGGCAAATGCTGGGGCTGCACCTTAATTAATACCACGGACGCTGCCTTCCAACTCCTAGGTGTTTTCTATCCCATCGTCGCCATAAGACCTATCTGTGTCGGTGCGACGTAAAGCCACTAGCAAAGAAAATATTACGACAAAATAGATCAAAAAATGTTAACAAGGTCAAGTGGATAAAAATATATATATATATCATAGTCAAAAACGTAACAATTAGCGTCTCAATTTAGTTTTGAAAAAAAATCGGGACATTGATTGAGAAGAAAGGACTGTCCATGCTAAATCTGGACACCTGGTGACTTTAAGTTCGAGGCTTATCACGTCTGGTTACCAGCTTGAAATACAGAATATGGAGCAGTAAGATCTCGTGTATGAGATCGTAGGAGCACGTGACCACCAACATTATTTCGGTGATATTACATTTAATAATTATTTTGGAAAAATAACAGTTACAGTGAGTACGGTTTTGGTGATCCAGTTGTTAGTTTTAAACGTCCGTTTCCGCTGTTCAAGCATTCAACTGTAGCGCTGCCGCCGGAGGATTACAATTAGTGGAGGCCACCAAGTCTGGCAGTGTACATACCTGGGATGTGAAAGGGAAAATACCGCTTGAATAGGAATTCGGATCATAGACTTCGTGTGATCCTGCAGAGGTCCAAGTTGTCATGAACCCCTAAAGAGGGCAAAATTTGTCAAGGTTGCGCTCCAAACTATGAACACAAACTAGTAAGTGTATTAGATTTAGGGATATTTTAAACTATTCGTTTGAGGATCTGCCACGTTATTCTTCCTTATCACACTCCTTCAGCAACTGCGTTCATTTTACTACACTGGGATGTAAGGTAATTTTGTTCGATCTCCATTGGTTAAGTGTATAAAAGGTTTGCAATTCATTTAATGCGGGGTACTGTTCCCAACAATTACAGTTCTCCATAAAATATTGCACTGGTACAGTTGTCAGTGAATACCATAATTTAAGAATGAATAAAACATTTTTCCCTTTCGAAAATCAAAATATTATCATAAATATATCTCCCAGTCATGGCCTTCCATCAACGTCTGCTAATTTCGGGTGGCAACCAGCCTTACGATATAGACTGCACGGTTGCTAGGTGACACTGTCTGACTTTCCACCCATGCCTTACATCACTGCCTGCATGGTTGCCATAGTTACACTTCCGTTACGTATTTTTCCGCGTTACGTTACGCCAATTTTCAGATAACCCCCAACCATAAGACATATTTATGTCAAAATAATATATGCTCCCTGATGTCATGAAATAACCTCTTGTACGATACGAATATAAATTTAACACTTGTGCAATTCATTTCAATGAGTTGATCTTCAGTTAGTACGCTCAGACAGCATGAACACGCTCCAAATATTTTTTCATGTAGTACCGCACCACTTGTGTTTTCTATTGGAATTCACATGTGCCAGCCTGTGTTCGCGATAGATAGATTTATCATCAACAGGTTATTTAGCCAATTATAGATGATTCAATAAAACATTGTATACAACAAATGCATCTTGTATAAATAAAACTAATTTCTTAAAATAATTAACAAGTTTAAATCTAGAGACGTTTGTATACACTTATTTACATCATCTTAAATAAATAAATAAGAACTAATCTCTTAAAATAATTGGCGAGTTTAAACTAAATCTAGAAACATTTATACATATATTTACAACAGAAATAAATAAGAATAAATCTCCTAAAATAATTACGTAGTTTAAACTAAATGTAGAGACATTTATATACACACATTATACAGATAGGAGAGTACGTCCTTGAGTCGTTAGAGCACGTCTAATTTTAGAGGGGGAAGTGAAAAAGTGTCCACTGATTCACTCACCTCATTCAGTAATTTTAGTGCCCTCAGCAACCGTGATTTTCTCCCAAGCAATAATTCACATTTTACATACATACATCATCATTATGGACCGTTATGCCTTTCAGCGTTCAGTCTGCAAGCCTCTGTGAATTTACTAAACGTCGCCAGAATCGTCTATTAGCAACTAGTGCTGCGGCCTTATTTATTTCCATACCTCTTATCTGTAAATCATTACAAGCTGAGTATAACCATCGTCGTCTTGGTCTCCCTCTACTTCTCTTATCCTGCGTAACAGGGTCCATTATTCTCCTAGGTAAATATCTTCCTCCATTTGCCTCACATAACCCCACCACCGAAGCCGTTTAATGCGTACAGCTTCATCCATCGAGTCCATTCCTACCTTAGCCTTTATCTCCTCATTTCGAGTACTCCCCTGCCATTGTTACCATCTGTTTGTACCAGCAATCATCATCGCTACTTTCATGTCTGTTACTTGTAACTTATGAATATGATGTCCAGAGTCCACTCAGCTTTCACTCCCGTAAAGCAAAGTTGGTCTGAAAATAGACAGATATAAAGATAGTTTCGTCCGGGAGCTGATTTCCTTCTTACAGAATGCTGTACTGTTGATAGCAAATGCGAGCTCACTGCATTATCTTTACTGCGCCTTGATTCAATCTCACTTACTATACTACCATCCTGGGAGAACATACATCCTAAATACTTGAAATGATCTACCTGTTCCAGTTTTTTATCGTCAATCTGACATTCAATACTGTTGAATTTGTTACCTACTGACATCTATTTAGTCTTCGAAAGGCTAATTTTTGGCGTACTGAAAATATACCTTTGCCTAATATTGCGACGAGTGATATGTAATGGAATCAAGTTCAACAATGCTGAGAAATCCACTCTATTGATCGGACGCTGTGTTAAATATGTATAGGAGGAACATTATATTCCTACTCTATATTTTTGAGAGTGTTGTGACTTTGTGAAGGACTATAATTATTTAGTGCATATCGGGCAATTTTCAGAAATAAGTTAAGTTCGCACCCATATTCTTTGCCCACGCGAGGCCACTACTTTGGAGGAAGAGAAATGTACAATATTATGAATTAAATGGGCCTTGCAAATGGTCTAGCGTAGCAAGAGATGTGCTACGGTATTAATTCACAACGGCTTGTACGAGTGCGTGTTGCGAGCTCTAACACTCCCATCTGGTCAATCACCAGGTGTATATTCACACGACCAGTCTCATTAGAGTATCGGTTTATTTAAACCATGTGCAGGCCAGTTTCACGGCGCCCAATAAACACGAATGGTAAAGTGGCTGAGAGGTGTGAAGTGAAACCTAAGATACAGAGAATTACTTCTGAAAGGAGACTTGTAGCAAATCCTAAGAGTTAACATCATCTGCGGGTTTACTTAAGGATCTTCCTCATTTCTAACGTAATTGAAAGATTAGGAATATGAATCAGATTAACATGCAAACAACTTGCTTATGAACTTACATACGTGTGGCTTTTCGGTTATTATGCACATTTTTCTTTCATTCTGCAAGACTCCTGTGTATGCAACTAGCACTGTGACTTCATTTAGTTCCATATTCCTATCTTTGAATCATTAAAAGCTGGGTCTTTACATCATCGTCTTGGTCTACCCGTCTCATTGACTGAATACTCAGAATAGCAGTCTTTGGTCCATACGACCCAGAGTTCGGTCCGCGGCCGGGGTGGGGGTTTCTAGACTCGACTTGTTAACTCGGAAACTGAGTGCTGTATTCTGTGAATATAAGATCGTTACACCCTCTCCGATTTCAACCCTATTTCATGTACACTGATAATCTACTACGAATTCGGGCTAGCTGCACGGCTGGACAAGGCTGAAACCCAATAACTGAAAGAAAAAAACACCAGTTATCGTCTTAGTCTCTCTGACTTTGGTTCTCTAATCCTTCATAGCCGAGTTTATTCTCGTGTGTATGTATGTATGTATGTATGTATGTATGTATGTATGTATGTATGTATGTATGTATGTATGTATGTATATATGTATATATGTATGTATGTATGTATGTATGTATGTATGTATGTATGTATGTATGTATGTATGTATGTATGTATGTATGTACGAAGAGTATTCAGCGAGAAGGATGTTCGGATCCTCGACAGTTCCAGAAACAGCTGTCATACATGCCATAGTCATCGCTGAAGAAGCATACAAGGGAAATCAACATTGAGGTAGTTTCCCGTTGCTTTCCCCCGCCCCGATCAGGAAGTTGATAGTAGGTTCGAATCCCACTATCGGCAGCCCTGAAGATGGTTTTCCGTGGTTTCCCATTTTCACACCAGGCAAATGCTAGGGCTGTACCTTAATTAAGGCCACGGCCGCTCCCTTCCAACTCCTAGGCCTTTCCTATCCCATCGTCGCCATAAGACCTATCTGTGTCGGTGCGACGTAAAGCCCCTAGCAAAAAAAAAAGGAAGTTGATATTATATATGTCTGCCAAGCCCACCGAAATGGAAGAAACATTTTCACACCAATCTTAACAGGGACCGGCTGCATAAGGAATGGCATTACTATCATCGCTTATACCTCAGTCACTTTCATATCGTAAAAGCCGAAGATAAGAATCAGACGAGTCAATGAAAGTAACATTTTTTCGAATATCAGAAGACATAGTGCACTGTAAAAACGAGGTAGCGCCCGCAAAGGTTTTTATTCTCCTGAGTACACTATTCTTCTACTGAGGTCGGATGCTGAAGGCTTCAAAAAACTTATTACATTTCTTATGAAATTTCGGACTGTAGAGCGCGGCCTTCTGACTCCTACTTGGCAGGTTCGATCCTGGCTCAGTGCGGTGGTATTTGGAGGTGCTCAAACACGTGAGGCTCGTGTTTGCAGTTTTACAGGCACGTAAAAGAACTCCTGCGGGACTAAATTCGGGCACCTCAGCATCTCCAGAAACTGTAAAAATAGTTAGTGGGACGTAAAAACCATAACCTTATTATTGTTTAAAATTATTGGAAAACATTCAATTCAATGATTTCTGTTTAACTGTCTTCAATTTAATTATGGCATTATTTGTTTAACTTCAGCATCCTTACAATTGTGACAAACGCCAGTCGAGAATTTTGCTCCAAAGAGTTCTTTACCATGTTGGAAGCGAACGACATTCAGGCACTCTAGAATACCAATCATATGTAAATAAGGTTCTTAGATATAAAAATTCTGATCTGTACTTCAATAATGTAGTTCCCAGAAGGAACCTTAATTTAATTTAACCGATTGTGAAGTTACGAATAAATTTCTTGGTCAGTGAATACATAGAGGTACGTGTATTCGAAATTTTTATACAATTTTCCTTTACGTCGCACTGACACAGATAGGTTTTATGACAACTATGGCTTAGGAAAGGCCTAGGAATGGGAAGGAAGTGACGTGGAATTAATTAAGGTATTAATTTGTACTTTACCTGGTGTGAAAATGAGAAACCATGGAAAACCATCTTCAGGGCTGTCGACAGTGGGTTTAGAACCCACTAACTCCCGAATACTGGATATCGGCCGCACTCAAGCGACTGCAGCTATCGAGCTCGGTATGTTTTCAGTATGTATTGGCCAGAACTGTCCACGAGACAATCAACATAATCGGTTGATCACGTTGTTGTGAACAAAACAGTACACTTGCACTCTGCACAAGAACCAATCACGTGTCCGATAAAGAGAATATACACTGGTTGATTAAAAGAATTGCAAAACTTGAGTTAAAAGTTCGCCGCTAACACTACAATGAACTTCCATCACAATAAATACAGCATACAGAAAGCTAAAGAGTGGCTCCTTCCATTCCATCAAATAGATTCATCTGTGAAGTGCTGGGAAGCCTACAAACTGGGGAGGATGGATGCAGCCAATTTGTTCCTCCATAACACACGGCGCCCTATCGTCGTTCATCGAGATGGTGCAGCACACAAACACGACCCAGTTGGCCCATAATTCTGTATTAAATGAGAAACCGTTATTGATAATAAATAAATGAAGCACTCTATCGTTTCTATTTCATATACTCGAGAGCGAGTTATAATTTAGAAAATTGTTCATATTTTACTGGTTTTGTTGTTGTTGTTGTTGTTGTTGTTGTTGTCTAAAGCTTTTGTGAAGGAAGAATTACCCCCTGCACTTACTGCTTGTAAAAGTTATTTTGCCTGATTTTGTATCTCTACCTCTACAGTGTCGACATTTGCAGCGTATCAACTAGACAAAATATTGCCACAAAAATTTACAAATGAAAAGTTCAATTATGCAGCATACCAAGTCATTATACAAAAAGGTATAATAAATAAGATTTTCAGAAACAATAATTATGATCTGTACTTCAAAAATGTAGTTCCCAGAAGGAACGTTAATTTCATTTCACCGATTGCTAGAATTTTACGCCATTCTCTTGTTGAAATTTTGTTACTTTCCAAGTTCTAACCCTTCTTACCATTTGCAATATATACATTTTCAGGTCTATGTTTAAAGCACCTTTATAATTTCACTTTGCAATTAGGGTGCGTTCCTTTTTATTTCTAATTATAAACAATTATCGCTCCGCAGAAGAAGCAGAAGGTACGAAGTTCACTTACCTCGTGAAACCACTATACCTGCTGTAGCCGCAGGGGGTCAGCCATTGTGCATACTACGCACTACATAACGGCACCCCTTACCATGACGCCAGGCGACTGATTTATATGGTGATGCATTTTGCAGCCTTATCTAATCTGTAGCATCGATATGAGCAGACGAAGATGTATCCATTATGATGCAGCAGAGAAAAGCAATATTGAATGGAACGAACGATGTTGTTTGATTCGTCACTCGATGCATGATGATCTGGTCATAATTACATGAACTTTAGGCTAAGGGCACCTTGAAACGAACACCCGATGCTGCGGATGAAGTCGAACCTTCCATAGCCACACTCGTGTATTTATGAACTGTAACAGTGATATGCTTCCCTACAGATTCTTTTCAGCGATTGTTTCGTCCCTTTTCGACCTTGTTATTCCCTGTTCCTATTACATTCTGTCCAACACGAACACCAAAGTCTGCGAGAGCCCTCTTCCTCAATATGACAACAACCCTGTGATCAAAGTCCTAAATTTGTTGTTATGACTGCCAGAATAAGCAATGTAGTGCTGCATGCGTATGCTTTCCATGCCCATGATAAATGAGAAAGACACTTCCACTACATATGAACAGCTACCTGACATCTATATATATAAAAGCAAGTCGGTCTGGAGGGATGTATATATAAATATTTAAAAATGAAAAAAGACGTGAATTAATGAGGCATTTCCAAATCTCAGAAATTTGAAACTTGGTACGGTAGTTGATGACCCCAGGATCCCTACAAAAATCGAAAATTCTCAAAATTCCCTCAAGGGGGCACGCTGGGGCCTCAAATTTTGGGCTCAGCATAAGAATGCAGTCGTATAATCTATACAAAACGACAACCTATAGGTTTCGTGGGCTTAAACATTTTCGGGAATTTCCTATTTTTTATCCCCCGTCCCCCCAAATCAAGACGGCGGCACAACCTGCCAGATATTGAAATTTGATGAAATTATAGCTTTTGGTCCCTAACCGACGGAAAAATTCCAAGATGTTCAAATTCTTCTTCTTTTTTTTACTCCCAAAGAAATCGAAATATGGAGGCAATTATAATGACTGTGCAGACATTCCTTTTGAGCTATTTGTTGGCTTAACGGTAAGTCGTATCACAAAACGGATGGCACAATCTCCTTCAATTTGGAGTGATCTACAACATTGGTCCTATGACATTTTGTCGTATCCCTCTCTCTTATACGTTAGATTTGGCCGTATTTCTGGATTGTTCGTAAATTTGGTGTTTTTACAAGTATATTTCATTATTTGACACACTTATATGAATGATAGGATCATCAAGTTGGGTTCACACATTGGCACAATCAAGGGTCATATGTGGACCAAATTTCAAGTTTCTAGCTTATACATAAGTAGGCAAAAAGTAAAGTAAAACGTTACAAATGTACTCAAATTTCACCCTATTCAAAGTTTGAACACAATTTACCCGCCAAATAAGGGGTGTACAAGGAAATGGTTTGGCCACCAACATGTAGAGCGATAAATGAGGCGTCTGATGGCGCAAACCGTTTGTTAATATCATGCACCGTTTCGGAGTTATGAATCTCTAAGTGGAAGTTTGCACTTTTCAACGTGCTCATGCTTATCCGTCATCTATATGTATAAAGTAAGATGTCCTGACTGACTGACTGACTGACTGATTATCAACACACAGTAAAACCTACTGGAGGTAACTGCATGAAAATTTGAGAACATGTTCCTACCGTAGTGTAGGTGTGCACTAAGAAAGGATTTTTTAAAATTCCTATTTTAAAGGGGTGAAAAGGGGTGAAATGTGATTTTTTTTAAGATCTCCTTTTTTGTGAAAATTATTGTTCTTATATTCATTTACATATTTCTTTTCTTATAGCGTAAATACTGTATTAAAATATTTTTTTTAAATTCCGATTTTAAAGAGGTGAAAAGGAGTGAAATGTAGTTTTACATTTGTGTTCAATATCTCCGTTTTTGTGAAAAAAATTGTACATATATGTTCATTCAATGCCCCAAATTGTCTCAATAGTACAGCAAAAATCTTGCATTTCTTGAAAAGTCAACGGAAATATATCTATTTTCAAGATTTTCGAGATGAAATACTTCCCTTGCGTGCGTGAATCTTTGGCTTTTGCCAATCAAAAATTGCCGCGGCACTTTCCAACAGCGCCAATTCACTCCGATTCCATGTATTTCAAAACGGAAACGAAAATAAATACAAGTAACAGTAGAGAGGCCTATATGTACGAATATTTGTGAGTGAATTAATGAGGAGACACTTTCCACAGTGATGATAGCGGAACGGTTAAGAAAACGGACTGCAGACTGCAAGAATGGTGGTTCGAATCTGCCTCTTAGCAGGTTTTTTAACACAGGAATTTTGTTTTATCAAGGAGAATGATTGAAAAAATCCACAGCCTGTTTCCAGTCATTCGACCGGGTCAGGAATGGAATGAATGAAACCCCATCTTGCGGCGAGGATAGGAATTGTACCGGCTGCCGAAGCCTGTCGCACTCCTCCGGGGCAATGTTCTTTTATTTTTTTTCTATTTGCTTTACGTCGCATCGATACAGATAGGTCTTATGGCGACGAAGGTGCAATTATTAATGAATGAAAGATGAAATGAAATGATATTGGAGAGTGTTGCTGGAATGAATTATGACAGGGAAAAGCGGAGCACCCGGAAAAAAGCCTGCCCCGCCTCCACTTTGTCCAGCACAAATCTCACATGAATTGACAGGGATTTGAACCACGGAACCCAGCGGTGAGAGGCCGGCGCGCTGCAGCCTGAGCCACGGAGGCTCTTAAAGAGAATGATTGCCGTTTTATATTTTGTTACTAATTTATGCAGCCACTTACAGTATAAAGGAATTATTTCATCCGTACAACTGGTAAAACAGGCTAGGCGAAAGCAGTACAAGTTCTTCCTTCATTATGATAGACGCGCGCATGCGTCATTAGCAAAGCTGCCCAAGGTTCGAAGATATGTCATATTGACGAAGGAGATACCGGAGGCAACTTGGATATTGTCGACCAGTAATCAATTGAATGTGATAGAACTCTTGAGCAAGAAGGCTCTGAACCTCGGCACTCCTTGGTAATAACTATTCCTCCTAAGAGGAGTACCGACTTTTCATATCAGAAGATTCAACGTACTGGTGTTTGATATTTCAAGGAGACAGCTAAATAACAGACTGCAGCGCGAAAACATATTTTTTCACGCGCACAGCATAATGTCGGTAACTGATCTAAACATCAATGGTAAAGTGTTGCCACATAACATTGTTTCTATTGTAGGTGACGGTGCGTGTCTATATAGATCTCTTTCTTACATTTTATATTCTACTCAGTTACCGGTGCGGCATAAAGAAGTTCGTGAAGCTATTGTTTCGTATGTTGTGAACAACTGGGTAGAGTTCTCCATTTTGTACGAAAATCATCTTGGTAATAACTATTCCTCCTCAAAAGAGAACCGGCTTTTCATGTCAGAAGATTCAACGTATGGTGGAACATGTGAGTTGACAGCAGCAGGCAAAATATTTCCATCCCGCTTTGAAGTTTATGGTGATCAAACGTTATACTGGACATTTAGATCTATAGCAATAAATTGTATTTTAACTCTGTGATTTGATTTCATAATGAAAAGTTAATTTTTAACATTGAAACGATTTAAATAACCTCATTTATATCCTTAATACCTCATTATTATTTCATTCCATTCATAAATCAGGCAAATAAATTATTCCAAAAGAAGTAATGTAAAATACTAACATATTTACATTTCGAGATCACAGAGAATTTTAAATTTCATTTAACAGGGAACTCGGAATACACGTGAAACTTTTCAATTCCGGTCGAAGCCGGGACGGGAAAACACATCATTTACGTTCACGTCTTTCATTTCTTACGAAATTTGATGGACGCGTAAGGTTGGTTCTGTGGCCTTCAAAAGAAAATGGTAAATAGAAAATATAATGGGACATAACTACGATGCGAGCGAAGTCGCGGGCAAAGCGCTAGTACCTTTATATACTATACAGGGGAGTGACTGGTGCACGTGGTAAGCATTCATAACATGCAGCTAATCATGAATTTGGCTGGCGTGAAAATGAGGAACCACGGAAAATAGTCTTCAGGGCTGCCGACAGTGGGGTTTCAACCACTATATCCCAAATGCAATCTTACAGTTGCGCGCCTCGAACCGCAGGGCAAACTTGCTCGGTGTTTCGAACCTCACTCAGCAGGCTTGCAGTTTCATGCGACTCTTGAAGTTGTAATACTTCAGATATTTATGTACAGCTAAACGTCATGGCTGAGATATTTTTATCCTCGCATAAATCAGTAGCAGCGATTAAGGGAGGAGAAGATAGGTTTCACACACACATACACACACACACACACACACACACACACCTTTTATGGAGAAAAAATAAAATGTTATTCCATTTTAGTCACATAAAACTGGGAAATAAATAAATAAATAAATATATACGAACACTGTTGTCTTCTCATCTACTTGTGTTTCCTTTAATTTGTTACTGCTTTGACTTGATCAGATTATCTATTTTTGGTGTTTATTTTCAACAAAACATATTTGTTTATGAAATCATTACTGATCAGTTCTCGAACTACTTCTTTTTAATAATCTTCTTCTACCGCTTTTTCCCCACAGTTGTGGAGCCATGGTGGAAACTGTGTCCCACATACAGACTTGGCCCTGTTTTACGTCCGGATGCCCTTCCTGGCGCTAACCCTATATAGAGGGATGTAATCACTATCGCGCGTTTCTGTGGTGATTGGTAGTGAGTTTTGTTGTCTGAATATGTAAAGAAGAGTGTTGAGACAAACACAAACACCCAGTCTGTGAGTCAGAAGTATTAATCAGAAGCGATTAATACCCCCGACCCGTCTGGGAATCGAACCCAGGACCGTATGCAACGAAGGCCTCAACGCTCACCATTCAGCCAAGGAATCGGAATCTTCTACTTTAGAGTAGGCCTATTACCTGTGCAAATGTTCCTCTGGCGAAAGTTTTAAATTTATTGTACCGCACTTTTCAAATACAAAAAAAAAAGGAATTATTGTTATGCAGTTAAATTTGTAAACTGTCAACCTATACTTCGCTGCCCAATTTTGCTCAGATAGCATCAAAAAGCTAACATTGCGTAGATTTCTTAAACATGATGTCCACCCGAACCCCTCTGATCCTCCAAGACCCATGGTACCTTTCTTGTCTGTACAGTTTTGTGCTCCCAATCCCACTCAAAATTCCCTATCACCTGCACTG